>NW_028225569.1:0-290222 GCF_052327205.1 Somniosus microcephalus
CCTTCTTCTGATTCTTCTGATTCACCCTCCAGACTTCACCTTCTCCTTCTCCTTCTTCTGCTTCTTCTGATTCACCCTCCTGACTTCACCTTCTCCTTCTCCTTCTTCTACTTCTTCTGCTTCACCCTCCAGACTTCACCTTCTCCTGCTCCTTCTTCTACTTCTTCTGATTCACCCTCCAGACTTCACCTTCTCCTTCTCCTTCTTCTGCTTCTTCTGATTCACCCTCCAGACTTCACCTTCTCCTTCTCCTTATTCTGCTTCTTCTGATTCACCCTCCAGACTTCACCTTCTCCTTCTCCTTCTTCTGCTTCATCTGATTCACCCTCCAGACTTCACCTTTTCCTTCTCCTTCTTCTGCTTCTTCTGATTCACCCTCCAGACTTCACCTTCTCCTTCTCCTTCTTCTGCTTCTTCTGATTCACCCTCCAGAATTCACCTTCTCCTTCTCCTTCTTCTACTTCTTCTGATTCACCCTCCAGACTTCACCTTCTCCTTCTCTTTCTTCTGCTTCTTCTGATTCACCCTCCAGACTTCACCTTCTCCTTCTCCTTCTTCTGCTTCTTCTGCTTCACCCTCCAGATTTCACCTTCTCCTTCTCCTTCTTCTGCTTCTTCTGCTTCACCCTCCTGACTTCACCTTCTCCTTCTCCTTCTTCTACTTCTTCTGATTCACCCTCCTGACTTCACCTTCTCCTTCTCCTTCTTCTACTTCTTCTGCTTCACCCTCCAGACTTCACCTTCTCCTTCTCCTTCTTCTACTTCTTCTGATTCACCCTCCAGACTTCACCTTCTCCTTCTCCTTCTTCTACTTCTTCTGATTCACCCTCCAGACTTCACCTTCTCCTTCTCCTTCTTCTACTTCTTCTGATTCATCCTCCAGACTTCACCTTCTCCTTCTCCTTCTTCTGCTTCTTCTGATTCACCCTCCAGACTTCACCTTCTCCTTCTCCTTATTCTGCTTCTTCTGATTCACCCTCCAGACTTCACCTTCTCCTTCTCCTTCTTCTGCTTCTTCTGATTCACCCTCCAGACTTCTCCTTCTCCTTCTCCTTCTTCTGCTTCTTCTGATTCACCCTCCAGACTTCACCTTCTCCTACTCCTTCTTCTACTTCTTCTGATTCACCCTCCAGACTTCATCTTCTCCTTCTCCTTCTTCTGCTTCTTCTGATTCACCCTCCAGACTTCACCTTCTCCTTCTCCTTCGTCTACTTCTTCTGATTCACCCTCCAGACTACACCTTCTCCTTCTCCTTCTTCTACTTCTTCTGATTCACCCTCCAGACTTCACCTTCTCCTTCTCCTTCTTCTGTTTCTTCTGATTCTCCCTCCAGACTTCACCTTCTCCTTCTCCTTCTTCTACTTCTTCTGATTCACCCTCCAGACTTCACCTTCTCCTTCTCCTTCTTCTACTTCTTCTGATTCACCCTCCAGACTTCATCTTCTCCTTCTCCTTCTTCTGCATCTTCTGATTCACCCTCCAGACTTCACCTTCTCCTTCTCCTTCTTCTGCTTCTTCTGATTCACCCTCCAGACTTCACCTTCTCCTTCTCCTTCTTCTACTTCTTCTGATTCACCCTCCAGACTTCACCTTCTCCTTCTCCTTCTTCTACTTCTTCTGATTCACCCTCCAGTCTTCACATTCTCCTTCTCCTTCTTCTGTTTCTTCTGCTTCAGCCTCCAGACTTCACCTTCTCCTTCTCTTTCTTCTGATTCTTCTGATTCACCCTCCAGACTTCACCTTCGCCTTCTCCTTCTTCTGATTCTTCTGATTCACCCTCCAGACTTCACCTTCTCCTTCTCCTTCTTCTGCTTCTTCTGATTCACCCTCCTGGCTTCACCTTCTCCTTCTCCTTCTTCTACTTCTTCTGATTCACCCTCCTGACTTTACCTTCTCCTTCTCCTTCTTCTCCTTCTTCTGCTTCACCCTCCAGACTTCACCTTCTCCTTCTCCTTCTTCTACCTCTTCTGATTCACCCTCCAGACTTCACCTTCTCCTTCTCCTTCTTCTGCTTCTTCTGATTCACCCTCCAGACTTCACCTTCTCCTTCTCCTTATTCTGCTTCTTCTGATTCACCCTCCAGACTTCACCTTCTCCTTCTCGTTTTTCTGCTTCTTCTGATTCAACCTCCAGACTTCACCTTCTCCTTCTCCTTCTTCTGCTTCTTCTGATTCACCCTCCAGACTTCACCTTTTCCTTCTCCTTCTTTTGCTTCTTCTGATTCACCCTCCAGACTTCACCTTCTCCTTCTCCTTATTCTGCTTCTTCTGATTCACCCTCCAGACTTCACCTTCTCCTTCTCCTTCTTCTGCTTCTTCTGATTCACCCTCCAGACTTCACCTTTTCCTTCTCCTTCTTCTGCTTCTTCTGATTCACTCTCCAGACTTCACCTTCTCCTTCTCCTTCTTCTGCTTCTTCTGATTCACCCTCCAGACTTCACCTTCTCCTTCTCCTTCTTCTACTTCTTCTGATTCACCCTCCAGACTTCACCTTCTCCTTCTCTTTCTTCTGCTTCTTCTGATTCACCCTCCAGACTTCACCTTCTCCTTCTCCTTCTTCTGCTTCTTCTGCTTCACCCTCCTGACTTCACCTTCTCCTTCTCCTTCTTCTACTTCTTCTGATTCACCCTCCTGACTTCACCTTCTCCTTCTCCTTCTTCTACTTCTTCTGCTTCACCCTCCAGACTTCACCTTCTCCTTCTCCTTCTTCTACTTCTTCTGATTCACCCTCCAGACTTCACCTTCTCCTTCTCCTTCTTCTACTTCTTCTGATTCACCCTCCAGACTTCACCTTCTCCTTCTCCTTCTTCTACTTCTTCTGATTCATCCTCCAGACTTCACCTTCTCCTTCTCCTTCTTCTGCTTCTTCTGATTCACCCTCCAGACTTCACCTTCTCCTTCTCCTTATTCTGCTTCTTCTGATTCACCCTCCAGACATCACCTTCTCCTTCTCTTTCTTCTGCTTCTTCTGATTCACCCTCCAGACTTCACCTTCTCCTTCTCCTTCTTCTGCTTCTTCTGATTCACCCTCCAGACTTCACCTTCTCCTTCTCCTTCTTCTGCTTCTTCTGATTCACCCTCCAGACTTCACCTTCTCCTTCTCCTTCTTCTACTTCTTCTGCTTCACCCTCCAGACTTCACCTTCTCCTTCTCCTTCTTCTACTTCTTCTGATTCAACCTCCAGACTTCACCCTCTCCTTCTCCTTCTTCTGCTTCTTCTGCTTCACCCTCCAGACTTCACCTTCTCTTTCTCCTTCTTCTGCTTCTTCTGCTGCGCCCTCCAGACTTCACCTTCTCCTTCTCCTTCTTCTGCTTCTTCTGATTCACCCTCCAGACTTCACCTTCTCCTTCTCCTTCTTCTACTTCTTCTGATCCACCCTCCTGACTACACCTTCTCCTTCTCCTTCTTCTGCGTCTTCTGCTTCACCCTCCAGACTTCACCTTCTCCTTCTCCTTCTTCTGCTTCTTCTGCTTCACCCACCAGACTTCACCTTCTCCTTCTCCTTCTTCTGCTTCTTCTGCTTCGCCCTCCAGACTTCACCTTCTCCTTCTCCTGCTTCTTCTGATTCACCCTCACAGACTTCACCTTCTCCTTCTCCTTCTTCTACTTCTTCTGATTCACCCTCCAGACTTCACCTTCTCCTTCTCTTTCTTCTGCTTCTTCTGATTCACCCTCCAGACTTCACCTTCTCCTTCTCCTTCTTCTGCTTCTTCTGCTTCACCCTCCTGACTTCACCTTCTCCTTCTCCTTCTTCTACTTCTTCTGATTCACCCTCCTGACTTCACCTTCTCCTTCTCCTTCTTCTACTTCTTCTGCTTCACCCTCCAGACTTCACCTTCTCCTTCTCCTTCTTCTACTTCTTCTGATTCACCCTCCAGACTTCACCTTCTCCTTCTCCTTCTTCTACTTCTTCTGATTCACCCTCCAGACTTCACCTTCTCCTTCTCCTTCTTCTACTTCTTCTGATTCATCCTCCAGACTTCACCTTCTCCTTCTCCTTCTTCTGCTTCTTCTGATTCACCCTCCAGACTTCACCTTCTCCTTCTCCTTATTCTGCTTCTTCTGATTCACCCTCCAGACATCACCTTCTCCTTCTCCTTCTTCTGCTTCTTCTGATTCACCCTCCAGACTTCACCTTCTCCTTCTCCTTCTTCTGCTTCTTCTGATTCACCCTCCAGACTTCACCTTCTCCTTCTCCTTCTTCTGCTTCTTCTGATTCACCCTCCAGACTTCACCTTCTCCTTCTCCTTCTTCTACTTCTTCTGCTTCACCCTCCAGACTTCACCTTCTCCTTCTCCTTCTTCTACTTCTTCTGATTCACCCTCCAGACTTCACCCTCTCCTTCTCCTTCTTCTGCTTCTTCTGCTTCACCCTCCAGACTTCACCTTCTCTTTCTCCTTCTTCTGCTTCTTCTGCTGCGCCCTCCAGACTTCACCTTCTCCTTCTCCTTCTTCTGCTTCTTCTGATTCACCCTCCAGACTTCACCTTCTCCTTCTCCTTCTTCTACTTCTTCTGATCCACCCTCCTGACTACACCTTCTCCTTCTCCTTCTTCTGCTTCTTCTGCTTCACCCTCCAGACTTCACCTTCTCCTTCTCCTTCTTCTGCTTCTTCTGCTTCACCCACCAGACTTCACCTTCTCCTTCTCCTTCTTCTGCTTCTTCTGCTTCACCCTCCTGACTTCACCTTATCCTTCTCCTTCTTCTACTTCTTCTGATTCACCCTCCAGACTTCACCTACTCCTTCTCCTTCTTCTGCTTCTTCTGCTTCACCCCCCAGACTTCACCTTCTCCTTCTCCTTCTTCTGCTTCTTCTGCTTCGCCCTCCAGACTTCACCTTCTCCTTCTCCTTCTTCTGCTTCTTCTGCTTTACTCTCCTGACTTCACCTTCTCCTTCTCCTTCTTCTACTTCTTCTGATTCACCCTCCAGACTTCACCCTCTCCTTCTCCTTCTTCTGCTTCTTCTGCTTCACCCTCCAGACTTCACCTTCTCCTTCTCCTTCTTCTGCTTCTTCTGCTTCACCGTCCTGACTTCACCTTCTCCTTCTCCTTCTTCTACTTCTTCTGCTTCACCCCCCTGACTTCACCTGCTCCTTCTCCTTCTTCTGCTTCTTCTGATTCACCCTCCTAACTTCACCTTCTCCTTCTCCTTCTTCTGCTTCTTCTGATTCACCCTCCAGATTTCACCTTCTCCTTCTCCTTCTTCTACTTCGTCTGATTCACCCTCCAGACTTCACCTTCTCCTTCTCCTTCTTCTACTTCTTCTGATTCACCCTCCAGTCTTCACCTACTCCTTCTCCTTCTTCTGTTTCTTCTGCTTCACCCTCCAGACTTCACCTTCTCCTTCTCTTTATTCTGCATCTTCTGATTCACCCTCCAGACTTCATCTTCTCCTTCTCCTTCTTCTGATTCTTCTGATTCACCCTCCAGACTTCACCTTCTCCTTCTCCTTCTTCTGCTTCTTCTGATTCACCCTCCTGACTTCACCTTCTCCTTCTCCTTCTTCTACTTCTTCTGCTTCACCCTCCAGACTTCACCTTCTCCTGCTCCTTCTTCTACTTCTTCTGATTCACCCTCCAGACTTCACCTTCTCCTTCTCCTTCTTCTGCTTCTTCTGATTCACCCTCCAGACTTCACCTTCTCCTTCTCCTTATTCTGCTTCTTCTGATTCACCCTCCAGACTTCACCTTCTCCTTCTCCTTCTTCTGCTTCTTCTGATTCACCCTCCAGACTTCACCTTTTCCTTCTCCTTCTTCTGCTTCTTCTGATTCACCCTCCAGACTTCACCTTCTCCTTCTCCTTCTTCTGCTTCTTCTGATTCACCCTCCAGACTTCACCTTCTCCTTCTCCTTCTTCTGATTCTTCTGATTCACCCTCCAGACTTCACCTTCTCCTTCTCCTTCTTCTGCTTCTTCTGATTCACCCTCATGACTTCACCTTCTCCTTCTCCTTCTTCTACTTCTTCTGATTCACCCTCCTGACTTCACCTTCTCCTTCTCCTTCTTCTACTTCTTCTGCTTCACCCTCCAGACTTCACCTTCTCCTTCTCCTTATTCTACTTCTTCTGATTCACCCTCCAGACTTGACCTTCTCCTTCTCCTTCTTCTACTTCTTCTGATTCACCCTCCAGACTTCACCTTCTCCTTCTCCTTCTTCTGCTTCTTCTGCTTCACCGTCCTGACTTCACCTTCTCCTTCTCCTTCTTCTACTTCTTCTGCTTCATCCCCCTGACATCACTTGCTCCTTCTCCTTCTTCTGCTTCTACTGATTCACCCTCCTAACTTCACCTTATCCTTCTCCTTCTTCTGCTTCTTCTGATTCACCCTCCTGACTTCACCTTCTCCTTCTCCTTCTTCTGCTTCTTCTGATTCACCCTCCAGACTTCACCTTCTCCTTCTCCTTCTTCTGCTTCTTCTGATTCACCCTCCAGACTTCACCTTCTCCTTCTCCTTCTTCTGCTTCTTCTGATTCACCCTCCAGACCTCACCTTCTCCTTCTCCTTCTTCTACTTCTTCTGATTCACCCTCCAGACTTCATCTTCTCCTTCTCCTTCTTCTGCTTCTTCTGATTCACCCTCCAGACTTCACCTTCTCCTTCTCCTTCTTCTGCTTCTTCTGATTCACCCTCCAGACTTCACCTTCTCCTTCTCCTTCTTCTACTTCTTCTGATTCACCCTCCAGACTTCACCTTCTCCTTCTCCTTCTTCTACTTCTTCTGATTCACCCTCCAGTCTTCACCTTCTCCTTCTCCTTCTTCTGTTTCTTCTGCTTCACCCTCCAGACTTCACCTTCTCCTTCTCTTTCTTCTGCTTCTTCTGATTCACCCTCCAGACTTCACCTTCTCCTTCTCCTTCTTCTGATTCTTCTGATTCACCCTCCAGACTTCACCTTCTCCTTCTCCTTCTTCTGCTTCTTCTGATTCACCCTCCTGACTTCACCTTCTCCTTCTCCTTCTTCTACTTCTTCTGATTCACCCTCCTGACTTCACCTTCTCCTTCTCCTTCTTCTACTTCTTCTGCTTCACCCTCCAGACTTCACCTTCTCCTTCTTCTGCTTCTTCTGATTCACCCTTCAGACTTCACCTTCTCCTTCTCCTTTTTCTGCTTCTTCTGATTCACCCTCCAGACTTCACCTTCTCCTTCTCCTTATTCTGCTTCTTCTGATTCACCCTCCAGACTTCACCTTCTCCTTCTCCTTCTTCTGCTTCTTCTGATTCACCCTCCAGACTTCACCTTCTCCTTCTCCTTCTTCTGCTTCTTCTGATTCACCCTCCAGACTTCACCTTCTCCTTCTCCTTCTTCTGCTTTTTCTGATTCACCCTCCAGACTTCACCTTCTCCTTCTCCTTCTTCTACTTCTTCAGATTCACCCTCCAGACTTCACCTTCTCCTTCTCTTTCTTCTGCTTCTTCTGATTCACCCTCCAGACTTCACCTTCTCCTTCTCCTTCTTCTGATTCTTCTGATTCACCCTCCAGACTTCACCTTCTCCTTCTCCTTCTTCTGCTTCTTCTGATTCACCCTCCTGACTTCACCTTCTCCTTCTCCTTCTTCTACTTCTTCTGATTCACCCTCCTGACTTCACCTTCTCCTTCTCCTTCTTCTACTTCTTCTGCTTCACCCTGCAGACTTCACCTTCTCCTTCTCCTTCTTCTACTTCTTCTGATTCACCCTCCAGACTTCACCTTCTCCTTCTCCTTCTTTTGCTTCTTCTGCTTCACACTCCAGAATTCACCTTCTCCTTCTCCTTCTTCTGCTTCTTCTGATTCACCCTCCTGACTTCACCTTCTCCTTCTCCTTATTCTGCTTCTTCTGTTTCACCCTCCAGACTTCTCCTTCTCCTTCTCCTTCTTCTGCTTCTTCTGATTCACCCTCCAGACTTCACCTTCTCCTTCTCCTTCTTCTGCTTCTTCTGATCCAACCTCCAGACTTCACCTTCTCCTTCTCCTTCTTCTACTTCTTCTGATTCACCCTCCAGACTTCACCTTCTCCTTCTCCTTCTTCTGCTTCTTCTGGTTCACCCTCCAGACTTCACCTTCTCCTTCTCCTTCGTCTACTTCTTCTGATTCACCCTCCAGACTACACCTTCTCCTTCTCCTTCTTCTACTTCCTCTGATACACCCTCCAGACTTCATCTTCTCCTTCTCCTTCTTCTGTTTCTTCTGATTCACCCTCCAGACTTCACCTTCTCCTTCTCCTTTTTCTACTTCTTCTGATTCACCCTCCAGACTTCACCTTCTCCTTCTCCTTCTTCTACTTCTTCTGATTCACCCTCCAGACTTCACCTTCTCCTTCTCCTTCTTCTACTTCTTCTGCTTCTCCCTCCAGACTTCACCTTCTCCTTCTCCTTCTTCTGGTTCTTCTGATTCACCCTCCAGACTTCACCTTCTCCTTCTCTTTCTTCTGCTTCTTCTGATTCACCCTCCAGACTTCACCTTCTCCTTCTCCTTCTTCTACTTCTTCTGATTCACCCTCCAGACTTCACCTTCTCCTTCTCCTTCTTCTACTTCTTCTGCTTCTCCCTCCAGACTTCACCTTCTCCTTCTCCTTCTTCTGCTTCTTCTGATTCACCCTCCAGACTTCACCTTCTCCTTCTCCTTCTTCTGATTCTTCTGATTCACCCTCCAGACTTCACCTTCTCCTTCTCCTTCTTCTGCTTCTTATGATTCACCCTCCTGACTTCATCTTCTCCTTCTCCTTCTTCTACTTCTTCTGATTCACCCTCCTGACTTCACCTTCTCCTGCTCCTTCTTCTACTTCTTCTGCTTCACCCTCCAGACTTCACCTTCTCCTTCTCCTTCTTCTACTTCTTCTGATTCACCCTTCAGACTTCACCTTCTCCTTCTCCTTTTTCTGCTTCTTCTGATTCACCCTCCAGACTTCACCTTCTCCTTCTCCTTCTTCTGCTTCTTCTGATTCACCCTCCAGACTTCACCTTCTCCTTCTCCTTCGTCTACTTCTTCTGATTCACCCTCCAGACTACACCTTCTCCTTCTCCTTCTTCTACTTCTTCTGATTCACCCTCCAGACTTCACCTTCTCCTTCTTCTGTTTCTTCTGATTCACCGTCCAGACTTCACCTTCTCCTTCTCCTTCTTCTACTACTTCTGATTCACCCTCCAGACTTCACCTTCTCCTTCTCCTTCTTCTACTTCTTCTGATTCACCCTCCAGACTTCATCTTCTCCTTCTCCTTCTTCTGCTTCTTCTGATTCACCCTCCAGACTTCACCTTCTCCTTCTCCTTCTTCTGCTTCTTCTGATTCACCCTCCAGACTTCACCTTCTCCTTCTCCTTCGTCTACTTCTTCTGATTCACCCTCCAGACTACACCTTCTCCTTCTCCTTCTTCTACTTCTTCTGATTCACCCTCCAGACTTCACCTTCTCCTTCTTCTGTTTCTTCTGATTCACCGTCCAGACTTCAGCTTCTCCTTCACCTTCTTCTACTACTTCTGATTCACCCTCCAGACTTCACCTTCTCCTTCTCCTTCTTCTACTTCTTCTGATTCACCCTCCAGACTTCATCTTCTCCTTCTCCTTCTTCTGCTTCTTCTGATTCACCCTCCAGACTTCACCTTCTCCTTCTCCTTCTTCTGCTTCTTCTGATTCACCCTCCAGACTTCACCTTATCCTTCTCCTTCTTCTACTTCTTCTGATTCACCCTCCAGACTTCACCTTCTCCTTCTCCTTCTTCTACTTCTTCTGATTCACCCTCCAGTCTTCACCTTCTCCTTCTCCTTCTTCTGTTTCTTCTGCTTCACCCTCCAGACTTCACCTTCTCCTTCTCTTTCTTCTGCTTCTTCTGATTCACCCTCCAGACTTCACCTTCTACTTCTCCTTCTTCTGATTCTTCTGATTCACCCTCCAGACTTCACCTTCTCCTTCTCCTTCTTCTGCTTCTTCTGATTCACCCTCCTGACTTCACCTTCTCCTACTTCTTCTTCTACTTCTTCTGATTCACCCTCCTGACTTCACCTTCTCCTTCTCCTTCTTCTACTTCTTCTGCTTCACCCTCCAGACTTCACCTTCTCCTTCTCCTTCTTCTACTTCTTCTGATTCACCCTCCAGACTTCATCTTCTCCTTCTCCTTCTTCTGCTTCTTCTGATTCACCCTCCAGACTTCACCTTCTCTTTCTCCTTATTCTGCTTCTTCTGATTCACCCTCCAGACTTCACCTTCTCCTTCTCCTTATTCTGCTTCTTCTGATTCACCCTCCAGACTTCATCTTCTCCTTCTCCTTCTTCTGCTTCTTCTGATTCACCCTCCAGACTTCACCTTCTCCTTCTCCTTCCTCTGCTTCTTCTGATTCACCCTCCAGACTTCACCTTCTCCTTCTCCTTCTTCTGCTTCTTCTGATTCACCCTCCTGACTTCACCTTCTCCTTCTCCTTCTTCTACTTCTTCTGATTCACCCTCCTGACTTCACCTTCTCCTTCTCCTTCTTCTACTTCTTCTGCTTCACCCTCCAGACTTCACCTTCTCCTTCTCCTTCTTCTACTTCTTCTGATTCACCCTCCAGACTTCACCTTCTCCTTCTCCTTCTTCTACTTCTTCTGATTCACCCTCCAGACTTCACCTTCTCCTTCTCCTTATTCTGCTTCTTCTGATTCACCCTCTAGACTTCACCTTCTCCTTCTCCTTCTTCTGCTTCTTCTGATTCACACTCCAGACTTCACCTTCTCCTTCTCCTTCTTCTACTTCTTCTGATTCACCCTCCAGACTTCAACTTCTCCTTCTCTTTCTTCTGCTTCTTCTGATTCACCCTCCAGACTTCACCTTCTCCTTCTCCTTCTTCTGATTCTTCTGATTCACCCTCCAGACTTCACCTTCTCCTTCTCCTTCTTCTGCTTCTTCTGATTCACCCTCCTGACTTCACCTTCTCCTTCTCCTTCTTCTACTTCTTCTGATTCACCCTCCTGACTTCACCTTCTCCTTCTCCTTCTTCTACTTCTTCTGCTTCACCCTCCAGACTTCACCTTCTCCTTCTCCTTATTCTACTTCTTCTGATTCACCCTCCAGACTTGACCTTCTCCTTCTCCTTCTTCTACTTCTTCTGATTCACCCTCCAGACTTCACCTTCTCCTTCTCCTTCTTCTGCTTCTTCTGCTTCACCGTCCTGACTTCACCTTCTCCTTCTCCTTCTTCTACTTCTTCTGCTTCATCCCCCTGACATCACCTGCTCCTTCTCCTTCTTCTGCTTCTTCTGATTCACCCTCCTAACTTCCTCTTCTCCTTCTCCTTCTTCTGCTTCTTCTGATTCACCCTCCTGACTTCACCTTCTCCTTCTCCTTCTTCTGCTTCTTCTGATTCACCCTCCAGACTTCACCTTCTCCTTCTCCTTCTTCTGCATCTTCTGATTCACCCTCCAGACTTCACCTTCTCCTTCTCCTTCTTCTGCTTCTTCTGATTCACCCTCCAGACCTCACCTTCTCCTTCTCCTTCTTCTACTTCTTCTGATTCACCCTCCAGACATCATCTTCTCCTTCTCCTTCTTCTGCTTCTTCTGATTCACCCTCCAGACTTCACCTTCTCCTTCTCCTTCTTCTGCTTCTTCTGATTCACCCTCCAGACTTCACCTTCTCCTTCTCCTTCTTCTACTTCTTCTGATTCACCCTCCAGACTTCACCTTCTCCTTCTCCTTCTTCTACTTCTTCTGATTCACCCTCCAGTCTTCACCTTCTCCTTCTCCTTCTTCTGTTTCTTCTGCTTCACCCTCCAGACTTCACCTTCTCCTTCTCTTTCTTCTGCTTCTTCTGATTCACCCTCCAGACTTCACCTTCTCCTTCTCCTTCTTCTGATTCTTCTGATTCACCCTCCAGACTTCACCTTCTCCTTCTCCTTCTTCTGCTTCTTCTGATTCACCCTCCTGACTTCACCTTCTCCTTCTCCTTCTTCTACTTCTTCTGCTTCACCCTCCAGACTTCACCTTCTCCTTCTCCTTCTTCTACTTCTTCTGATTCACCCTTCAGACTTCACCTTCTGCTTCTCCTTTTTCTGCTTCTTCTGATTCACCCTCCAGACTTCACCTTCTCCTTCTCCTTATTCTGCTTCTTCTGATTCACCCTCCAGACTTCACCTTCTCCTTCTCCTTCTTCTGCTTCTTCTGATTCACCCTCCAGACTTCACCTTCTCCTTCTCCTTCTTCTGCTTCTTCTGATTCACCCTCCAGACTTCACCTTCTCCTTCTCCTTCTTCTGCTTTTTCTGATTCACCCTCCAGACTTCACCTTCTCCTTCTCCTTCTTCTACTTCTTCTGATTCACCCTCCAGACTTCACCTTCTCCTTCTCTTTCTTCTGCTTCTTCTGATTCACCCTCCAGACTTCACCTTCTCCTTCTCCTTCTTCTGATTCTTCTGTTTCACCCTCCAGACTTCACCTTCTCCTTCTCCTTCTTCTGCTTCTTCTGATTCACCCTCCTGACTTCACCTTCTCCTTCTCCTTCTTCTACTTCTTCTGATTCACCCTCCTGACTTCACCTTCTCCTTCTCCTTCTTCTACTTCTTCTGCTTCCCCCTGCAGACTTCACCTTCTCCTTCTCCTTCTTCTACTTCTTCTGATTCACCCTCCAGACTTCACCTTCTCCTTCTCCTTCTTTTGCTTCTTCTGCTTCGCACTCCAGACTTCACCTTCTCCTTCTCCTTCTTCTGCTTCTTCTGATTCACCCTCCTTACTTCACCTTCTCCTTCTCCTTCTTCAGCTTCTTCTGATTCACCCTCCTGACTTCACCTTCTCCTTCTCCTTCTTCTACTTCTTCTGATTCACCCTCCTGACTTCACCTTCTCCTTCTCCTTCTTCTACTTCTTCTGATTCACCCTCCAGACTTCACCTTCTCCTTCTCCTTCTTCTGCTTCTTCTGATTCACCCTCCAGACCTCACCTTCTCCTTCTCCTTCTTCTACTTCTTCTGATTCACCCTCCAGACTTCATCTTCTCCTTCTCCTTCTTCTGCTTCTTCTGATTCACCCTCCAGACTTCACCTTCTCCTTCTCCTTCTTCTGCTTCTTCTGATTCACCCTCCAGACTTCACCTTCTCCTTCTCCTTCTTCTACTTCTTCTGATTCACCCTCCAGACTTCACCTTCTCCTTCTCCTTCTTCTACTTCTTCTGATTCACCCTCCAGTCTTCACCTTCTCCTTCTCCTTCTTCTGTTTCTTCTGCTTCACCCTCCAGACTTCACCTTCTCCTTCTCTTCTTCTGCTTCTTCTGATTCACCCTCCAGACTTCACCTTCTCCTTCTCCTTCTTCTGATTCTTCTGATTCACCCTCCAGACTTCACCTTCTCCTTCTCCTTCTTCTGCTTCTTCTGATTCACCCTCCTGACTTCACCTTCTCCTTCTCCTTCTTCTACTTCTTCTGATTCACCCTCCTGACTTCACCTTCTCCTTCTCCTTCTTCTACTTCTTCTGCTTCACCCCTCCAGACTTCACCTTCTCCTTCTCCTTCTTCTATTTCTTCTGATTCACCCTTCAGACTTCACCTTCTGCTTCTCCTTTTTCTGCTTCTTCTGATTCACCCTCCAGACTTCACCTTCTCCTTCTCCTTATTCTGCTTCTTCTGATTCACCCTCCAGACTTCACCTTCTCCTTCTCCTTCTTCTGCTTCTTCTGATTCACCCTCCAGACTTCACCTTCTCCTTCTCCTTCTTCTGCTTCTTCTGATTCACCCTCCAGACTTCACCTTCTCCTTCTCCTTCTTCTGCTTTTTCTGATTCACCCTCCAGACTTCACCTTCTCCTTCTCCTTCTTCTACTTCTTCTGATTCACCCTCCAGACTTCACCTTCTCCTTCTCTTTCTTCTGCTTCTTCTGATTCACCCTCCAGACTTCACCTTCTCCTTCTCCTTCTTCTGATTCTTCTGATTCACCCTCCAGACTTCACCTTCTCCTTCTCCTTCTTCTGCTTCTTCTGATTCACCCTCCTGACTTCACCTTCTCCTTCTCCTTCTTCTACTTCTTCTGATTCACCCTCCTGACTTCACCTTCTCCTTCTCCTTCTTCTACTTCTTCTGCTTCCCCTGCAGACTTCACCTTCTCCTTCTCCTTCTTCTACTTCTTCTGATTCACCCTTCAGACTTCACCTTCTGCTTCTCCTTTTTCTGCTTCTTCTGATTCACCCTCCAGACTTCACCTTCTCCTTCTCCTTATTCTGCTTCTTCTGATTCACCCTCCAGACTTCACCTTCTCCTTCTCCTTCTTCTGCTTCTTCTGATTCACCCTCCAGACTTCACCTTCTCCTTCTCCTTCTTCTGCTTCTTCTGATTCACCCTTCAGACTTCACCTTCTGCTTCTCCTTTTTCTGCTTCTTCTGATTCACCCTCCAGACTTCACCTTCTCCTTCTCCTTCTTCTGCTTCTTCTGATTCACCCTCCAGACCTCACCTTCTCCTTCTCCTTCTTCTACTTCTTCTGATTCACCCTCCAGACATCATCTTCTCCTTCTCCTTCTTCTGCTTCTTCTGATTCACCCTCCAGACTTCACCTTCTCCTTCTCCTTCTTCTGCTTCTTCTGATTCACCCTCCAGACTTCACCTTCTCCTTCTCCTTCTTCTACTTCTTCTGATTCACCCTCCAGACTTCACCTTCTCCTTCTCCTTCTTCTACTTCTTCTGATTCACCCTCCAGTCTTCACCTTCTCCTTCTCCTTCTTCTGTTTCTTCTGCTTCACCCTCCAGACTTCACCTTCTCCTTCTCTTTCTTCTGCTTCTTCTGATTCACCCTCCAGACTTCACCTTCTCCTTCTCCTTCTTCTGATTCTTCTGATTCACCCTCCAGACTTCACCTTCTCCTTCTCCTTCTTCTGCTTCTTCTGATTCACCCTCCTGACTTCACCTTCTCCTTCTCCTTCTTCTACTTCTTCTGATTCACCCTCCTGACTTCACCTTCTCCTTCTCCTTCTTCTACTTCTTCTGCTTCACCCTCCAGACTTCACCTTCTCCTTCTCCTTCTTCTACTTCTTCTGATTCACCCTTCAGACTTCACCTTCTGCTTCTCCTTTTTCTGCTTCTTCTGATTCACCCTCCAGACTTCACCTTCTCCTTCTCCTTATTCTGCTTCTTCTGATTCACCCTCCAGACTTCACCTTCTCCTTCTCCTTCTTCTGCTTCTTCTGATTCACCCTCCAGACTTCACCTTCTCCTTCTCCTTCTTCTGCTTCTTCTGATTCACCCTCCAGACTTCACCTTCTCCTTCTCCTTCTTCTGCTTTTTCTGATTCACCCTCCAGACTTCACCTTCTCCTTCTCCTTCTTCTACTTCTTCTGATTCACCCTCCAGACTTCACCTTCTCCTTCTCTTTCTTCTGCTTCTTCTGATTCACCCTCCAGACTTCACCTTCTCCTTCTCCTTCTTCTGATTCTTCTGTTTCACCCTCCAGACTTCACCTTCTCCTTCTCCTTCTTCTGCTTCTTCTGATTCACCCTCCTGACTTCACCTTCTCCTTCTCCTTCTTCTACTTCTTCTGATTCACCCTCCTGACTTCACCTTCTCCTTCTCCTTCTTCTACTTCTTCTGCTTCCCCCTGCAGACTTCACCTTCTCCTTCTCCTTCTTCTACTTCTTCTGATTCACCCTCCAGACTTCACCTTCTCCTTCTCCTTCTTTTGCTTCTTCTGCTTCGCACTCCAGACTTCACCTTCTCCTTCTCCTTCTTCTGCTTCTTCTGATTCACCCTCCTTACTTCACCTTCTCCTTCTCCTTCTTCAGCTTCTTCTGATTCACCCTCCTGACTTCACCTTCTCCTTCTCCTTCTTCTACTTCTTCTGATTCACCCTCCTGACTTCACCTTCTCCTTCTCCTTCTTCTACTTCTTCTGATTCACCCTCCAGACTTCACCTTCTCCTTCTCCTTCTTCTGCTTCTTCTGATTCACCCTCCAGACCTCACCTTCTCCTTCTCCTTCTTCTACTTCTTCTGATTCACCCTCCAGACTTCATCTTCTCCTTCTCCTTCTTCTGCTTCTTCTGATTCACCCTCCAGACTTCACCTTCTCCTTCTCCTTCTTCTGCTTCTTCTGATTCACCCTCCAGACTTCACCTTCTCCTTCTCCTTCTTCTACTTCTTCTGATTCACCCTCCAGACTTCACCTTCTCCTTCTCCTTCTTCTACTTCTTCTGATTCACCCTCCAGTCTTCACCTTCTCCTTCTCCTTCTTCTGTTTCTTCTGCTTCACCCTCCAGACTTCACCTTCTCCTTCTCTTTCTTCTGCTTCTTCTGATTCACCCTCCAGACTTCACCTTCTCCTTCTCCTTCTTCTGATTCTTCTGATTCACCCTCCAGACTTCACCTTCTCCTTCTCCTTCTTCTGCTTCTTCTGATTCACCCTCCTGACTTCACCTTCTCCTTCTCCTTCTTCTACTTCTTCTGATTCACCCTCCTGACTTCACCTTCTCCTTCTCCTTCTTCTACTTCTTCTGCTTCACCCTCCAGACTTCACCTTCTCCTTCTCCTTCTTCTACTTCTTCTGATTCACCCTTCAGACTTCACCTTCTGCTTCTCCTTTTTCTGCTTCTTCTGATTCACCCTCCAGACTTCACCTTCTCCTTCTCCTTATTCTGCTTCTTCTGATTCACCCTCCAGACTTCACCTTCTCCTTCTCCTTCTTCTGCTTCTTCTGATTCACCCTCCAGACTTCACCTTCTCCTTCTCCTTCTTCTGCTTCTTCTGATTCACCCTCCAGACTTCACCTTCTCCTTCTCCTTCTTCTGCTTTTTCTGATTCACCCTCCAGACTTCACCTTCTCCTTCTCCTTCTTCTACTTCTTCTGATTCACCCTCCAGACTTCACCTTCTCCTTCTCTTTCTTCTGCTTCTTCTGATTCACCCTCCAGACTTCACCTTCTCCTTCTCCTTCTTCTGATTCTTCTGATTCACCCTCCAGACTTCACCTTCTCCTTCTCCTTCTTCTGCTTCTTCTGATTCACCCTCCTGACTTCACCTTCTCCTTCTCCTTCTTCTACTTCTTCTGATTCACCCTCCTGACTTCACCTTCTCCTTCTCCTTCTTCTACTTCTTCTGCTTCCCCCTGCAGACTTCACCTTCTCCTTCTCCTTCTTCTACTTCTTCTGATTCACCCTTCAGACTTCACCTTCTGCTTCTCCTTTTTCTGCTTCTTCTGATTCACCCTCCAGACTTCACCTTCTCCTTCTCCTTATTCTGCTTCTTCTGATTCACCCTCCAGACTTCACCTTCTCCTTCTCCTTCTTCTGCTTCTTCTGATTCACCCTCCAGACTTCACCTTCTCCTTCTCCTTCTTCTGCTTCTTCTGATTCACCCTCCAGACTTCACCTTCTCCTTCTCCTTCTTCTGCTTTTTCTGATTCACCCTCCAGACTTCACCTTCTCCTTCTCCTTCTTCTACTTCTTCTGATTCACCCTCCAGACTTCACCTTCTCCTTCTCTTTCTTCTGCTTCTTCTGATTCACCCTCCAGACTTCACCTTCTCCTTCTCCTTCTTCTGATTCTTCTGATTCACCCTCCAGACTTCACCTTCTCCTTCTCCTTCTTCTGCTTCTTCTGATTCACCCTCCTGACTTCACCTTCTCCTTCTCCTTCTTCTACTTCTTCTGATTCACCCTCCTGACTTCACCTTCTCCTTCTCCTTCTTCTACTTCTTCTGCTTCCCCCTGCAGACTTCACCTTCTCCTTCTCCTTCTTCTACTTCTTCTGATTCACCCTCCAGACTTCACCTTCTCCTTCTCCTTCTTTTGCTTCTTCTGCTTCACACTCCAGACTTCACCTTCTCCTTCTCCTTCTTCTGCTTCTTCTGATTCACCCTCCTTACTTCACCTTCTCCTTCTCCTTCTTCTGCTTCTTCTGATTCACCCTCCTGACTTCACCTTCTCCTTCTCCTTATTCTGCTTCTTCTGTTTCACCCTCCAGACTTCACCTTCTCCTTCTCCTTCTTCTGCTTCTTCTGATTCACCCTCCAGACTTCACCTTCTCCTTCTCCTTCTTCTGCTTCTTCTGATTCACCCTCCAGACTTCACCTTCTCCTTCTCCTTCTTCTACTTCTTCTGATTCACCCTCCAGACTTCACCTTCTCCTTCTCCTTCTTCTGCTTCTTCTGGTTCACTCTCCAGACTTCACCTTCTCCTTCTCCTTCGTCTACTTCTTCTGATTCACCCTCCAGACTACACCTTCTCCTTCTCCTTCTTCTACTTCTTCTGATTCACCCTCCTTACTTCACCTTCTCCTTCTCCTTCTTCAGCTTCTTCTGATTCACCCTCCTGACTTCACCTTCTCCTTCTCCTTCTTCTACTTCTTCTGATTCACCCTCCTGACTTCACCTTCTCCTTCTCCTTCTTCTACTTCTTCTGATTCACCCTCCAGACTTCACCTTCTCCTTCTCCTTCTTCTGCTTCTTCTGATTCACCCTCCAGACCTCACCTTCTCCTTCTCCTTCTTCTACTTCTTCTGATTCACCCTCCAGACTTCATCTTCTCCTTCTCCTTCTTCTGCTTCTTCTGATTCACCCTCCAGACTTCACCTTCTCCTTCTCCTTCTTCTGCTTCTTCTGATTCACCCTCCAGACTTCACCTTCTCCTTCTCCTTCTTCTACTTCTTCTGATTCACCCTCCAGACTTCACCTTCTCCTTCTCCTTCTTCTACTTCTTCTGATTCACCCTCCAGTCTTCACCTTCTCCTTCTCCTTCTTCTGTTTCTTCTGCTTCACCCTCCAGACTTCACCTTCTCCTTCTCTTTCTTCTGCTTCTTCTGATTCACCCTCCAGACTTCACCTTCTCCTTCTCCTTCTTCTGATTCTTCTGATTCACCCTCCAGACTTCACCTTCTCCTTCTCCTTCTTCTGCTTCTTCTGATTCACCCTCCTGACTTCACCTTCTCCTTCTCCTTCTTCTACTTCTTCTGATTCACCCTCCTGACTTCACCTTCTCCTTCTCCTTCTTCTACTTCTTCTGCTTCACCCTCCAGACTTCACCTTCTCCTTCTCCTTCTTCTACTTCTTCTGATTCACCCTTCAGACTTCACCTTCTGCTTCTCCTTTTTCTGCTTCTTCTGATTCACCCTCCAGACTTCACCTTCTCCTTCTCCTTATTCTGGTTCTTCTGATTCCCCCTCCAGACTTCACCTTCTCCTTCTCCTTCTTCTGCTTCTTCTGATTCACCCTCCAGACTTCACCTTCTCCTTCTCCTTCTTCTGCTTCTTCTGATTCACCCTCCAGACTTCACCTTCTCCTTCTCCTTCTTCTGCTTTTTCTGATTCACCCTCCAGACTTCACCTTCTCCTTCTCCTTCTTCTACTTCTTCTGATTCACCCTCCAGACTTCACCTTCTCCTTCTCTTTCTTCTGCTTCTTCTGATTCACCCTCCAGACTTCACCTTCTCCTTCTCCTTCTTCTGATTCTTCTGATTCACCCTCCAGACTTCACCTTCTCCTTCTCCTTCTTCTGCTTCTTCTGATTCACCCTCCTGACTTCACCTTCTCCTTCTCCTTCTTCTACTTCTTCTGATTCACCCTCCTGACTTCACCTTCTCCTTCTCCTTCTTCTACTTCTTCTGCTTCCCCCTGCAGACTTCACCTTCTCCTTCTCCTTCTTCTACTTCTTCTGATTCACCCTTCAGACTTCACCTTCTGCTTCTCCTTTTTCTGCTTCTTCTGATTCACCCTCCAGACTTCACCTTCTCCTTCTCCTTATTCTGCTTCTTCTGATTCACCCTCCAGACTTCACCTTCTCCTTCTCCTTCTTCTGCTTCTTCTGATTCACCCTCCAGACTTCACCTTCTCCTTCTCCTTCTTCTGCTTCTTCTGATTCACCCTCCAGACTTCACCTTCTCCTTCTCCTTCTTCTGCTTTTTCTGATTCACCCTCCAGACTTCACCTTCTCCTTCTCCTTCTTCTACTTCTTCTGATTCACCCTCCAGACTTCACCTTCTCCTTCTCTTTCTTCTGCTTCTTCTGATTCACCCTCCAGACTTCACCTTCTCCTTCTCCTTCTTCTGATTCTTCTGATTCACCCTCCAGACTTCACCTTCTCCTTCTCCTTCTTCTGCTTCTTCTGATTCACCCTCCTGACTTCACCTTCTCCGTCTCCTTCTTCTACTTCTTCTGATTCACCCTCCTGACTTCACCTTCTCCTTCTCCTTCTTCTACTTCTTCTGCTTCCCCCTGCAGACTTCACCTTCTCCTTCTCCTTCTTCTACTTCTTCTGATTCACCCTCCAGACTTCACCTTCTCCTTCTCCTTCTTTTGCTTCTTCTGCTTCACACTCCAGACTTCACCTTCTCCTTCTCCTTCTTCTGCTTCTTCTGATTCACCCTCCTTACTTCACCTTCTCCTTCTCCTTGTTCTGCTTCTTCTGATTCACCCTCCTGACTTCACCTTCTCCTTCTCCTTATTCTGCTTCTTCTGTTTCACCCTCCAGACTTCACCTTCTCCTTCTCCTTCTTCTGCTTCTTCTGATTCACCCTCCAGACTTCACCTTCTCCTTCTCCTTCTTCTGCTTCTTCTGATTCACCCTCCAGACTTCACCTTCTCCTTCTCCTTCTTCTACTTCTTCTGATTCACCCTCCAGACTTCACCTTCTCCTTCTCCTTCTTCTGCTTCTTCTGGTTCACCCTCCAGACTTCACCTTCTCCTTCTCCTTCGTCTACTTCTTCTGATTCACCCTCCAGACTACACCTTCTCCTTCTCCTTCTTCTACTTCTTCTGATTCACCCTCCAGACTTCACCTTCTCGTTCTCCTTCTTCTGTTTCTTCTGATTCACCCTCCAGACTTCACCTTCTCCTTCTCCTTCTTCTACTTCTTCTGATTCACCCTCCAGACTTCACCTTCTCCTTCTCCTTCTTCTACTTCTTCTGATTCACCCTCCAGACTTCACCTTCTCCTTCTCCTTCTTCTGCTTCTTCTGATTCACCCTCCAGACCTCACCTTCTCCTTCTCCTTCTTCTACTTCTTCTGATTCACCCTCCAGACTTCATCTTCTCCTTCTCCTTCTTCTGCTTCTTCTGATTCACCCTCCAGACTTCACCTTCTCCTTCTCCTTCTTCTGCTTCTTCTGATTCACCCTCCAGACTTCACCTTCTCCTTCTCCTTCTTCTACTTCTTCTGATTCACCCTCCAGACTTCACCTTCTCCTTCTCCTTCTTCTACTTCTTCTGATTCACCCTCCAGTCTTCACCTTCTCCTTCTCCTTCTTCTGTTTCTTCTGCTTCACCCTCCAGACTTCACCTTCTCCTTCTCTTTCTTCTGCTTCTTCTGATTCACCCTCCAGACTTCACCTTCTCCTTCTCCTTCTTCTGATTCTTCTGATTCACCCTCCAGACTTCACCTTCTCCTTCTCCTTCTTCTGCTTCTTCTGATTCACCCTCCTGACTTCACCTTCTCCTTCTCCTTCTTCTACTTCTTCTGATTCACCCTCCTGACTTCACCTTCTCCTTCTCCTTCTTCTACTTCTTCTGCTTCACCCTCCAGACTTCACCTTCTCCTTCTCCTTCTTCTACTTCTTCTGATTCACCCTTCAGACTTCACCTGCTGCTTCTCCTTTTTCTGCTTCTTCTGATTCACCCTCCAGACTTCACCTTCTCCTTCTCCTTATTCTGCTTCTTCTGATTCACCCTCCAGACTTCACCTTCTCCTTCTCCTTCTTCTGCTTCTTCTGATTCACCCTCCAGACTTCACCTTCTCCTTCTCCTTCTTCTGCTTCTTCTGATTCACCCTCCAGACTTCACCTTCTCCTTCTCCTTCTTCTGCTTTTTCTGATTCACCCTCCAGACTTCACCTTCTCCTTCTCCTTCTTCTACTTCTTCTGATTCACCCTCCAGACTTCACCTTCTCCTTCTCTTTCTTCTGCTTCTTCTGATTCACCATCCAGACTTCACCTTCTCCTTCTCCTTCTTCTGATTCTTCTGATTCACCCTCCAGACTTCACCTTCTCCTTCTCCTTCTTCTGCTTCTTCTGATTCACCCTCCTGACTTCACCTTCTCCTTCTCCTTCTTCTACTTCTTCTGATTCACCCTCCTGACTTCACCTTCTCCTTCTCCTTCTTCTACTTCTTCTGCTTCCCCCTGCAGACTTCACCTTCTCCTTCTCCTTCTTCTACTTCTTCTGATTCACCCTTCAGACTTCACCTTCTGCTTCTCCTTTTTCTGCTTCTTCTGATTCACCCTCCAGACTTCACCTTCTCCTTCTCCTTATTCTGCTTCTTCTGATTCACCCTCCAGACTTCACCTTCTCCTTCTCCTTCTTCTGCTTCTTCTGATACACCCTCCAGACTTCACCTTCTCCTTCTCCTTCTTCTGCTTCTTGTGATTCACCCTCCAGACTTCACCTTCTCCTTCTCCTTCTTCTGCTTTTTCTGATTCACCCTCCAGACTTCACCTTCTCCTTCTCCTTCTTCTACTTCTTCTGATTCACCCTCCAGACTTCACCTTCTCCTTCTCTTTCTTCTGCTTCTTCTGATTCACCCTCCAGACTTCACCTTCTCCTTCTCCTTCTTCTGATTCTTCTGATTCACCCTCCAGACTTCACCTTCTCCTTCTCCTTCTTCTGCTTCTTCTGATTCACCCTCCTGACTTCACCTTCTCCTTCTCCTTCTTCTACTTCTTCTGATTCACCCTCCTGACTTCACCTTCTCCTTCTCCTTCTTCTACTTCTTCTGCTTCCCCCTGCAGACTTCACCTTCTCCTTCTCCTTCTTCTACTTCTTCTGATTCACCCTCCAGACTTCACCTTCTCCTTCTCCTTCTTTTGCTTCTTCTGCTTCACACTCCAGACTTCACCTTCTCCTTCTCCTTCTTCTGCTTCTTCTGATTCACCCTCCTTACTTCACCTTCTCCTTCTCCTTCTTCTGCTTCTTCTGATTCACCCTCCTGACTTCACCTTCTCCTTCTCCTTATTCTGCTTCTTCTGTTTCACCCTCCAGACTTCACCTTCTCCTTCTCCTTCTTCTGCTTCTTCTGATTCACCCTCCAGACTTCACCTTCTCCTTCTCCTTCTTCTGCTTCTTCTGATTCACCCTCCAGACTTCACCTTCTCCTTCTCCTTCTTCTACTTCTTCTGATTCACCCTCCAGACTTCACCTTCTCCTTCTCCTTCTTCTGCTTCTTCTGGTTCACCCTCCAGACTTCACCTTCTCCTTCTCCTTCGTCTACTTCTTCTGATTCACCCTCCAGACTACACCTTCTCCTTCTCCTTCTTCTACTTCTTCTGATTCACCCTCCAGACTTCACCTTCTCGTTCTCCTTCTTCTGTTTCTTCTGATTCACCCTCCAGACTTCACCTTCTCCTTCTCCTTCTTCTACTTCTTCTGATTCACCCTCCAGACTTCACCTTCTCCTTCTCCTTCTTCTACTTCTTCTGATTCACCCTCCAGACTTCACCTTCTCCTTCTCCTTCTTCTACTTCTTCTGCTTCTCCCTCCAGACTTCACCTTCTCCTTCTCCTTCTTCTGCTTCTTCTGATTCACCCTCCAGACTTCACCTTCTCCTTCTCTTTCTTCTGCTTCTTCTGATTCACCCTCCAGACTTCACCTTCTCCTTCTCCTTCTTCTGATTCTTCTGTTTCACCCTCCAGACTTCACCTTCGCCTTCTCCTTCTTCTGCTTCTTCTGATTCACCCTCCTGACTTCACCTTCTCCTTCTCCTTCTTCTACTTCTTCTGATTCACCCTCCTGACTTCACCTTCTCCTTCTCCTTCTTCTACTTCTTCTGCTTCACCCTCCAGACTTCACCTTCTCCTTCTCCTTCTTCTACTTCTTCTGATTCACCCTCCAGACTTCACCTTCTCCTTCTCCTTCTTTTGCTTCTTCTGCTTCACACTCCAGACTTCACCTTCTCCTTCTCCTTCTTCTGCTTCTTCTGATTCACCCTCCTTACTTCACCTTCTCCTTCTCCTTCTTCTGCTTCTTCTGATTCACCCTCCTGACTTCACCTTCTCCTTCTCCTTCTTCTACTTCTTCCGATTCACCCTCCAGACTTCACCTTCTCCTTCTCCTTCTTCTGCTTCTTCTGGTTCACCCTCCAGACTTCACCTTCTCCTTCTCCTTCGTCTACTTCTTCTGATTCACCCTCCAGACTACACCTTCTCCTTCTCCTTCTTCTACTTCTTCTGATTCACCCTCCAGACTTCACCTTCTCGTTCTCCTTTTTCTGTTTCTTCTGATTCACCCTCCAGACTTCACCTTCTCCTTCTCCTTCTTCTACTTCTTCTGATTCACCCTCCAGACTTCACCTTCTCCTTCTCCTTCTTCTACTTCTTCTGATTCACCCTCCAGACTTCACCTTCTCCTTCTCCTTCTTCTGCTTCTTCTGATTCACCCTCCAGACCTCACCTTCTCCTTCTCCTTCTTCTACTTCTTCTGATTCACCCTCCAGACTTCATCTTCTCCTTCTCCTTCTTCTGCTTCTTCTGATTCACCCTCCAGACTTCACCTTCTCCTTCTCCTTCTTCTGCTTCTTCTGATTCACCCTCCAGACTTCACCTTCTCCTTCTCCTTCTTCTACTTCTTCTGATTCACCCTCCAGACTTCACCTTCTCCTTCTCCTTCTTCTACTTCTTCTGATTCACCCTCCAGTCTTCACCTTCTCCTTCTCCTTCTTCTGTTTCTTCTGCTTCACCCTCCAGACTTCACCTTCTCCTTCTCTTTCTTCTGCTTCTTCTGATTCACCCTCCAGACTTCACCTTCTCCTTCTCCTTCTTCTGATTCTTCTGATTCACCCTCCAGACTTCACCTTCTCCTTCTCCTTCTTCTGCTTCTTCTGATTCACCCTCCTGACTTCACCTTCTCCTTCTCCTTCTTCTACTTCTTCTGATTCACCCTCCTGACTTCACCTTCTCCTTCTCCTTCTTCTACTTCTTCTGCTTCACCCTCCAGACTTCACCTTCTCCTTCTCCTTCTTCTACTTCTTCTGATTCACCCTTCAGACTTCACCTTCTGCTTCTCCTTTTTCTGCTTCTTCTGATTCACCCTCCAGACTTCACCTTCTCCTTCTCCTTATTCTGCTTCTTCTGATTCACCCTCCAGACTTCACCTTCTCCTTCTCCTTCTTCTGCTTCTTCTGATTCACCCTCCAGACTTCACCTTCTCCTTCTCCTTCTTCTGCTTCTTCTGATTCACCCTCCAGACTTCACCTTCTCCTTCTCCTTCTTCTGCTTCTTCTGATTCACCCTCCAGACTTCACCTTCTCCTTCTCCTTCTTCTGCTTCTTCTGATTCACCCTCCAGACTTCACCTTCTCCTTCTCCTTCTTCTGCTTTTTCTGATTCACCCTCCAGACTTCACCTTCTCCTTCTCCTTCTTCTACTTCTTCTGATTCACCCTCCAGACTTCACCTTCTCCTTCTCTTTCTTCTGCTTCTTCTGATTCACCCTCCAGACTTCACCTTCTCCTTCTCCTTCTTCTGATTCTTCTGATTCACCCTCCAGACTTCACCTTCTCCTTCTCCTTCTTCTGCTTCTTCTGATTCACCCTCCTGACTTCACCTTCTCCTTCTCCTTCTTCTACTTCTTCTGATTCACCCTCCTGACTTCACCTTCTCCTTCTCCTTCTTCTACTTCTTCTGCTTCCCCCTGCAGACTTCACCTTCTCCTTCTCCTTCTTCTACTTCTTCTGATTCACCCTCCAGACTTCACCTTCTCCTTCTCCTTCTTTTGCTTCTTCTGCTTCACACTCCAGACTTCACCTTCTCCTTCTCCTTCTTCTGCTTCTTCTGATTCACCCTCCTTACTTCACCTTCTCCTTCTCCTTCTTCTGCTTCTTCTGATTCACCCTCCTGACTTCACCTTCTCCTTCTCCTTATTCTGCTTCTTCTGTTTCACCCTCCAGACTTCACCTTCTGCTTCTCCTTCTTCTGCTTCTTCTGATTCACCCTCCAGACTTCACCTTCTCCTTCTCCTTCTTCTGCTTCTTCTGATTCACCCTCCAGACTTCACCTTCTCCTTCTCCTTCTTCTACTTCTTCTGATTCACCCTCCAGACTTCACCTTCTCCTTCTCCTTCTTCTGCTTCTTCTGGTTCACCCTCCAGACTTCACCTTCTCCTTCTCCTTCGTCTACTTCTTCTGATTCACCCTCCAGACTGCACCTTCTCCTTCTCCTTCTTCTACTTCTTCTGATTCACCCTCCAGACTTCACCTTCTCGTTCTCCTTCTTCTGTTTCTTCTGATTCACCCTCCAGACTTCACCTTCTCCTTCTCCTTCTTCTACTTCTTCTGATTCACCCTCCAGACTTCACCTTCTCCTTCTCCTTCTTCTACTTCTTCTGATTCACCCTCCAGACTTCACCTTCTCCTTCTCCTTCTTCTACTTCTTCTGCTTCTCCCTCCAGACTTCACCTTCTCCTTCTCCTTCTTCTGCTTCTTCTGATTCACCCTCCAGACTTCACCTTCTCCTTCTCTTTCTTCTGCTTCTTCTGATTCACCCTCCAGACTTCACCTTCTCCTTCTCCTTCTTCTGATTCTTCTGTTTCACCCTCCAGACTTCACCTTCGCCTTCTCCTTCTTCTGCTTCTTCTGATTCACCCTCCTGACTTCACCTTCTCCTTCTCCTTCTTCTACTTCTTCTGATTCACCCTCCTGACTTCACCTTCTCCTTCTCCTTCTTCTTCTTCTTCTGCTTCACCCTCCAGACTTCACCTTCTCCTTCTCCTTCTTCTACTTCTTCTGATTCACCCTCCAGACTTCACCTTCTCCTTCTCCTTCTTTTGCTTCTTCTGCTTCACACTCCAGACTTCACCTTCTCCTTCTCCTTCTTCTGCTTCTTCTGATTCACCCTCCTTACTTCACCTTCTCCTTCTCCTTCTTCTGCTTCTTCTGATTCACCCTCCTGACTTCACCTTCTCCTTCTCCTTATTCTGCTTCTTCTGTTTCACCCTCCAGACTTCACCTTCTCCTTCTCCTTCTTCTGCTTCTTCTGATTCACCCTCCAGACTTCACCTTCGCCTTCTCCTTTTCTGCTTCTTCTGATTCACCCTCCAGACTTCACCTTCTCCTTCTCCTTCTTCTACTTCTTCTGATTCACCCTCCAGACTTCACCTTCTCCTTCTCCTTCTTCTACTTCTTCTGCTTCTCCCTCCAGACTTCACCTTCTCCTTCTCCTTCTTCTGCTTCTTCTGATTCACCCTCCAGACTTCATCTTCTCCTTCTCCTTCTTCTACTTCTTCTGATTCACCCTCCAGACTTCACCTTCTCCTTCTCCTTCTTCTACTTCTTCTGATTCACCCTCCAGTCTTCACCTTCTCCTTCTCCTTCTTCTGTTTCTTCTGCTTCACCCTCCAGACTTCACCTTCTCCTTCTCTTTCTTCTGCTTCTTCTGATTCACCCTCCAGACTTCACCTTCTCCTTCTCCTTCTTCTGATTCTTCTGATTCACCCTCCAGACTTCACCTTCTCCTTCTCCTTCTTCTGCTTCTTCTGATTCACCCTCCTGACTTCACCTTCTCCTTCTCCTTCTTCTACTTCTTCTGATTCACCCTCCTGACTTCACCTTCTCCTTCTCCTTCTTCTACTTCTTCTGCTTCACCCTCCAGACTTCACCTTCTCCTTCTCCTTCTTCTACTTCTTCTGATTCACCCTTCAGACTTCACCTTCTGCTTCTCCTTTTTCTGCTTCTTCTGATTCACCCTCCAGACTTCACCTTCTCCTTCTCCTTATTCTGCTTCTTCTGATTCACCCTCCAGACTTCACCTTCTCCTTCTCCTTCTTCTGCTTCTTCTGATTCACCCTCCAGACTTCACCTTCTCCTTCTCCTTCTTCTGCTTCTTCTGATTCACCCTCCAGACTTCACCTTCTCCTTCTCCTTCTTCTGCTTTTTCTGATTCACCCTCCAGACTTCACCTTCTCCTTCTCCTTCTTCTACTTCTTCTGATTCACCCTCCAGACTTCACCTTCTCCTTCTCTTTCTTCTGCTTCTTCTGATTCACCCTCCAGACTTCACCTTCTCCTTCTCCTTCTTCTGATTCTTCTGATTCACCCTCCAGACTTCACCTTCTCCTTCTCCTTCTTCTGCTTCTTCTGATTCACCCTCCTGACTTCACCTTCTCCTTCTCCTTCTTCTACTTCTTCTGATTCACCCTCCTGACTTCACCTTCTCCTTCTCCTTCTTCTACTTCTTCTGCTTCCCCCTGCAGACTTCACCTTCTCCTTCTCCTTCTTCTACTTCTTCTGATTCACCCTTCAGACTTCACCTTCTGCTTCTCCTTTTTCTGCTTCTTCTGATTCACCCTCCAGACTTCACCTTCTCCTTCTCCTTATTCTGCTTCTTCTGATTCACCCTCCAGACTTCACCTTCTCCTTCTCCTTCTTCTGCTTCTTCTGATTCACCCTCCAGACTTCACCTTCTCCTTCTCCTTCTTCTGCTTCTTCTGATTCACCCTCCAGACTTCACCTTCTCCTTCTCCTTCTTCTGCTTTTTCTGATTCACCCTCCAGACTTCACCTTCTCCTTCTCCTTCTTCTACTTCATCTGATTCACCCTCCAGACTTCACCTTCTCCTTCTCTTTCTTCTGCTTCTTCTGATTCACCCTCCAGACTTCACCTTCTCCTTCTCCTTCTTCTGATTCTTCTGATTCACCCTCCAGACTTCACCTTCTCCTTCTCCTTCTTCTGCTTCTTCTGATTCACCCTCCTGACTTCACCTTCTCCTTCTCCTTCTTCTACTTCTTCTGATTCACCCTCCTGAATTCACCTTCTCCTTCTCCTTCTTCTACTTCTTCTGCTTCCCCCTGCAGACTTCACCTTCTCCTTCTCCTTCTTCTACTTCTTCTGATTCACCCTCCAGACTTCACCTTCTCCTTCTCCTTCTTTTGCTTCTTCTGCTTCACACTCCAGACTTCACCTTCTCCTTCTCCTTCTTCTGCTTCTTCTGATTCACCCTCCTTACTTCACCTTCTCCTTCTCCTTCTTCTGCTTCTTCTGATTCACCCTCCTGACTTCACCTTCTCCTTCTCCTTATTCTGCTTCTTCTGTTTCACCCTCCAGACTTCACCTTCTCCTTCTCCTTCTTCTGCTTCTTCTGATTCACCCTCCAGACTTCACCTTCTCCTTCTCCTTCTTCTGCTTCTTCTGATTCACCCTCCAGACTTCACCTTCTCCTTCTCCTTCTTCTACTTCTTCTGATTCACCCTCCAGACTTCACCTTCTCCTTCTCCTTCTTCTGCTTCTTCTGGTTCACCCTCCAGACTTCACCTTCTCCTTCTCCTTCGTCTACTTCTTCTGATTCACCCTCCAGACTACACCTTCTCCTTCTCCTTCTTCTACTTCTTCTGATTCACCCTCCAGACTTCACCTTCTCGTTCTCCTTCTTCTGTTTCTTCTGATTCACCCTCCAGACTTCACCTTCTCCTTCTCCTTCTTCTGCTTCTTCTGATTCACCCTCCTGACTTCACCTTCTCCTTCTCCTTCTTCTACTTCTTCTGATTCACCCTCCAGACTTCACCTTCTCCTTCTCCTTCTTCTGCTTCCTCTGCTTCACCCTCCAGACTTCACCTTCTCCTTCTCCTTCTTCTGCTTCTTCTGCTTCGCCCTCCAGACATCACCTTCTCCTTCTCCTTCTTCTGCTTCTTCTGCTTCACCCTCCAGACTTCACCTTCTCCTTCTCCTTCTTCTGCTTCTTCTGCTTCACTCTCCTGACTTCACCTTCTCCTTCTCCTTCTTCTACTTCTTCTGATTCACCCTCCAGACTTCACCTTCTCCTTCTCCTTCTTCTGCTTCTTCTGCTTCACCCTCCAGACTTCACCTTCTCCTTCTCCTTCTTCTGCTTCTTCTGCTGCGCCCTCCAGACTTCACCTTCTCCTTCTCCTTCTTCTGCTTCTTCTGCTTCACCCTCCTGACTTCACCTTCTCCTTCTCCTTCTTCTACTTCTTCTGTTTCACCCCCCTGACTTCACCTGCTCCTTCTCCTTCTTCTGCTTCTTCTGATTCACCCTCCTAACTTTACCTTCTCCTTCTCCTTCTTCTGCTTCTTCTGATTCACCCTCCTGACTTCACCTTCTCCTTCTCCTTCTTCTGCTTCTTCTAATTCACCCTCCAGACTTCACCTACTCCTTCTCCTTCTTCTGCTTCTTCTGATTCACCCTCCAGACTTCACCTTCTCCTTCTCCTTCTTCTGCTTCTTCTGATTGACCCTCCAGACCTCACCTTCTCCTTCTCCTTCTTCTACTTCTTCTGATTCACCCTCCAGACTTCATCTTCTCCTTCTCCTTCTTCTGCTTCTTCTGATTGACCCTCCAGACTTCACCTTCTCCTTCTCCTTCTTCTGCTTCTTCTGATTCACCCTCCAGACTTCACCTTCTCCTTCTCCTTCTTCTACTTCTTCTGATTCACCCTCCTGACTTCACCTTCTCCTTCTCCTTCTTCTGCTTCTTCTGCTTCACCCTCCAGACTTCACCTTCTCCTGCTCCTTCTTCTGCTTCTTCTGCTTCACCCTCCAGACTTCACCTTCTCCTTCTCCTTCTTCTGCTTCTTCTGCTTCACCCTCCTGACTTCACCTTCTCCTTCTCCTTCTTCTACTTCTTCTGATTCACCCTCCAGACTTCACCTTCTCCTTCTCCTTCTTCTGCTTCTTCTGCTTCACCCTCCAGACTTCACCTTCTCCTTCTCCTTCTTCTGCTTCTTCTGCTTCGCCCTCCAGACTTCACCTTCTCCTTCTCCATCTTCTGCTTCTTCTGCTTCACTCTCCTGATTTCACCTTCTCCTTCTCCTTCTTCTACTTCTTCTGATTCACCCTCCAGACTTCACCTTCTCCTTCTCCTTCTTCTGCTTCTTCTGCTTCACCCTCTAGACTTCAACTTCTCCTTCTCCTTCATCTGCTTCTTCTGCTGCGCCCTCCAGACTTCACCTTCTCCTTCTCCTTCTTCTGCTTCTTCTGCTTCACCGTCCTGACTTCACCTTCTCCTTCTCCTTCTTCTACTTCTTCTGCTTCACCCCCCTGACTTCACCTGCTCCTTCTCCTTCTTCTGCTTCTTCTGATTCACCCTCCAGACTTCATCTTCTCCTTCTCCTTCTTCTGCTTCTTCTGATTCACCCTCCAGACTTCACCTTCTCCTTCTCCTTCTTCTGCTTCTTCTGATTCACCCTCCAGACTTCACCTTCTCCTTCTCCTTCTTCTGCTTCTTCTGATTCACCCTCCAGACTTCACCTTCTCCTTCTCTTTCTTCTGCTTCTTCTGATTCACCCTCCAGACTTCACCTTCTCCTTCTCCTTCTTCTGCTTCTTCTGTTTCACCCTCCAGACTTCACCTTCTCCTTCTCCTTCTTCTGCTTCTTCTGATTCACCCTCCAGACTTCATCTTCTCCTTCTCCTTCTTCTGCTTCTTCTGATTCACCCTCCAGACTTCACCTTCTCCTTCTCCTTCTTCTGCTTCTTCTGATTCACCCTCCAGACTTCACCTTCTCCTTCTCCTTCTTCTACTTCTTCTGATTCACCCTCCAGACTTCACCTTCTCCTTCTCCTTCTTCTACTTCTTCAGATTCACCCTCCAGTCTTCACTTTCTCCTTGTCCTTCTTCTGTTTCTTCTGCTTCACCCTCCAGACTTCACCTTCTCCTTCTCTTTCTTCTGCTTCTTCTGATCCACCCTCCAGGCTTCACCCTCTCCTTCTCCTTCTTCTGATTCTTCTGATTCACCCTCCAGACTTCACCTTCTCCTTCTCCTTCTTCTGCTTCTTCTGATTCACCCTCCAGACTTCACCTTTTCCTTCTCCTTCTTCTGCTTCTTCTGATTCACCCTCCAGACTTCATCTTCTCCTTCTCCTTCTTCTGCTTCTTCTGATTCACCCTCCAGACTTCACCTTCTCCTTCTCCTTCTGCTGCTTCTTCTGATTCACCCTCCAGACTTCACCTTTTCCTTCTCCTTCTTCTACTTCTTCTGATTCACCCTCCAGACTTCACCTTCTCCTTCTCCTTCTTCTACTTCTTCAGATTCACCCTCCAGTCTTCACCTTCTCCTTCTCCTTCTTCTGTTTCTTCTGCTTCACCCTCCAGACTTCACCTTCCCCTTCTCTTTCTTCTGCTTCTTCTGATTCACCCTCCAGACTTCAACTTCTCCTTCTCCTTCTTCTGATTCTTCTGATTCACCCTCCAGACTTCACCTTCTCCTTCTCCTTCTTCTGCTTCTTCTGATTCACCCTCCTGACTTCACCTTCTCCTTCTCCTTCTTCTACTTCTTCTGATTCACCCTCCTGACTTCACCTTCTCCTTCTCCTTCTTCAACTTCTTCTGCTTCACCCTCCAGACTTCACCTTCTCCTTCTCCTTCTTCTACTTCTTCTGATTCACCCTCCAGACTTCACATTCTCCTTCTCCTTCTTTTGCTTCTTCTGCTTCACACTCCAGACTTCACCTTCTCCTTCTCCTTCTTCTGCTTCTTCTGATTCACCCTCCTTACTTCACCTTCTCCTTCTCCTTCTTCTGCTTCTTCTGATTCACCCTCCTGACTTCACCTTCTCCTTCTCCTTATTCTGCTTCTTCTGTTTCTCCCTCCAGACTTCACCTTCTCCTTCTCCTTCTTCTGCTTCTTCTGATTCACCCTCCAGACTTCACCTTCTCCTTCTCCTTCTTCTGTTTCTTCTGATTCACCCTCCAGACTTCACCTTCTCCTTCTCCTTCTTCTACTTCTTCTGATTCACCCTCCAGACTTCACCTTCTCCTTCTCCTTCTTCTGCTTCTTCTGATTCACCCTCCAGACTTCACCTTCTCCTTCTCCTTCGTCTACTTCTTCTGATTCACCCTCCAGACTACACCTTCTCCTTCTCCTTCTTCTACTTCTTCTGATTCACCCTCCAGACTTCACCTTCTCCTTCTCCTTCTTCTGTTTCTTCTGATTCACCCTCCAGACTTCACCTTCTCCTTCTCCTTCTTCTACTTCTTCTGATTCACCCTCCAGACTTCACCTTCTCCTTCTCCTTCTTCTGCTTCTTCTGATTCACCCTCCAGACTTCACCTTCTCCTTCTCCTTCGTCTACTTCTTCTGATTCACCCTCCAGACTACACCTTCTCCTTCTCCTTCTTCTACTTCTTCTGATTCACCCTCCAGACTTCACCTTCTCCTTCTCCTTCTTCTACTTCTTCTGATTCACCCTCCAGACTTCACCTTCTCCTTCTCCTTCTTCTACTTCTTCTGCTTCTCCCTCCAGACTTCACCTTCTCCTTCTCCTTCTTCTGCTTCTTCTGATTCACCCTCCAGACTTCACCTTCCCCTTCTCCTTCTTCTACTTCTTCTGATTCACCCTCCAGACTTCACCTTCTCCTTCTCCTTCTTCTACTTCTTCTGATTCACCCTCCAGACTTCACCTTCTCCTTCTCCTTCTTCTACTTCTTCCGATTCACCCTCCTGACTTCACCTTCTCCTTCTCCTTCTTCTGCTTCTTCTGCTTCACCCTCCTGACTTCACCTTCTCCTTCTCCTTCTTCTACTTCTTCTGATTCACCCTCCAGACTTTACCTTCTCCTTCTCCTTCTTCTGCTTCTTCTGCTTCACCCTCCAGACTTCACCTTCTCCTTCTCCTTCTTCTGCTTCTTCTGATTCGCCCTCCAGACATCACCTTCTCCTTCTCCTTCTTCTGCTTCTTCTGCTTCACCCTCCAGACTTCACCTTCTCCTTCTCCTTCTTCTGCTTCTTCTGCTTCACTCTCCTGACTTCACCTTCTCCTTCTCCTTCTTCTACTTCTTCTGATTCACCCTCCAGACTTCACCTTCTCCTTCTCCTTCTTCTGCTTCTTCTGCTTCACCCTCCAGACTTCACCTTCTCCTTCTCCTTCTTCTGCTTCTTCTGCTGCGCCCTCCAGACTTCAACTTCTCCTTCTCCTTCTTCTGCTTCTTCTGCTTCACCCTCCTGCCTTCACCTTCTCCTTCTCGTTCTTCTACTTCTTCTGTTTCACCCCCCTGACTTCACCTGCTCCTTCTCCTTCTTCTGCTTCTTCTGATTCACCCTCCTAACTTTACCTTCTCCTTCTCCTTCTTCTGCTTCTTCTGATTCACCCTCCTGACTTCACCTTCTCCTTCTCCTTCTTCTGCTTCTTCTAATTCACCCTCCAGACTTCACCTTCTCCTTCTCCTTCTTCTGCTTCTTCTGATTCACCCTCCAGACTTCACCTTCTCCTTCTCCTTCTTCTGCTTCTTCTGATTGACCCTCCAGACCTCACCTTCTCCTTCTCCTTCTTCTACTTCTTCTGATTCACCCTCCAGACTTCATCTTCTCCTTCTCCTTGTTCTGCTTCTTCTGATTCACCCTCCAGACTTCACCTTCTCCTTCTCCTTCTTCTGCTTCTTCTGATTCACCCTCCAGACTTCACCTTCTCCTTCTCCTTCTTCTACTTCTTCTGATTCACCCTCCTGACTTCACCTTCTCCTTCTCCTTCTTCTGCTTCTTCTGCTTCACCCTCCAGACTTCACCTTCTCCTGCTCCTTCTTCTGCTTCTTCTGCTTCACCCTCCAGACTTCACCTTCTCCTTCTCCTTCTTCTGCTTCTTCTGCTTCACCCTCCTGACTTCACCTTCTCCTTCTCCTTCTTCTACTTCTTCTGATTCACCCTCCAGACTTCACCTTCTCCTTTTCCTTCTTCTGCTTCTTCTGCTTCACCCTCCAGACTTCACCTTCTCCTTCTCCTTCTTCTGCTTCTTCTGCTTCGCCCTCCAGACTTCACCTTCTCCTTCTCCATCTTCTGCTTCTTCTGCTTCACTCTCCTGACTTCACCTTCTCCTTCTCCTTCTTCTACTTCTTCTGATTCACCCTACAGACTTCACCTTCTCCTTCTCCTTCTTCTGCTTCTTCTGCTTCACCCTCCAGACTTCAGCTTCTCCTTCTCCTTCTTCTGCTTCTTCTGCTGCGCCCTCCAGACTTCACCTTCTCCTTCTCCTTCTTCTGCTTCTTCTGCTTCACCGTCCTGACTTCACCTTCTCCTTCTCCTTCTTCTACTTCTTCTGCTTCACCCCCCTGACTTCACCTGCTCCTTCTCCTTCTTCTGCTTCTTCTGATTCACCCTCCGAACTTCACCTTCTCCTTCTCCTTTTCTGCTTCTTCTGACTCACCCTCCTGACTTCACCTTCTCCTTCTCCTTCTTCTGCTTCTTCTGATTCAGCCACCAGACTTCACCTTCTCCTTCTCGTTCTTCTGCTTCTTCTGTTTCACCCTCCAGACTTCACCTTCTCCTTCTCCTTCTTCTGCTTCTTCTGATTCACCCTCCAGACTTCATCTTCTCCTTCTCCTTCTTCTGCTTCTTCTGATTCACACTCCAGACTTCACCTTCTCCTTCTCCTTCTTCTACTTCTTCTGATTCACCCTCCAGACTTCACCTTCTCCTTCTCCTTCTTCTACTTCTTCAGATTCACCCTCCAGTCTTCACCTTCTCCTTCTCCTTCTTCTGTGTCTTCTGCTTCACCCTCCAGACTTCACCTTCTCCTTCTCTTTCTTCTGCTTCTTCTGATTCACCCTCCAGACTTCAACTTCTCCTTCTCCTTCTTCTGATTCTTCTGATTCACCCTCCAAACTTCACCTTCTCCTTCTCCTTCTTCTGCTTCTTCTGATTCACCCTCCAGACTTCACCTTCTCCTTCTCCTTCTTCTGCTTCTTCTGATTCACCCTCCAGACTTCATCTTCTCCTTCTCCTTCTTCTGCTTCTTCTGATTCACCCTCCAGACTTCACCTTCTCCTTCTCCTTCTTCTGCTTCTTCTGATTCACCCTCCAGACTACACCTTCTCCTTCTCCTTCTTCTACTTCTTCTGATTCACCCTCCAGACTTCACCTTCTCCTTCTCCTTCTTCTACTTCTTCAGTTTCACCCTCCAGTCTTCACCTTCTCCTTCTCCTTCTTCTGTTTCTTCTGCTTCACCCTCCAGACTTCACCTTCTCCTTCTCTTTCTTCTGCTTCTTCTGATTCACCCTCCAGACTTCACCTTCTCCTTCTCCTTCTTCTGATTCTTCTGATTCACCCTCCAGACTTCACCTTCTCCTTCTCCTTCTTCTGCTTCTTCTGATTCACCCTCCTGACTTCACCTTCTCCTTCTCCTTCTTCTACTTCTTCTGATTCACCCTCCTGACTTCACCTTCTCCTTCTCCTTCTTCTACTTCTTCTGCTTCACCCTCCAGACTTCACCTTCTCCTTCTCCTTCTTCTACTTCTTCTGATTCACCCTCCAGACTTCACCTTCTCCTTCTCCTTCTTTTGCTTCTTCTGCTTCACACTCCAGACTTCACCTTCTCCTTCTCCTTCTTCTGCTTCTTCTGATTCACCCTCCTTACTTCACCTTCTCCTTCTCCTTCTTCTGCTTCTTCTGATTCACCCTCCTGACTTCACCTTCTCCTTCTCCTTATTCTGCTTCTTCTGATTCACCCTCCAGACTTCACCTTCTCCTTCTCCTTCTTCTGCTTCTTCAGATTCACCCTCCAGACATCACCTTCTCCTTCTCCTTCTTCTGCTTCTTCTGATTCACCCTCCAGACTTCACCTTCCCCTTCTCCTTCTTCTACGTCTTCTGATTCACCCTCCAGACTTCCCATTCTCCTTCTCCTTCTTCTGCTTCTTCTGATTCACCCTCCAGACTTCACCTTCTCCTTCTCCTTCGTCTACTTCTTCTGATTCACCCTCCAGACTACACCTTCTCCTTCTCCTTCTTCTACTTCTTCTGATTCACCCTCCAGACTTCACCTTCTCCTTCTACTTCTTCTGTTTCTTCTGATTCACCCTCCAGACTTCACCTTCTCCTTCTCCTTCTTCTACTTCTTCTGATTCACCCTCCAGACTTCACCTTCTCCTTCTCCTTCTTCTACTTCTTCTGCTTCTCCCTCCAGACTTCACCTTCTCCTTCTCCTTCTTCTGCTTCTTCTGATTCACCCTCCAGACTTCACCTTCTCATTCTCCTTCTTCTACTTCTTCTGATTCACCCTCCAGACTTCACCTTCTCCTTCTCCTTCTTCTACTTCTTCTGATTCACCCTCCAGACTTCACCTTCTCCTTCTCCTTCTTCTACTTCTTCCGATTCACCCTCTTGACTTAACCTTCTCCTTCTCCTTCTTCTGCTTCTTCTGCTTCACCCTCCTGACTTCACCTTCTCCTTCTCCTTCTTCTACTTCTTCTGATTCACCCTCCAGACTTCACCTTCTCCTTCTCCTTCTTCTGCTTCTTCTGCTTCACCCTCCAGACTTCACCTTCTCCTTCTCCTTCTTCTGCTTCTTCTGCTTCGCCCTCCAGACATCACCTTCTCCTTCTCCTTCTTCTGCTTCTTCTGCTTCACCCTCCAGACTTCACCTTCTCCTTCTACTTCTTCTGCTTCTTCTGCTTCACTCTCCTGACTTCACCTTCTCCTTCACCTTCTTCTACTTCTTCTGATTCACCCTCCAGACTTCACCTTCTCCTTCTCCTTCTTCTGCTTCTTCTGCTTCACCCTCCAGACTTCACCTTCTCCTTCTCCTTCTTCTGCTTCTTCTGCTGCGCCCTCCAGACTTCACCTTCTCCTTCTCCTTCTTCTGCTTCTTCTGCTTCACCCTCCTGACTTCACCTTCTCCTTCTCCTTCTTCTGCTTCTTCTGATTCACCCTCCTAACTTTACCTTCTCCTTCTCCTTCTTCTGCTTCTTCTGATTCACCCTCCTGACTTCACCTTCTCCTTCTCCTTCTTCTGCTTCTTCTAATTCACCCTCCAGACTTCACCTTCTCCTTGTCCTTCTTCTGCTTCTTCTGATACACCCTCCAGACTTCACCTTCTCCTTCTCCTTCTTCTGCTTCTTCTGATTGACCCTCCAGACCTCACCTTCTCCTTCTCCTTCTTCTACTTCTTCTGATTCACCCTCCAGACTTCACCTTCTCCTTCTCCTTCTTTTGCTTCTTCTGCTTCACACTCCAGACTTCACCTTCTCCTTCTCCTTCTTCTGCTTCTTCTGATTCACCCTCCTTACTTCACCTTCTCCTTCTCCTTCTTCTGCTTCTTCTGATTCACCCTCCTGACTTCACCTTCTCCTTCTCCTTATTCTGCTTCTTCTGTTTCACCCTCCAGACTTCACCTTCTCCTTCTCCTTCTTCTGCTTCTTCTGATTCACCCTCCAGACATCACCTTCTCCTTCTCCTTCTTCTGCTTCTTCTGATTCACCCTCCAGACTTCACCTTCCCCTTCTCCTTCTTCTACGTCTTCTGATTCACCCTCCAGACTTCCCATTCTCCTTCTCCTTCTTCTGCTTCTTCTGATTCACCCTCCAGACTTCACCTTCTCCTTCTCCTTCGTCTACTTCTTCTGATTCACCCTCCAGACTACACCTTCTCCTTCTCCTTCTTCTACTTCTTCTGATTCACCCTCCAGACTTCACCTTCTCCTTCTACTTCTTCTGTTTCTTCTGATTCACCCTCCAGACTTCACCTTCTCCTTCTCCTTCTTCTACTTCTTCTGATTCACCCTCCAGACTTCACCTTCTCCTTCTCCTTCTTCTACTTCTTCTGCTTCTCCCTCCAGACTTCACCTTCTCCTTCTCCTTCTTCTGCTTCTTCTGATTCACCCTCCAGACTTCACCTTCTCATTCTCCTTCTTCTACTTCTTCTGATTCACCCTCCAGACTTCACCTTCTCCTTCTCCTTCTTCTACTTCTTCTGATTCACCCTCCAGACTTCACCTTCTCCTTCTCCTTCTTCTACTTCTTCCGATTCACCCTCTTGACTTAACCTTCTCCTTCTCCTTCTTCTGCTTCTTCTGCTTCACCCTCCTGACTTCACCTTCTCCTTCTCCTTCTTCTACTTCTTCTGATTCACCCTCCAGACTTCACCTTCTCCTTCTCCTTCTTCTGCTTCTTCTGCTTCACCCTCCAGACTTCACCTTCTCCTTCTCCTTCTTCTGCTTCTTCTGCTTCGCCCTCCAGACATCACCTTCTCCTTCTCCTTCTTCTGCTTCTTCTGCTTCACCCTCCAGACTTCACCTTCTCCTTCTACTTCTTCTGCTTCTTCTGCTTCACTCTCCTGACTTCACCTTCTCCTTCACCTTCGTCTACTTCTTCTGATTCACCCTCCAGACTTCACCTTCTCCTTCTCCTTGTTCTGCTTCTTCTGCTTCACCCTCCAGACTTCACCTTCTCCTTCTCCTTCTTCTGCTTCTTCTGCTGCGCCCTCCAGACTTCACCTTCTCCTTCTCCTTCTTCTGCTTCTTCTGCTTCACCCTCCTGACTTCACCTTCTCCTTCTCCTTCTTCTGCTTCTTCTGATTCACCCTCCTAACTTTACCTTCTCCTTCTCCTTCTTCTGCTTCTTCTGATTCACCCTCCTGACTTCACCTTCTCCTTCTCCTTCTTCTGCTTCTTCTAATTCACCCTCCAGACTTCACCTTCTCCTTGTCCTTCTTCTGCTTCTTCTGATACACCCTCCAGACTTCACCTTCTCCTTCTCCTTCTTCTGCTTCTTCTGATTGACACTCCAGACCTCACCTTCTCCTTCTCCTTCTTCTACTTCTTCTGATTCACCCTCCAGACTTCATCTTCTCCTTCTCCTTCTTCTGCTTCTTCTGATTCACCCTCCAGACTTCACCTTCTCCTTCTCCTTCTTCTGCTTCTTCTGCTTCACCCTCCTGACTTCACCTTCTCCTTCTCCTTCTTCTACTTCTTCTGATTCACCCTCCAGACTTCACCTTCTCCTTCTCCTTCTTCTGCTTCTTCTGCTTCACCCTCCAGACTTCACCTTCTCCTTCTCCTTCTTCTGCTTCTTCTGCTTCGCCCTCCAGACTTCACCTTCTCCTTCTCCATCTTCTGCTTCTTCTGCTTCACTCTCCTGACTTCACCTTCTCCTTCTCCTTCTTCTACTTCTTCTGATTCACCCTCCAGACTTCACCTTCTCCTTCTCCTTCTTCTGCTTCTTCTGCTTCACCCTCCAGACTTCAGCTTCTCCTTCTCCTTCTTCTGCTTCTTCTGCTGCGCCCTCCAGACTTCACCTTCTCCTTCTCCTTCTTCTGCTTCTTCTGCTTCGCCGTCCTGACTTCACCTTCTCCTTCTCCTTCTTCTACTTCTTCTGCTTCACCCTCCAGACTTCACCTTCTCCTTCTCCTTCTTCTACTTCTTCTGATTCACCCTCCAGACTTCACATTCTCCTTCTCCTTCTTTTGCTTCTTCTGCTTCACACTCCAGACTTCACCTTCTCCTTCTCCTTCTTCTGCTTCTTCTGATTCACCCTCCTTACTTCACCTTCTCCTTCTCCTTCTTCTGCTTCTTCTGATTCACCCTCCTGACTTCACCTTCTCCTTCTCCTTCTTCTGCTTCTTCTGATTCACCCTCCAGACTTCACCTTCTCCTTCTCCTTCGTCTACTTCTTCTGATTCACCCTCCAGACTACACCTTCTCCTTCTCCTTCTTCTACTTCTTCTGATTCACCCTCCAGACATCACCTTCTCCTTCTCCTTCTTCTGCTTCTTCTGATTCACCCTCCAGACTTCACCTTCTCCTTCTCCTTCTTCTACTTCTTCAGATTCACCCTCCAGTCTTCACCTTCTCCTTCTCCTTTTCTGCTTCTTCTGATTCACCCTCCTGACTTCACCTTCTCCTTCTCCTTCTTCTGCTTCTTCTGATTCACCCTCCAGACTTCACCTTCTCCTTCTCCTTCTTCTGCTTCTTCTGCTTCGCCCTCCAGACATCACCTTCTCCTTCTCCTTCTTCTGCTTCTTCTGCTTCACCCTCCAGACTTCACCTTCTCCTTCTCCTTCTTCTGCTTCTTCTGCTTCACTCTCCTGACTTCACCTTCTCCTTCACCTTCTTCTACTTCTTCTGATTCACCCTCCAGACTTCACCTTCTCCTTCTCCTTCTTCTGCTTCTTCTGCTTCACCCTCCAGACTTCACCTTCTCCTTCTCCTTCTTCTGCTTCTTCTGCTGCGCCCTCCAGACTTCACCTTCTCCTTCTCCTTCTTCTGCTTCTTCTGCTTCACCCTCCTGACTTCACCTTCTCCTTCTCCTTCTTCTACTTCTTCTGCTTCACCCCCCTGACTTCACCTGCTCCTTCTCCTTCTTCTGCTTCTTCTGATTCACCCTCCTAACTTTACCTTCTCCTTCTCCTTCTTCTGCTTCTTCTGATTCACCCTCCTGACTTCACCTTCTCCTTCTCCTTCTTCTGCTTCTTCTAATTCACCCTCCAGACTTCACCTTCTCCTTGTCCTTCTTCTGCTTCTTCTGATTCACCCTCCAGACTTCACCTTCTCCTTCTCCTTCTTCTGCTTCTTCTGATTGACCCTCCAGACCTCACCTTCTCCTTCTCCTTCTTCTACTTCTTCTGATTCACCCTCCAGACTTCATCTTCTCCTTCTCCTTCTTCTGCTTCTTCTGATTCACCCTCCAGACTTCACCTTCTCCTTCTCCTTCTTCTGCTTCTTCTGCTTCACCCTCCTGACTTCACCATCTCCTTCTCCTTCTTCTACTTCTTCTGATTCACCCTCCAGACTTCACCTTCTCCTTCTCCTTCTTCTGCTTCTTCTGCTTCACCCTCCAGACTTCACCTTCTCCTTCTCCTTCATCTGCTTCTTCTGCTTCGCCCTCCAGACTTCACCTTCTCCTTCTCCATCTTCTGCTTCTTCTGCTTCACTCTCCTGACTTCACCTTCTCCTTCTCCTTCTTCTACTTCTTCTGATTCACCCTCCAGACTTCACCTTCTCCTTCTCCTTCTTCTGCTTCTTCTGCTTCACCCTCCAGACTTCAGCTTCTCCTTCTCCTTCTTCTGCTTCTTCTGCTGCGCCCTCCAGACTTCACCTTCTCCTTCTCCTTCTTCTGCTTCTTCTGCTTCGCCGTCCTGACTTCACCTTCTCCTTCTCCTTCTTCTACTTCTTCTGCTTCACCCCCCTGACTTCACCTGCTCCTTCTCCTTCTTCTGCTTCTTCTGATTCACCCTCCTAACTACACCTTCTCCTTCTCCTTCTTCTGCTTCTTCTGATTCACCCTCCTGACTTCACCTTCTCCTTCTCCTTCTTCTGCTTCTTCTGATTCACCCTCCAGACTTCACCTTCTCCTTCTCCTTCTTCTCTTCTTCTGATTCACCCTCCAGTCTTCACCTTCTCCTTCTCCTTCTTCTGCTTCTTCTGATTCACCCTCCAGACTTCATCTTCTCCTTCTCCTTCTTCTGCTTCTTCTGATTCACCCTCCAGACTTCACCTTCTCCTTCTCCTTCTTCTGCTTCTTCTGATTCACCCTCCAGACTTCACCTTCTCCTTCTCCTTCTTCTACTTCTTCTGATTCACCCTCCAGACTTCACCTTCTCCTTCTCCTTCTTATACTTCTTCAGATTCACCCTCCAGTCTTCACCTTCTCCTTCTCCTTCTTCTGTTTCTTCTGCTTCACCCTCCAGACTTCACCTTCTTCTTCTCTTTCTTCTGCTTCTTCTGATTCACCCTCCAGACTTCACCCTCTCCTTCTCCTTCTTCTGATTCTTCTGATTCACCCTCCTGACTTCACCTTCTCCTTCTCCTTCTTCTACTTCTTCTGATTCACCCTCCTGACTTCACCTTCTCCTTCTCCTTCTTCTACTTCTTCTGATTCACCCTCCAGACTTCACCTTCTCCTTCTCCTTCTTCTGCTTCTTCTGATTCACCCTCCAGACTTCACCTTCTCCTTCTCCTTATTCTGCTTCTTCTGATTCACCCTCCAGACTTCACCTTCTCCTTCTCCTTCTTCTGCTTCTTATGATTCACCCTCCAGACTTCACCTTCTCCTTCTCCTTCTTCTGCTTCTTCTGATTCACCCTCCAGACTTCACCTTCTCCTTCTCCTTCTTCTGCTTCTTCTGATTCACCCTCCAGACTTCACCTTCTCCTTCTCCTTCTTCTACTCCTTCTGATTCACCCTCCAGACTTCACCTTCTCCTTCTCCTTCTTCTGCTTCTTCTGATTCACCCTCCAGACTTCACCTTCTCCTTCTCCTTATTCTGCTTCTTCTGATGCACCCTCCAGACTTCACCTTCTCCTTCTCCTTCTTCTGCTTCTTCTGATTCACCCTGCAGACTTCACCTTCTCCTTCTCCTTCTTCTGCTTCTTCTGATTCACCCTCCAGACTTCACCTTCTCCTTCTCCTTCTTCTGCTTCTTCTGATTCACCCTCCAGACTTCACCTTCTCCTTCTCCTTCTTCTACTTCTTCTGATTCACCCTCCAGACTTCACCTTCTCCTTCTCCGTCTTCTGCTTCTTCTGATTCACCCTCCAGACTTCACCTTCTCCTTCTCCTTCTTCTACTTCTTCTGCTTCGCCCTCCAGACTACACCTTCTCCTTCTCCTTCTTCTACTTCTTCTGATTCACCCTCCAGACTTCACCTTCTCCTTCTCCTTCTTCTGCTTCTTCTGATTCACCCTCCAGACTTCACCTTCTCCTTCTCCTTATTCTGCTTCTTCTGATTCACCCTCCAGACTTCACCTTCTTCTTCTCCTTCTTCTGCTTCTTCTGATTCACCCTCCAGACTTCACCTTCTCCTTCTCCTTCTTCTGCTTCTTCTGATTCACCCTCCAGACTTCACCTTCTCCTTCTCCTTCTTCTACTTCTTCTGATTCACCCTCCAGACTTCACCTTCTCCTTCTCCTTCTTCTGCTTCTTCTGATTCACCCTCCTGACTTCACCTTCTCCTTCTCCTTCTTCTACATCTTCTGATTCACCCTCCTGACTTCACCTTCTCCTTCTCCTTCTTCTACTTCTTCTGCTTCACCCTCCAGACTTCACCTTCTCCTTCTCCTTATTCTGCTTCTTCTGAATCACCCTCCAGACTTCACCTTCTCCTTCTCCTTCTTCTGCTTCTTCTGATTCACCCTCCAGACTTCACCTTCTCCTTCTCCTTCTTCTACTTCTTCTGATTCACCCTCCAGACTTCACCTTCTCCTTCTCCTTCTTCTGCTTCTTCTGTTTCACCCTCCAGACTTCACCTTCTCCTTCTCCTTATTCTGCTTCTTCTGAATCACCCTCCAGACTTCACCTTCTCCTTCTCCTTCTTCTGCTTCTTCTGATTCACCCTCCAGACTTCACCTTCTCCTTCTCCTTCTTCTGCTTCTTCTGATTCACCCTCCAGACTTCACCTTCTCCTTCTCCTTCTTCTACTTCTTCTGATTCACCCTCCAGACTTCACCTTCTCCATCTCCTTCTTCTGCTTCTTCTGATTCACCCTCCAGACTTCACCTTCTCCTTCTCCTTCGTCTACTTCTTCTGCTTCACCCTCCAGACTTCACCTTCTCCTTCTCCTTCTTCTGCTTCTCCTGCTTCACCCTCCTGACTTCACCATCTCCTTCTCCTTCTTCTACTTCTTCTGATTCACCCTCCAGACTTCACCTTCTCCTTCTCCTTCTTCTGCTTCTTCTGCTTCACCCTCCAGACTTCACCTTCTCCTTCTCCTTCATCTGATTCTTCTGCTTCGCCCTCCAGACTTCACCTTCTCCTTCTCCATCTTCTGCTTCTTCTGCTTCACTCTCCTGACTTCACCTTCTCCTTCTCCTTCTTCTACTTCTTCTGATTCACCCTCCAGACTTCACCTTCTCCTTCTCCTTCTTCTGCTTCTTCTGCTTCACCCTCCAGACTTCAGCTTCTCCTTCTCCTTCTTCTGCTTCTTCTGCTGCGCCCTCCAGACTTCACCTTCTCCTTCTCCTTCTTCTGCTTCTTCTGCTTCGCCGTCCTGACTTCACCTTCTCCTTCTCCTTCTTCTACTTCTTCTGCTTCACCCCCCTGACTTCACCTGCTCCTTCTCCTTCTTCTGCTTCTTCTGATTCACCCTCCTAACTACACCTTCTCCTTCTCCTTCTTCTGCTTCTTCTGATTCACCCTCCTGACTTCACCTTCTCCTTCTCCTTCTTCTGCTTCTTCTGATTCACCCTCCAGACTTCACCTTCTCCTTCTCCTTCTTCTCTTCTTCTGATTCACCCTCCAGTCTTCACCTTCTCCTTCTCCTTCTTCTGCTTCTTCTGATTCACCCTCCAGACTTCAACTTCTCCTTCTCCTTCTTCTGCTTCTTCTGATTCACCCTCCAGACTTCACCTTCTCCTTCTCCTTCTTCTGCTTCTTCTGATTCACCCTCCAGACTTCAACTTCTCCTTCTCCTTCTTCTACTTCTTCTGATTCACCCTCCAGACTTCACCTTCTCCTTCTCCTTCTTATACTTCTTCAGATTCACCCTCCAGTCTTCACCTTCTCCTTCTCCTTCTTCTGTTTCTTCTGCTTCACCCTCCAGACTTCACCTTCTTCTTCTCTTTCTTCTGCTTCTTCTGATTCACCCTCCAGACTTCACCTTCTCCTTCTCCTTCTTCTGATTCTTCTGATTCACCCTCCTGACTTCACCTTCTCCTTCTCCTTCTTCTACTTCTTCTGATTCACCCTCCTGACTTCACCTTCTCCTTCTCCTTCTTCTACTTCTTCTGATTCACCCTCCAGACTTCACCTTCTCCTTCTCCTTCTTCTGCTTCTTCTGATTCACCCTCCAGACTTCACCTTCTCCTTCTCCTTATTCTGCTTCTTCTGATTCACCCTCCAGACTTCACCTTCTCCTTCTCCTTCTTCTGCTTCTTATGATTCACCCTCCAGACTTCACCTTCTCCTTCTCCTTCTTCTGCTTCTTCTGATTCACCCTCCAGACTTCACCTTCTCCTTCTCCTTCTTCTGCTTCTTCTGATTCACCCTCCAGACTTCACCTTCTCCTTCTCCTTCTTCTACTCCTTCTGATTCACCCTCCAGACTTCACCTTCTCCTTCTCCTTCTTCTGCTTCTTCTGATTCACCCTCCAGACTTCACCTTCTCCTTCTCCTTATTCTGCTTCTTCTGATTCACCCTCCAGACTTCACCTTCTCCTTCTCCTTCTTCTGCTTCTTCTGATTCACCCTGCAGACTTCACCTTCTCCTTCTCCTTCTTCTCTTCTTCTGATTCACCCTCCAGTCTTCACCTTCTCCTTCTCCTTCTTCTGCTTCTTCTGATTCACCCTCCAGACTTCATCTTCTCCTTCTCCTTCTTCTGCTTCTTCTGATTCACCCTCCAGACTTCACCTTCTCCTTCTCCTTCTTCTGCTTCTTCTGATTCACCCTCCAGACTTCACCTTCTCCTTCTCCTTCTTCTACTTCTTCTGATTCACCCTCCAGACTTCACCTTCTCCTTCTCCTTCTTATACTTCTTCAGATTCACCCTCCAGTCTTCACCTTCTCCTTCTCCTTCTTCTGTTTCTTCTGCTTCACCCTCCAGACTTCACCTTCTTCTTCTCTTTCTTCTGCTTCTTCTGATTCACCCTCCAGACTTCACCCTCTCCTTCTCCTTCTTCTGATTCTTCTGATTCACCCTCCTGACTTCACCTTCTCCTTCTCCTTCTTCTACTTCTTCTGATTCACCCTCCTGACTTCACCTTCTCCTTCTCCTTCTTCTACTTCTTCTGATTCACCCTCCAGACTTCACCTTCTCCTTCTCCTTCTTCTGCTTCTTCTGATTCACCCTCCAGACTTCACCTTCTCCTTCTCCTTATTCTGCTTCTTCTGATTCACCCTCCAGACTTCACCTTCTCCTTCTCCTTCTTCTGCTTCTTATGATTCACCCTCCAGACTTCACCTTCTCCTTCTCCTTCTTCTGCTTCTTCTGATTCACCCTCCAGACTTCACCTTCTCCTTCTCCTTCTTCTGCTTCTTCTGATTCACCCTCCAGACTTCACCTTCTCCTTCTCCTTCTTCTACTCCTTCTGATTCACCCTCCAGACTTCACCTTCTCCTTCTCCTTCTTCTGCTTCTTCTGATTCACCCTCCAGACTTCACCTTCTCCTTCTCCTTATTCTGCTTCTTCTGATGCACCCTCCAGACTTCACCTTCTCCTTCTCCTTCTTCTGCTTCTTCTGATTCACCCTGCAGACTTCACCTTCTCCTTCTCCTTCTTCTGCTTCTTCTGATTCACCCTCCAGACTTCACCTTCTCCTTCTCCTTCTTCTGCTTCTTCTGATTCACCCTCCAGACTTCACCTTCTCCTTCTCCTTCTTCTACTTCTTCTGATTCACCCTCCAGACTTCACCTTCTCCTTCTCCGTCTTCTGCTTCTTCTGATTCACCCTCCAGACTTCACCTTCTCCTTCTCCTTCTTCTACTTCTTCTGCTTCGCCCTCCAGACTACACCTTCTCCTTCTCCTTCTTCTACTTCTTCTGATTCACCCTCCAGACTTCACCTTCTCCTTCTCCTTCTTCTGCTTCTTCTGATTCACCCTCCAGACTTCACCTTCTCCTTCTCCTTATTCTGCTTCTTCTGATTCACCCTCCAGACTTCACCTTCTTCTTCTCCTTCTTCTGCTTCTTCTGATTCACCCTCCAGACTTCACCTTCTCCTTCTCCTTCTTCTGCTTCTTCTGATTCACCCTCCAGACTTCACCTTCTCCTTCTCCTTCTTCTACTTCTTCTGATTCACCCTCCAGACTTCACCTTCTCCTTCTCCTTCTTCTGCTTCTTCTGATTCACCCTCCTGACTTCACCTTCTCCTTCTCCTTCTTCTACATCTTCTGATTCACCCTCCTGACTTCACCTTCTCCTTCTCCTTCTTCTACTTCTTCTGCTTCACCCTCCAGACTTCACCTTCTCCTTCTCCTTATTCTGCTTCTTCTGAATCACCCTCCAGACTTCACCTTCTCCTTCTCCTTCTTCTGCTTCTTCTGATTCACCCTCCAGACTTCACCTTCTCCTTCTCCTTCTTCTACTTCTTCTGATTCACCCTCCAGACTTCACCTTCTCCTTCTCCTTCTTCTGCTTCTTCTGTTTCACCCTCCAGACTTCACCTTCTCCTTCTCCTTATTCTGCTTCTTCTGAATCACCCTCCAGACTTCACCTTCTCCTTCTCCTTCTTCTGCTTCTTCTGATTCACCCTCCAGACTTCACCTTCTCCTTCTCCTTCTTCTGCTTCTTCTGATTCACCCTCCAGACTTCACCTTCTCCTTCTCCTTCTTCTACTTCTTCTGATTCACCCTCCAGACTTCACCTTCTCCATCTCCTTCTTCTGCTTCTTCTGATTCACCCTCCAGACTTCACCTTCTCCTTCTCCTTCGTCTACTTCTTCTGCTTCACCCTCCAGACTTCACCTTCTCCTTCTCCTTCTTCTGCTTCTCCTGCTTCACCCTCCTGACTTCACCATCTCCTTCTCCTTCTTCTACTTCTTCTGATTCACCCTCCAGACTTCACCTTCTCCTTCTCCTTCTTCTGCTTCTTCTGCTTCACCCTCCAGACTTCACCTTCTCCTTCTCCTTCATCTGATTCTTCTGCTTCGCCCTCCAGACTTCACCTTCTCCTTCTCCATCTTCTGCTTCTTCTGCTTCACTCTCCTGACTTCACCTTCTCCTTCTCCTTCTTCTACTTCTTCTGATTCACCCTCCAGACTTCACCTTCTCCTTCTCCTTCTTCTGCTTCTTCTGCTTCACCCTCCAGACTTCAGCTTCTCCTTCTCCTTCTTCTGCTTCTTCTGCTGCGCCCTCCAGACTTCACCTTCTCCTTCTCCTTCTTCTGCTTCTTCTGCTTCGCCGTCCTGACTTCACCTTCTCCTTCTCCTTCTTCTACTTCTTCTGCTTCACCCCCCTGACTTCACCTGCTCCTTCTCCTTCTTCTGCTTCTTCTGATTCACCCTCCTAACTACACCTTCTCCTTCTCCTTCTTCTGCTTCTTCTGATTCACCCTCCTGACTTCACCTTCTCCTTCTCCTTCTTCTGCTTCTTCTGATTCACCCTCCAGACTTCACCTTCTCCTTCTCCTTCTTCTCTTCTTCTGATTCACCCTCCAGTCTTCACCTTCTCCTTCTCCTTCTTCTGCTTCTTCTGATTCACCCTCCAGACTTCACCTTCTCCTTCTCCTTCTTCTGCTTCTTCTGATTCACCCTCCAGACTTCACCTTCTCCTTCTCCTTCTTCTCTTCTTCTGATTCACCCTCCAGACTTCACCTTCTCCTTCTCCTTCTTCTGCTTCTTCTGATTCACCCTCCAGACTTCACCTTCTCCTTCTCCTTATTCTGCTTCTTCTGATTCACCCTCCAGACTTCACCTTCTCCTTCTCCTTCTTCTGCTTCTTCTGATTCACCCTGCAGACTTCACCTTCTCCTTCTCCTTCTTCTGCTTCTTCTGATTCACCCTCCAGACTTTACCTTCTCCTTCTCCTTCTTCTGCTTCTTCTGATTCACCCTCCAGACTTCACCTTCTCCTTCTCCTTCTTCTACTTCTTCTGATTCACCCTCCAGACTTCACCTTCTCCTTCTCCTTCTTCTGCTTCTTCTGATTCACCCTCCAGACTTCACCTTCTCCTTCTCCTTCTTCTACTTCTTCTGCTTCACCCTCCAGACTACACCTTCTCCTTCTCCTTCTTCTACTTCTTCTGATTCACCCTCCAGACTTCACCTTCTCCTTCTCCTTCTTCTGCTTCTTCTGATTCACCCTCCAGACTTCACCTTCTCCTTCTCCTTATTCTGCTTCTTCTGATTCACCCTCCAGTCTTCACCTTCTCCTTCTCCTTCTTCTGCTTCTTCTGATTCACCCTCCAGACTTCACCTTCTCCTTCTCCTTCTTCTGCTTCTTCTGATTCACCCTCCAGACTTCACCTTCTCCTTCTCCTTCTTCTACTTCTTCTGATTCACCCTCCAGACTTCACCTTCTCCTTCTCCTTCTTCTGCTTCTTCTGATTCACCCTCCTGACTTCACCTTCTCCTTCTCCTTCTTCTACATCTTCTGATTCACCCTCCTGACTTCACCTTCTCCTTCTCCTTCTTCTACTTCTTCTGCTTCACCCTCCAGACTTCACCTTCTCCTTCTCCTTATTCTGCTTCTTCTGAATCACCCTCCAGACTTCACCTTCTCCTTCTCCTTCTTCTGCTTCTTCTGATTCACCCTCCAGACTTCACCTTCTCCTTCTCCTTCTTCTACTTCTTCTGATTCACCCTCCAGACTTCACCTTCTCCTTCTCCTTCTTCTGCTTCTTCTGTTTCACCCTCCAGACTTCACCTTCTCCTTCTCCTTATTCTGCTTCTTCTGAATCACCCTCCAGACTTCACCTTCTCCTTCTCCTTCTTCTGCTTCTTCTGATTCACCCTCCAGACTTCACCTTCTCCTTCTCCTTCTTCTGCTTCTTCTGATTCACCCTCCAGACTTCACCTTCTCCTTCTCCTTCTTCTACTTCTTCTGATTCACCCTCCAGACTTCACCTTCTCCATCTCCTTCTTCTGCTTCTTCTGATTCACCCTCCAGACTTCACCTTCTCCTTCTCCTTCGTCTACTTCTTCTGATTCACCCTCCAGACTTCTCCTTCTCCTTCTCCTTCTTCTGCTTCTTCTGATTCACCCTCCAGACTTCACCTTCTCCTTCTCCTTCTTCTGCTTCTTCTGCTTCACCCTCCAGACTTCAGCTTCTCCTTCTCCTTCTTCTGCTTCTTCTGCTGCGCCCTCCAGACTTCACCTTCTCCTTCTCCTTCTTCTGCTTCTTCTGCTTCGCCGTCCTGACTTCACCTTCTCCTTCTCCTTCTTCTACTTCTTCTGCTTCACCCCCCTGACTTCACCTGCTCCTTCTCCTTCTTCTGCTTCTTCTGATTCACCCTCCTAACTATACCTTCTCCTTCTCCTTCTTCTGCTTCTTCTGATTCACCCTCCTGACTTCACCTTCTCCTTCTCCTTCTTCTGCTTCTTCTGATTCACCCTCCAGACTTCACCTTCTCCTTCTCCTTCTTCTCTTCTTCTGATTCACCCTCCAGTCTTCACCTTCTCCTTCTCCTTCTTCTGCTTCTTCTGATTCACCCTCCAGACTTCATCTTCTCCTTCTCCTTCTTCTGCTTCTTCTGATTCACCCTCCAGACTTCACCTTCTCCTTCTCCTTCTTCTGCTTCTTCTGATTCACCCTCCAGACTTCACCTTCTCCTTCTCCTTCTTCTACTTCTTCTGATTCACCCTCCAGACTTCACCTTCTCCTTCTCCTTCTTATACTTCTTCAGATTCACCCTCCAGTCTTCACCTTCTCCTTCTCCTTCTTCTGTTTCTTCTGCTTCACCCTCCAGACTTCACCTTCTTCTTCTCTTTCTTCTGCTTCTTCTGATTCACCCTCCAGACTTCACCTTCTCCTTCTCCTTCTTCTGATTCTTCTGATTCACCCTCCTGACTTCACCTTCTCCTTCTCCTTCTTCTACTTCTTCTGATTCACCCTCCTGACTTCACCTTCTCCTTCTCCTTCTTCTACTTCTTCTGATTCACCCTCCAGACTTCACCTTCTCCTTCTCCTTCTTCTGCTTCTTCTGATTCACCATCCAGACTTCACCTTCTCCTTCTCCTTATTCTGCTTCTTCTGATTCACCCTCCAGACTTCACCTTCTCCTTCTCCTTCTTCTGCTTCTTATGATTCACCCTCCAGACTTCACCTTCTCCTTCTCCTTCTTCTGCTTCTTCTGATTCACCCTCCAGACTTCACCTTCTCCTTCTCCTTCTTCTGCTTCTTCTGATTCACCCTCCAGACTTCACCTTCTCCTTCTCCTTCTTCTACTCCTTCTGATTCACCCTCCAGACTTCACCTTCTCCTTCTCCTTCTTCTGCTTCCTCTGATTCACCCTCCAGACTTCACCTTCTCCTTCTCCTTCTTCTGCTTCTTCTGATTCACCCTCCAGACTTCACCTTCTCCTTCTCCTTCTTCTGCTTCTTCTGATTCACCCTGCAGACTTCACCTTCTCCTTCTCCTTCTTCTGCTTCTTCTGATTCACCCTCCAGACTTCACCTTCTCCTTCTCCTTCTTCTGCTTCTTCTGATTCACCCTCCAGACTTCACCTTCTCCTTCTCCTTCTTCTACTTCTTCTGATTCACCCTCCAGACTTCACCTTCTCCTTCTCCTTCTTCTGCTTCTTCTGATTCACCCTCCAGACTTCACCATCTCCTTCTCCTTCTTCTACTTCTTCTGCTTCACCCTCCAGACTACACCTTCTCCTTCTCCTTCTTCTACTTCTTCTGATTCACCCTCCAGACTTCACCTTCTCCTTCTCCTTCTTCTGCTTCTTCTGATTCACCCTCCAGACTTCACCTTCTCCTTCTCCTTATTCTGCTTCTTCTGATTCACCCTCCAGACTTCACCTTCTCCTTCTCCTTCTTCTGCTTCTTCTGATTCACCCTCCAGACTTCACCTTCTCCTTCTCCTTCTTCTGCTTCTTCTGATTCACCCTCCAGACTTCACCTTCTCCTTCTCCTTCTTCTACTTCTTCTGATTCACCCTCCAGACTTCACCTTCTCCTTCTCCTTCTTCTGCTTCTTCTGATTCACCCTCCTGACTTCACCTTCTCCTTCTCCTTCTTCTACATCTTCTGATTCACCCTCCTGACTTCACCTTCTCCTCCTTCTTCTGCTTCTTCTGATTCACCCTCCAGACTTCACCTTCTCCTTCTCCTTCTTCTGCTTCTTCTGATTCACCCTCCAGACTTCACCTTCTCCTTCTCCTTCTTCTGCTTCTTCTGATTCACCCTCCTAACTTTACCTTCTCCTTCTCCTTATTCTGCTTCTTCTGATTCACCCTCCTGACTTCACCTTCTCCTTCTCCTTCTTCTGCTTCTTCTAATTCACCCTCCAGACTTCACCTTCTCCTTGTCCTTCTTCTGCTTCTTCTGATACACCCTCCAGACTTCACCTTCTCCTTCTCCTTCTTCTGCTTCTTCTGATTGACCCTCCAGACCTCACCTTCTCCTTCTCCTTCTTCTACTTCTTTTGATTCACCCTCCAGACTTCATCTTCTCCTTCTCCTTCTTCTGCTTCTTCTGATTCACCCTCCAGACTTCACCTTCTCCTTCTCCTTCTTCTGCTTCTTCTGCTTCACCCTCCTGACTTCACCTTCTCCTTCTCCTTCTTCTACTTCTTCTGATTCACCCTCCAGACTTCACCTTCTCCTTCTCCTTCTTCTGCTTCTTCTGCTTCACCCTCCAGACTTCACCTTCTCCTTCTCCTTCTTCTGCTTCTTCTGCTTCGCCCTCCAGACTTCACCTTCTCCTTCTCCATCTTCTGCTTCTTCTGCTTCACTCTCCTGACTTCACCTTCTCCTTCTCCTTCTTCTACTTCTTCTGATTCACCCTCCAGACTTCACCTTCTCCTTCTCCTTCTTCTGCTTCTTCTGCTTCACCCTCCAGACTTCAGCTTCTCCTTCTCCTTCTTCTGCTTCTTCTGCTGCGCCCTCCAAACTTCACCTTCTCCTTCTCCTTCTTCTGCTTCTTCTGCTTCGCCGTCCTGACTTCACCTTCTCCTTCTCCTTCTTCTACTTCTTCTGCTTCACCCTCCAGACTTCACCTTCTCCTTCTCCTTCTTCTACTTCTTCTGATTCACCCTCCAGACTTCACATTCTCCTTCTCCTTCTTTTGCTTCTTCTGCTTCACACTCCAGACTTCACCTTCTCCTTCTCCTTCTTCTGCTTCTTCTGATTCACCCTCCTTACTTCACCTTCTCCTTCTCCTTCTTCTGCTTCTTCTGATTCACCCTCCTGACTTCACCTTCTCCTTCTCCTTCTTCTGCTTCTTCTGATTCACCCTCCAGACTTCACCTTCTCCTTCTCCTTCGTCTACTTCTTCTGATTCACCCTCCAGACTACACCTTCTCCTTCTCCTTCTTCTACTTCTTCTGATTCACGCTCCAGACTTCACCTTCTCCTTCTCCTTCTTCTGCTTCTTCTGATTCACCCTCCAGACTTCACCTTCTCCTTCTCCTTCTTCTACTTCTTCAGATTCACCCTCCAGTCTTCACCTTCTCCTTCTCCTTTTCTGCTTCTTCTGATTCACCCTCCTGACTTCACCTTCTCCTTCTCCTTCTTCTGCTTCTTCTGATTCACCCTCCAGACTTCACCTTCTCCTTCTCCTTCTTCTGCTTCTTCTGCTTCGCCCTCCAGACATCACCTTCTCCTTCTCCTTCTTCTGCTTCTTCTGCTTCACCCTCCAGACTTCACCTTCTCCTTCTCCTTCTTCTGCTTCTTCTGCTTCACTCTCCTGACTTCACCTTCTCCTTCACCTTCTTCTACTTCTTCTGATTCACCCTCCAGACTTCACCTTCTCCTTCTCCTTCTTCTGCTTCTTCTGCTTCACCCTCCAGACTTCACCTTCTCCTTCTCCTTCTTCTGCTTCTTCTGCTGCGCCCTCCAGACTTCACCTTCTCCTTCTCCTTCTTCTGCTTCTTCTGCTTCGCCGTCCTGACTTCACCTTCTCCTTCTCCTTCTTCTACTTCTTCTGCTTCACCCCCCTGACTTCACCTGCTCCTTCTCCTTCTTCTGCTTCTTCTGATTCACCCTCCTAACTACACCTTCTCCTTCTCCTTCTTCTGCTTCTTCTGATTCACCCTCCTGACTTCACCTTCTCCTTCTCCTTCTTCTGCTTCTTCTGATTCACCCTCCAGACTTCACCTTCTCCTTCTCCTTCTTCTCTTCTTCTGATTCACCCTCCAGTCTTCACCTTCTCCTTCTCCTTCTTCTGCTTCTTCTGATTCACCCTCCAGACTTCATCTTCTCCTTCTCCTTCTTCTGCTTCTTCTGATTCACCCTCCAGACTTCACCTTCTCCCTCTCCTTCTTCTGCTTCTTCTGATTCACCCTCCAGACTTCACCTTCTCCTTCTCCTTCTTCTACTTCTTCTGATTCACCCTCCAGACTTCACCTTCTCCTTCTCCTTCTTATACTTCTTCAGATTCACCCTCCAGTCTTCACCTTCTCCTTCTCCTTCTTCTGTTTCTTCTGCTTCACCCTCCAGACTTCACCTTCTTCTTCTCTTTCTTCTGCTTCTTCTGATTCACCCTCCAGACTTCACCTTCTCCTTCTCCTTCTTCTGATTCTTCTGATTCACCCTCCTGACTTCACCTTCTCCTTCTCCTTCTTCTACTTCTTCTGATTCACCCTCCTGACTTCACCTTCTCCTTCTCCTTCTTCTACTTCTTCTGATTCACCCTCCAGACTTCACCTTCTCCTTCTCCTTCTTCTGCTTCTTCTGATTCACCCTCCAGACTTCACCTTCTCCTTCTCCTTATTCTGCTTCTTCTGATTCACCCTCCAGACTTCACCTTCTCCTTCTCCTTCTTCTGCTTCTTATGATTCACCCTCCAGACTTCACCTTCTCCTTCTCCTTCTTCTGCTTCTTCTGATTCACCCTCCAGACTTCACCTTCTCCTTCTCCTTCTTCTGCTTCTTCTGATTCACCCTCCAGACTTCACCTTCTCCTTCTCCTTCTTCTACTCCTTCTGATTCACCCTCCAGACTTCACCTTCTCCTTCTCCTTCTTCTGCTTCTTCTGATTCTCCCTCCAGACTTCACCTTCTCCTTCTCCTTATTCTGCTTCTTCTGATTCACCCTCCAGACTTCACCTTCTCCTTCTCCTTCTTCTGCTTCTTCTGATTCACCCTGCAGACTTCACCTTCTCCTTCTCCTTCTTCTGCTTCTTCTGATTCACCCTCCAGACTTCACCTTCTCCTTCTCCTTCTTCTGCTTCTTCTGATTCACCCTCCAGACTTCACCTTCTCCTTCTCCTTCTTCTACTTCTTCTGATTCACCCTCCAGACTTCACCTTCTCCTTCTCCTTCTTCTGCTTCTTCTGATTCACCCTCCAGACTTCACCTTCTCCTTCTCCTTCTTCTACTTCTTCTGCTTCACCCTCCAGACTACACCTTCTCCTTCTCCTTCTTCTACTTCTTCTGATTCACCCTCCAGACTTCACCTTCTCCTTCTCCTTCTTCTGCTTCTTCTGATTCACCCTCCAGACTTCACCTTCTCCTTCTCCTTATTCTGCTTCTTCTGATTCACCCTCCAGACTTCACCTTCTCCTTCTCCTTCTTCTGCTTCTTCTGATTCACCCTCCAGACTTCACCTTCTCCTTCTCCTTCTTCTGCTTCTTCTGATTCACCCTCCAGACTTCACCTTCTACTTCTCCTTCTTCTACTTCTTCTGATTCACCCTCCAGACTTCACCTTCTCCTTCTCCTTCTTCTGCTTCTTCTGATTCACCATCCTGACTTCACCTTCTCCTTCTCCTTCTTCTACATCTTCTGATTCACCCTCCTGACTTCACCTTCTCCTTCTCCTTCTTCTACTTCTTCTGCTTCACCCTCCAGACTTCACCTTCTCCTTCTCCTTATTCTGCTTCTTCTGAATCACCCTCCAGACTTCACCTTCTCCTTCTCCTTCTTCTGCTTCTTCTGATTCACCCTCCAGACTTCACCTTCTCCTTCTCCTTCTTCTACTTCTTCTGATTCACCCTCCAGACTTCACCTTCTCCTTCCCCTTCTTCTGCTTCTTCTGTTTCACCCTCCAGACTTCACCTTCTCCTTCTCCTTATTCTGCTTCTTCTGAATCACCCTCCAGACTTCACCTTCTCCTTCTCCTTCTTCTGCTTCTTCTGATTCACCCTCCAGACTTCACCTTCTCCTTCTCCTTCTTCTGCTTCTTCTGATTCACCCTCCAGACTTCACCTTCTCCTTCTCCTTCTTCTGCTTCTTCTGCTTCACCCTCCAGACTTCACCTTCTCCTTCTCCTTCATCTGCTTCTTCTGCTTCGCCCTCCAGACTTCACCTTCTCCTTCTCCATCTTCTGCTTCTTCTGCTTCACTCTCCTGACTTCACCTTCTCCTTCTCCTTCTTCTACTTCTTCTAATTCACCCTCCAGACTTCACCTTCTCCTTCTCCTTCTTCTGCTTCTTCTGCTTCACCCTCCAGACTTCAGCTTCTCCTTCTCCTTCTTCTGCTTCTTCTGCTGCGCCCTCCAGACTTCACCTTCTCCTTCTCCTTCTTCTGCTTCTTCTGCTTCGCCGTCCTGACTTCACCTTCGCCTTCTCCTTCTTCTACTTCTTCTGCTTCACCCCCCTGACTTCACCTGCTCCTTCTCCTTCTTCTGCTTCTTCTGATTCACCCTCCTAACTACACCTTCTCCTTCTCCTTCTTCTGCTTCTTCTGATTCACCCTCCTGACTTCACCTTCTCCTTCTCCTGCTTCTTCTGATTCACCGTCCAGACTTCACCTTCTCCTTCTCCTTCTTCTCTTCTTCTGATTCACCCTCCAGTCTTCACCTTCTCCTTCTCCTTCTTCTGCTTCTTCTGATTCACCCTCCAGACTTCATCTTCTCCTTCTCCTTCTTCTGCTTCTTCTGATTCACCCTCCAGACTTCACCTTCTCCTTCTCCTTCTTCTGCTTCTTCTGATTCACCCTCCAGACTTCACCTTCTCCTTCTCCTTCTTCTACTTCTTCTGATTCACCCTCCAGACTTCACCTTCTCCTTCTCCTTCTTATACTTCTTCAGATTCACCCTCCAGTCTTCACCTTCTCCTTCTCCTTCTTCTGTTTCTTCTGCTTCACCCTCCAGACTTCACCTTCTTCTTCTCTTTCTTCTGCTTCTTCTGATTCACCCTCCAGACTTCACCTTCTCCTTCTCCTTCTTCTGATTCTTCTGATTCACCCTCCTGACTTCACCTTCTCCTTCTCCTTCTTCTACTTCTTCTGATTCACCCTCCTGACTTCACCTTCTCCTTCTCCTTCTTCTACTTCTTCTGATTCACCCTCCAGACTTCACCTTCTCCTTCTCCTTCTTCTGCTTCTTCTGATTCACCCTCCAGACTTCACCTTCTCCTTCTCCTTATTCTGCTTCTTCTGATTCACCCTCCAGACTTCACCTTCTCCTTCTCCTTCTTCTGCTTCTTATGATTCACCCTCCAGACTTCACCTTCTCCTTCTCCTTCTTCTGCTTCTTCTGATTCACCCTCCAGACTTCACCTTCTCCTTCTCCTTCTTCTGCTTCTTCTGATTCACCCTCCAGACTTCACCTTCTCCTTCTCCTTCTTCTACTCCTTCTGATTCACCCTCCAGACTTCACCTTCTCCTTCTCCTTCTTCTGCTTCTTCTGATTCACCCTCCAGACTTCACCTTCTCCTTCTCCTTATTCTGCTTCTTCTGATTCACCCTCCAGACTTCACCTTCTCCTTCTCCTTCTTCTGCTTCTTCTGATTCACCCTGCAGACTTCACCTTCTCCTTCTCCTTCTTCTGCTTCTTCTGATTCACCCTCCAGACTTCACCTTCTCCTTCTCCTTCTTCTGCTTCTTCTGATTCACCCTCCAGACTTCACCTTCTCCTTCTCCTTCTTCTACTTCTTCTGATTCACCCTCCAGACTTCACCTTCTCCTTCTCCTTCTTCTGCTTCTTCTGATTCACCCTCCAGACTTCACCTTCTCCTTCTCCTTCTTCTACTTCTTCTGCTTCACCCTCCAGACTACACCTTCTCCTTCTCCTTCTTCTACTTCTTCTGATTCACCCTCCAGACTTCACCTTCTCCTTCTCCTTCTTCTGCTTCTTCTGATTCACCCTCCAGACTTCACCTTCTCCTTCTCCTTATTCTGCTTCTTCTGATTCACCCTCCAGACTTCACCTTCTCCTTCTCCTTCTTCTGCTTCTTCTGATTCACCCTCCAGACTTCACCTTCTCCTTCTCCTTCTTCTGCTTCTTCTGATTCACCCTCCAGACTTCACCTTCTCCTTCTCCTTCTTCTACTTCTTCTGATTCACCCTCCAGACTTCACCTTCTCCTTCTCCTTCTTCTGCTTCTTCTGATTCACCCTCCTGACTTCACCTTCTCCTTCTCCTTCTTCTACATCTTCTGATTCACCCTCCTGACTTCACCTTCTCCTTCTCCTTCTTCTACTTCTTCTGCTTCACCCTCCAGACTTCACCTTCTCCTTCTCCTTATTCTGCTTCTTCTGAATCACCCTCCAGACTTCACCTTCTCCTTCTCCTTCTTCTGCTTCTTCTGATTCACCCTCCAGACTTCACCTTCTCCTTCTCCTTCTTCTACTTCTTCTGATTCACCCTCCAGACTTCACCTTCTCCTTCTCCTTCTTCTGCTTCTTCTGTTTCACCCTCCAGACTTCACCTTCTCCTTCTCCTTATTCTGCTTCTTCTGAATCACCCTCCAGACTTCACCTTCTCCTTCTCCTTCTTCTGCTTCTTCTGATTCACCCTCCAGACTTCACCTTCTCCTTCTCCTTCTTCTGCTTCTTCTGATTCACCCTCCAGACTTCACCTTCTCCTTCTCCTTCTTCTACTTCTTCTGATTCACCCTCCAGACTTCACCTTCTCCATCTCCTTCTTCTGCTTCTTCTGATTCACCCTCCAGACTTCACCTTCTCCTTCTCCTTCGTCTACTTCTTCTGATTCACCCTCCAGACTTCTCCTTCTCCTTCTCCTTCTTCTGCTTCTTCTGATTCACCCTCCAGACTTCACCTTCTCCTTCTCCTTCTTCTGCTTCTTCTGCTTCACCCTCCAGACTTCAGCTTCTCCTTCTCCTTCTTCTGCTTCTTCTGCTGCGCCCTCCAGACTTCACCTTCTCCTTCTCCTTCTTCTGCTTCTTCTGCTTCGCCGTCCTGACTTCACCTTCTCCTTCTCCTTCTTCTACTTCTTCTGCTTCACCCCCCTGACTTCACCTGCTCCTTCTCCTTCTTCTGCTTCTTCTGATTCACCCTCCTAACTACACCTTCTCCTTCTCCTTCTTCTGCTTCTTCTGATTCACCCTCCTGACTTCACCTTCTCCTTCTCCTTCTTCTGCTTCTTCTGATTCACCCTCCAGACTTCACCTTCTCCTTCTCCTTCTTCTCTTCTTCTGATTCACCCTCCAGTCTTCACCTTCTCCTTCTCCTTCTTCTGCTTCTTCTGATTCACCCTCCAGACTTCATCTTCTCCTTCTCCTTCTTCTGCTTCTTCTGATTCACCCTCCAGACTTCACCTTCTCCTTCTCCTTCTTCTGCTTCTTCTGATTCACCCTCCAGACTTCACCTTCTCCTTCTCCTTCTTCTACTTCTTCTGATTCACCCTCCAGACTTCACCTTCTCCTTCTCCTTCTTATACTTCTTCAGATTCACCCTCCAGTCTTCACCTTCTCCTTCTCCTTCTTCTGTTGCTTCTGCTTCACCCTCCAGACTTCACCTTCTTCTTCTCTTTCTTCTGCTTCTTCTGATTCACCCTCCAGACTTCACCTTCTCCTTCTCCTTCTTCTGATTCTTCTGATTCACCCTCCTGACTTCACCTTCTCCTTCTCCTTCTTCTACTTCTTCTGATTCACCCTCCTGACTTCACCTTCTCCTTCTCCTTCTTCTACTTCTTCTGATTCACCCTCCAGACTTCACCTTCTCCTTCTCCTTCTTCTGCTTCTTATGATTCACCCTCCAGACTTCACCTTCTCCTTCTCCTTCTTCTGCTTCTTCTGATTCACCCTCCAGACTTCACCTTCTCCTTCTCCTTCTTCTGCTTCTTCTGATTCACCCTCCAGACTTCACCTTCTCCTTCTCCTTCTTCTACTCCTTCTGATTCACCCTCCAGACTTCACCTTCTCCTTCTCCTTCTTCTGCTTCCTCTGATTCACCCTCCAGACTTCACCTTCTCCTTCTCCTTATTCTGCTTCTTCTGATTCACCCTCCAGACTTCACCTTCTCCTTCTCCTTCTTCTGCTTCTTCTGATTCACCCTGCAGACTTCACCTTCTCCTTCTCCTTCTTCTGCTTCTTCTGATTCACCCTCCAGACTTCACCTTCTCCTTCTCCTTCTTCTGCTTCTTCTGATTCACCCTCCAGACTTCACCTTCTCCTTCTCCTTCTTCTACTTCTTCTGATTCACCCTCCAGACTTCACCTTCTCCTTCTCCTTCTTCTGCTTCTTCTGATTCACCCTCCAGACTTCACCTTCTCCTTCTCCTTCTTCTACTGCTTCTGCTTCACCCTCCAGACTACACCTTCTCCTTCTCCTTCTTCTACTTCTTCTGATTCACCCTCCAGACTTCACCTTCTCCTTCTCCTTCTTCTGCTTCTTCTGATTCACCCTCCAGACTTCACCTTCTCCTTCTCCTTATTCTGCTTCTTCTGATTCACCCTCCAGACTTCACCTTCTCCTTCTCCTTCTTCTGCTTCTTCTGATTCACCCTCCAGACTTCACCTTCTCCTTCTCCTTCTTCTGCTTCTTCTGATTCACCCTCCAGACTTCACCTTCTCCTTCTCCTTCTTCTACTTCTTCTGATTCACCCTCCAGACTTCACCTTCTCCTTCTCCTTCTTCTGCTTCTTCTGATTCACCCTCCTGACTTCACCTTCTCCTTCTCCTTCTTCTACATCTTCTGATTCACCCTCCTGACTTCACCTTCTCCTTCTCCTTCTTCTACTTCTTCTGCTTCACCCTCCAGACTTCACCTTCTCCTTCTCCTTATTCTGCTTCTTCTGAATCGCCCTCCAGACTTCACCTTCTCCTTCTCCTTCTTCTGCTTCTTCTGATTCACCCTCCAGACTTCACCTTCTCCTTCTCCTTCTTCTACTTCTTCTGATTCACCCTACAGACTTCACCTTCTCCTTCTCCTTCTTCTGCTTCTTCTGTTTCACCCTCCAGACTTCACCTTCTCCTTCTCCTTATTCTGCTTCTTCTGAATCACCCTCCAGACTTCACCTTCTCCTTCTCCTTCTTCTGCTTCTTCTGATTCACCCTCCAGACTTCACCTTCTCCTTCTCCTTCTTCTGCTTCTTCTGATTCACCCTCCAGACTTCACCTTCTCCTTCTCCTTCTTCTACTTCTTCTGATTCACCCTCCAGACTTCACCTTCTCCATCTCCTTCTTCTGCTTCTTCTGATTCACCCTCCAGACTTCACCTTCTCCTTCTCCTTCGTCTACTTCTTCTGATTCACCCTCCAGACTTCTCCTTCTCCTTCTCCTTCTTCTGCTTCTTCTGATTCACCCTCCAGACTTCACCTTCTCCTTCTCCTTCTTCTGTTTCTTCTGATTCACCCTCCAGACTTCACCTTCTCCTTCTCCTTCTTCTACTTCTTCTGATTCACCCTCCAGACTTCACCTTCTCCTTCTCCTTCTTCTGCTTCTTCTGATTCACCCTCCAGACTTCACCTTCCCCTTCTCCTTCTTCTACTTCTTCTGATTCACCCTCCAGACTTCACCTTCTCCTTCTCCTTCTTCTACTTCTTCTGATTCACCCTCCAGACTTCACCTTCTCCTTCTCCTTCTTCTACTTCTTCCGATTCACCCTCCTGACTTCACCTTCTCCTTCTCCTTCTTCTGCTTCTTCTGCTTCACCCTCCTGACTTCACCTTCTCCTTCTCCTTCTCCTACTTCTTCTGATTCACCCTCCAGACTTCACCTTCTCCTTCTCCTTCTTCTGCTTCTTCTGCTTCACCCTCCAGACTTCACCTTCTCCTTCTCCTTCTTCTGCTTCTTCTGATTCGCCCTCCAGACATCACCTTCTCCTTCTCCTTCTTCTACTTCTTCTGATTCACCCTCCAGACTTCACCTTCTCCTTCTCCTTCTTTTGCTTCTTCTGCTTCACACTCCAGACTTCACCTTCTCCTTCTCCTTCTTCTGCTTCTTCTGATTCACCCTCCTTACTTCACCTTCTCCTTCTCCTTCTTCTGCTTCTTCTGATTCACCCTCCTGACTTCACCTTCTCCTTCTCCTTATTCTGCATCTTCTGTTTCACCCTCCAGACTTCACCTTCTCCTTCTCCTTCTTCTGCTTCTTCTGATTCACCCTCCAGACTTCACCTTCTCCTTCTCCTTCTTCTGTTTCTTCTGATTCACCCTTCAGACTTCACCTTCTCCTTCTCCTTCTTCTACTTCTTCTGATTCACCCTCCAGACTTCACCTTCTCCTTCTCCTTCTTCTGCTTCTTCTGATTCACCCTCCAGACTTCACCTTCTCCTTCTCCTTCGTCTACTTCTTCTGATTCACCCTCCAGACTACACCTTCTCCTTCTCCTTCTTCTACTTCTTCTGATTCACCCTCCAGACTTCACCTTCTCCTTCTCCTTCTTCTGCTTCTTCTGATTCACCCTCCAGACTTCACCTTCTCCTTCTCCTTCTTCTACTTCTTCAGATTCACCCTCCAGTCTTCACCTTCTCCTTCTCCTTTTCTGCTTCTTCTGATTCACCCTCCTGACTTCACCTTCTCCTTCTCCTTCTTCTGCTTCTTCTGATTCACCCTCCAGACTTCACCTTCTCCTTCTCCTTCTTCTGCTTCTTCTGCTTCGCCCTCCAGACATCACCTTCTCCTTCTCCTTCTTCTGCTTCTTCTGCTTCACCCTCCAGACTTCACCTTCTCCTTCTCCTTCTTCTGCTTCTTCTGCTTCACTCTCCTGACTTCACCTTCTCCTTCACCTTCTTCTACTTCTTCTGATTCACCCTCCAGACTTCACCTTCTCCTTCTCCTTCTTCTGCTTCTTCTGCTTCACCCTCCAGACTTCACCTTCTCCTTCTCCTTCTTCTGCTTCTTCTGCTGCGCCCTCCAGACTTCAACTTCTCCTTCTCCTTCTTCTGCTTCTTCTGCTTCACCCTCCTGACTTCACCTTCTCCTTCTCCTTCTTCTACTTCTTCTGCTTCACCCCGCTGACTTCACCTGCTCCTTCTCCTTCTTCTGCTTCTTCTGATTCACCCTCCTAACTTTACCTTCTCCTTCTCCTTCTTCTGCTTCTTCTGATTCACCCTCCTGACTTCACCTTCTCCTTCTCCTTCTTCTGCTTCTTCTAATTCACCCTCCAGACTTCACCTTCTCCTTGTCCTTCTTCTGCTTCTTCTGATTCACCCTCCAGACTTCACCTTCTCCTTCTCCTTCTTCTGCTTCTTCTGATTGACCCTCCAGACCTCACCTTCTCCTTCTCCTTCTTCTACTTCTTCTGATTCACCCTCCAGACTTCATCTTCTCCTTCTCCTTCTTCTGCTTCTTCTGATTCACCCTCCAGACTTCACCTTCTCCTTCTCCTTCTTCTGCTTCTTCTGCTTCACCCTCCTGACTTCACCTTCTCCTTCTCCTTCTTCTACTTCTTCTGATTCACCCTCCAGACTTCACCTTCTCCTTCTCCTTCTTCTGCTTCTTCTGCTTCACCCTCCAGACTTCACCTTCTCCTTCTCCTTCTTCTGCTTCTTCTGCTTCGCCCTCCAGACTTCACCTTCTCCTTCTCCATCTTCTGCTTCTTCTGCTTCACTCTCCTGACTTCACCTTCTCCTTCTCCTTCTTCTACTTCTTCTGATTCACCCTCCAGACTTCACCTTCTCCTTCTCCTTCTTCTGCTTCTTCTGCTTCACCCTCCAGACTTCAGCTTCTCCTTCTCCTTCTTCTGCTTCTTCTGCTGCGCCCTCCAGACTTCACCTTCTCCTTCTCCTTCTTCTGCTTCTTCTGCTTCGCCGTCCTGACTTCACCTTCTCCATCTCCTTCTTCTACTTCTTCTGCTTCACCCCCCTGACTTCACCTGCTCCTTCTCCTTCTTCTGCTTCTTCTGATTCACCCTCCTAACTACACCTTCTCCTTCTCCTTCTTCTGCTTCTTCTGATTCACCCTCCTGACTTCACCTTCTCCTTCTCCTTCTTCTGCTTCTTCTGATTCACCCACCAGACTTCACCTTCTCCTTCTCCTTCTTCTCTTCTTCTGATTCACCCTCCAGTCTTCACCTTCTCCTTCTCCTTCTTCTGCTTCTTCTGATTCACCCTCCAGACTTCATCTTCTCCTTCTCCTTCTTTTGCTTCTTCTGATTCACCCTCCAGACTTCACCTTCTCCTTCTCCTTCTTCTGCTTCTTCTGATTCACACTCCAGACTTCACCTTCTCCTTCTCCTTCTTCTACTTCTTCTGATTCACCCTCCAGACTTCACCTTCTCCTTCTCCTTCTTATACTTCTTCAGATTCACCCTCCAGTCTTCACCTTCTCCTTCTCCTTCTTCTGTTTCTTCTGCTTCACCCTCCAGACTCCACCTTCTTCTTCTCTTTCTTCTGCTTCTTCTGATTCACCCTCCAGACTTCACCTTCTCCTTCTCCTTCTTCTGATTCTTCTGATTCACCCTCCTGACTTCACCTTCTCCTTCTCCTTCTTCTACTTCTTCTGATTCACCCTCCTGACTTCACCTTCTCCTTCTCCTTCTTCTACTTCTTCTGATTCACCCTCCAGACTTCACCTTCTCCTTCTCCTTCTTCTGCTTCTTCTGATTCACCCTCCAGACTTCACCTTCTCCTTCTCCTTATTCTGCTTCTTCTGATTCACCCTCCAGACTTCACCTTCTCCTTCACCTTCTTCTGCTTCTTATGATTCACCCTCCAGACTTCACCTTCTCCTTCTCCTTCTTCTGCTTCTTCTGATTCACCCTCCAGACTTCACCTTCTCCTTCTCCTTCTTCTGCTTCTTCTGATTCACCCTCCAGACTTCACCTTCTCCTTCTCCTTCTTCTACTCCTTCTGATTCACCCTCCAGACTTCACCTTCTCCTTCTCCTTCTTCTGCTTCTTCTGATTCACCCTCCAGACTTCACCTTCTCCTTCTCCTTATTCTGCTTCTTCTGATTCACCCTCCAGACTTCACCTTCTCCTTCTCCTTCTTCTGCTTCTTCTGATTCACCCTGCAGACTTCACCTTCTCCTTCTCCTTCTTCTGCTTCTTCTGATTCACCCTCCAGACTTCACCTTCTCCTTCTCCTTCTTCTGCTTCTTCTGATTCACCCTCCAGACTTCACCTTCTCCTTCTCCTTCTTCTACTTCTTCTGATTCACCCTCCAGACTTCACCTTCTCCTTCTCCTTCTTCTGCTTCTTCTGATTCACCCTCCAGACTTCACCTTCTCCTTCTCCTTCTTCTACTTCTTCTGCTTCACCCTCCAGACTACACCTTCTCCTTCTCCTTCTTCTACTTCTTCTGATTCACCCTCCAGACTTCACCTTCTCCTTCTCCTTCTTCTGCTTCTTCTGATTCACCCTCCAGACTTCACCTTCTCCTTCTCCTTATTCTGCTTCTTCTGATTCACCCTCCAGACTTCACCTTCTCCTTCTCCTTCTTCTGCTTCTTCTGATTCACCCTCCAGACTTCACCTTCTCCTTCTCCTTCTTCTGCTTCTTCTGATTCACCCTCCAGACTTCACCTTCTCCTTCTCCTTCTTCTACTTCTTCTGATTCACCCTCCAGACTTCACCTTCTCCTTCTCCTTCTTCTGCTTCTTCTGATTCACCCTCCTGACTTCACCTTCTCCTTCTCCTTCTTCTACATCTTCTGATTCACCCTCCTGACTTCACCTTCTCCTTCTCCTTCTTCTACTTCTTCTGCTTCACCCTCCAGACTTCACCTTCTCCTTCTCCTTATTCTGCTTCTTCTGCATCACCCTCCAGACTTCACCTTCTCCTTCTCCTTCTTCTGCTTCTTCCGATTCACCCTCCAGACTTCACCTTCTCCTTCTCCTTCTTCTACTTCTTCTGATTCACCCTCCAGACTTCACCTTCTCCTTCTCCTTCTTCTGCTTCTTCTGTTTCACCCTCCAGACTTCACCTTCTCCTTCTCCTTATTCTGCTTCTTCTGAATCACCCTCCAGACTTCACCTTCTCCTTCTCCTTCTTCTGCTTCTTCTGATTCACCCTCCAGACTTCACCTTCTCCTTCTCCTTCTTCTGCTTCTTCTGATTCACCCTCCAGACTTCACCTTCTCCTTCTCCTTCTTCTACTTCTTCTGATTCACCCTCCAGACTTCACCTTCTCCATCTCCTTCTTCTGCTTCTTCTGATTCACCCTCCAGACTTCACCTTCTCCTTCTCCTTGGTCTACTTCTTCTGATTCACCCTCCAGACTTCTCCTTCTCCTTCTCCTTCTTCTGCTTCTTCTGATTCACCCTCCAGACTTCACCTTCTCCTTCTCCTTCTTCTGTTTCTTCTGATTCACCCTCCAGACTTCACCTTCTCCTTCTCCTTCTTCTGCTTCTTCTGATTCACCCTCCAGACTTCACCTTCTCCTTCTCCTTCTTCTGCTTCTTCTGATTCACCCTCCAGACTTCACCTTCTCCTTCTCCTTCTTCTACTTCTTCTGATTCACCCTCCAGACTTCACCTTCTCCTTCTCCTTCTTCTGCTTCTTCTGATTCACCCTCCTGACTTCACCTTCTCCTTCTCCTTCTTCTACATCTTCTGATTCACCCTCCTGACTTCACCTTCTCCTTCTCCTTCTTCTACTTCTTCTGCTTCACCCTCCAGACTTCACCTTCTCCTTCTCCTTATTCTGCTTCTTCTGCATCACCCTCCAGACTTCACCTTCTCCTTCTCCTTCTTCTGCTTCTTCCGATTCACCCTCCAGACTTCACCTTCTCCTTCTCCTTCTTCTACTTCTTCTGATTCACCCTCCAGACTTCACCTTCTCCTTCTCCTTCTTCTGCTTCTTCTGTTTCACCCTCCAGACTTCACCTTCTCCTTCTCCTTATTCTGCTTCTTCTGAATCACCCTCCAGACTTCACCTTCTCCTTCTCCTTCTTCTGCTTCTTCTGATTCACCCTCCAGACTTCACCTTCTCCTTCTCCTTCTTCTGCTTCTTCTGATTCACCCTCCAGACTTCACCTTCTCCTTCTCCTTCTTCTACTTCTTCTGATTCACCCTCCAGACTTCACCTTCTCCATCTCCTTCTTCTGCTTCTTCTGATTCACCCTCCAGACTTCACCTTCTCCTTCTCCTTGGTCTACTTCTTCTGATTCACCCTCCAGACTTCTCCTTCTCCTTCTCCTTCTTCTGCTTCTTCTGATTCACCCTCCAGACTTCACCTTCTCCTTCTCCTTCTTCTGTTTCTTCTGATTCACCCTCCAGACTTCACCTTCTCCTTCTCCTTCTTATACTTCTTCAGATTCACCCTCCAGTCTTCACCTTCTCCTTCTCCTTCTTCTGTTTCTTCTGCTTCACCCTCCAGACTTCACCTTCTTCTTCTCTTTCTTCTGCTTCTTCTGATTCACCCTCCAGACTTCACCTTCTCCTTCTCCTTCTTCTGATTCTTCTGATTCACCCTCCTGACTTCACCTTCTCCTTCTCCTTCTTCTACTTCTTCTGATTCACCCTCCTGACTTCACCTTCTCCTTCTCCTTCTTCTACTTCTTCTGATTCACCCTCCAGACTTCACCTTCTCCTTCTCCTTCTTCTGCTTCTTCTGATTCACCCTCCAGACTTCACCTTCTCCTTCTCCTTATTCTGCTTCTTCTGATTCACCCTCCAGACTTCACCTTCTCCTTCTCCTTCTTCTGCTTCTTATGATTCACCCTCCAGACTTCACCTTCTCCTTCTCCTTCTTCTGCTTCTTCTGATTCACCCTCCAGACTTCACCTTCTCCTTCTCCTTCTTCTGCTTCTTCTGATTCACCCTCCAGACTTCACCTTCTCCTTCTCCTTCTTCTACTCCTTCTGATTCACCCTCCAGACTTCACCTTCTCCTTCTCCTTCTTCTGCTTCTTCTGATTCACCCTCCAGGCTTCACCTTCTCCTTCTCCTTATTCTGCTTCTTCTGATTCACCCTCCAGACTTCACCTTCTCCTTCTCCTTCTTCTGCTTCTTCTGATTCACCCTGCAGACTTCACCTTCTCCTTCTCCTTCTTCTGCTTCTTCTGATTCACCCTCCAGACTTCACCTTCTCCTTCTCCTTCTTCTGCTTCTTCTGATTCACCCTCCAGACTTCACCTTCTCCTTCTCCTTCTTCTACTTCTTCTGATTCACCCTCCAGACTTCACCTTCTCCTTCTCCTTCTTCTGCTTCTTCTGATTCACCCTCCAGACTTCACCTTCTCCTTCTCCTTCTTCTACTTCTTCTGCTTCACCCTCCAGACTACACCTTCTCCTTCTCCTTCTTCTACTTCTTCTGATTCACCCTCCAGACTTCACCTTCTCCTTCTCCTTCTTCTGCTTCTTCTGATTCACCCTCCAAACTTCACCTTCTCCTTCTCCTTATTCTGCTTCTTCTGATTCACCCTCCAGACTTCACCTTCTCCTTCTCCTTCTTCTGCTTCTTCTGATTCACCCTCCAGACTTCACCTTCTCCTTCTCCTTCTTCTGCTTCTTCTGATTCACCCTCCAGACTTCACCTTCTCCTTCTCCTTCTTCTACTTCTTCTGATTCACCCTCCAGACTTCACCTTCTCCTTCTCCTTCTTCTGCTTCTTCTGATTCACCCTCCTGACTTCACCTTCTCCTTCTCCTTCTTCTACATCTTCTGATTCACCCTCCTGACTTCACCTTCTCCTTCTCCTTCTTCTACATCTTCTGATTCACCCTCCTGACTTCACCTTCTCCTTCTCCTTCTTCTACTTCTTCTGCTTCACCCTCCAGACTTCACCTTCTCCTTCTCCTTATTCTGCTTCTTCTGAATCACCCTCCAGACTTCACCTTCTCCTTCTCCTTCTTCTGCTTCTTCCGATTCACCCTCCAGACTTCACCTTCTCCTTCTCCTTCTTCTACTTCTTCTGATTCACCCTCCAGACTTCACCTTCTCCTTCTCCTTCTTCTGCTTCTTCTGTTTCACCCTCCAGACTTCACCTTCTCCTTCTCCTTATTCTGCTTCTTCTGAATCACCCTCCAGACTTCACCTTCTCCTTCTCCTTCTTCTGCTTCTTCTGATTCACCCTCCAGACTTCACCTTCTCCTTCTCCTTCTTCTGCTTCTTCTGATTCACCCTCCAGACTTCACCTTCTCCTTCTCCTTCTTCTACTTCTTCTGATTCACCCTCCAGACTTCACCTTCTCCATCTCCTTCTTCTGCTTCTTCTGATTCACCCTCCAGACTTCACCTTCTCCTTCTCCTTGGTCTACTTCTTCTGATTCACCCTCCAGACTTCTCCTTCTCCTTCTCCTTCTTCTGCTTCTTCTGATTCACCCTCCAGACTTCACCTTCTCCTTCTCCTTCTTCTGTTTCTTCTGATTCACCCTCCAGACTTCACCTTCTCCTTCTCCTTCTTCTACTTCTTCTGATTCACCCTCCAGACTTCACCTTCTCCTTCTCCTTCTTCTACTTCTTCTGATTCACCCTCCAGACTTCACCTTCTCCTTCTCCTTCTTCTACTTCTTCAGCTTCTCCCTCCAGACTTCACCTTCTCCTTCTCCTTCCTCTGCTTCTTCTGATTCACCCTCCAGACTTCACCTTCCCCTTCTCCTTCTTCTACTTCTTCTGATTCACCCTCCAGACTTCACCTTCTCCTTCACCTTCTTCTACTTCTTCTGATTCACCCTCCAGACTTCACCTTCTCCTTCTCCTTCTTCTACTTCTTCCGATTCACCCTCCTGACTTCACCTTCTCCTTCTCCTTCTTCTGCTTCTTCTGCTTCACCCTCCAGACTTCACCTTCTCCTTCTCCTTCTTCTGCTTCTTCTGCTTCACCCTCCAGACTTCAGCTTCTCCTTCTCCTTCTTCTGCTTCTTCTGCTGCGCCCTCCAGACTTCACCTTCTCCTTCTCCTTCTTCTGCTTCTTCTGCTTCGCCGTCCTGACTTCACCTTCTCCATCTCCTTCTTCTACTTCTTCTGCTTCACCCCCCTGACTTCACCTGCTCCTTCTCCTTCTTCTGCTTCTTCTGATTCACCCTCCTAACTACACCTTCTCCTTCTCCTTCTTCTGCTTCTTCTGATTCACCCTCCTGACTTCACCTTCTCCTTCTCCTTCTTCTGCTTCTTCTGATTCACCCACCAGACTTCACCTTCTCCTTCTCCTTCTTCTCTTCTTCTGATTCACCCTCCAGTCTTCACCTTCTCCTTCTCCTTCTTCTGCTTCTTCTGATTCACACTCCAGACTTCACCTTCTCCTTCTCCTTCTTCTACTTCTTCTGATTCACCCTCCAGACTTCACCTTCTCCTTCTCCTTCTTCTGTTTCTTCTGCTTCACCCTCCAGACCTCACCTTCTTCTTCTCTTTCTTCTGCTTCTTCTGATTCACCCTCCAGACTTCACCTTCTCCTTCTCCTTCTTCTGATTCTTCTGATTCACCCTCCTGACTTCACCTTCTCCTTCTCCTTCTTCTACTTCTTCTGATTCACCCTCCTGACTTCACCTTCTCCTTCTCCTTCTTCTACTTCTTCTGATTCACCCTCCAGACTTCACCTTCTCCTTCTCCTTCTTCTGCTTCTTCTGATTCACCCTCCAGACTTCACCTTCTCCTTCTCCTTATTCTGCTTCTTCTGATTCACCCTCCAGACTTCACCTTCTCCTTCTCCTTCTTCTGCTTCTTATGATTCACCCTCCAGACTTCACCTTCTCCTTCTCCTTCTTCTGCTTCTTCTGATTCACCCTCCAGACTTCACCTTCTCCTTCTCCTTCTTCTGCTTCTTCTGATTCACCCTCCAGACTTCACCTTCTCCTTCTCCTTCTTCTACTCCTTCTGATTCACCCTCCAGACTTCACCTTCTCCTTCTCCTTCTTCTGCTTCTTCTGATTCACCCTCCAGACTTCACCTTCTCCTTCTCCTTATTCTGCTTCTTCTGATTCACCCTCCAGACTTCACCTTCTCCTTCTCCTTCTTCTGCTTCTTCTGATTCACCCTGCAGACTTCACCTTCTCCTTCTCCTTCTTCTGCTTCTTCTGATTCACCCTCCAGACTTCACCTTCTCCTTCTCCTTCTTCTGCTTCTTCTGATTCACCCTCCAGACTTCACCTTCTCCTTCTCCTTCTTCTACTTCTTCTGATTCACCCTCCAGACTTCACCTTCTCCTTCTCCTTCTTCTGCTTCTTCTGATTCACCCTCCAGACTTCACCTTCTCCTTCTCCTTCTTCTACTTCTTCTGCTTCACCCTCCAGACTACACCTTCTCCTGCTCCTTCTTCTACTTCTTCTGATTCACCCTCCAGACTTCACCTTCTCCTTCTCCTTCTTCTGCTTCTTCTGATTCACCCTCCAGACTTCACCTTCTCCTTCTCCTTATTCTGCTTCTTCTGATTCACCCTCCAGACTTCACCTTCTCCTTCTCCTTCTTCTGCTTCTTCTGATTCACCCTCCAGACTTCACCTTCTCCTTCTCCTTCTTCTGCTTCTTCTGATTCACCCTCCAGACTTCACCTTCTCCTTCTCCTTCTTCTACTTCTTCTGATTCACCCTCCAGACTTCACCTTCTCCTTCTCCTTCTTCTGCTTCTTCTGATTCACCCTCCTGACTTCACCTTCTCCTTCTCCTTCTTCTACATCTTCTGATTCACCCTCCTGACTTCACCTTCTCCTTCTCCTTCTTCTACTTCTTCTGCTTCACCCTCCAGACTTCACCTTCTCCTTCTCCTTATTCTGCTTCTTCTGAATCACCCTCCAGACTTCACCTTCTCCTTCTCCTTCTTCTGCTTCTTCCGATTCACCCTCCAGACTTCACCTTCTCCTTCTCCTTCTTCTACTTCTTCTGATTCACCCTCCAGACTTCACCTTCTCCTTCTCCTTCTTCTGCTTCTTCTGTTTCACCCTCCAGACTTCACCTTCTCCTTCTCCTTATTCTGCTTCTTCTGAATCACCCTCCAGACTTCACCTTCTCCTTCTCCTTCTCCTGCTTCTTCTGATTCACCCTCCAGACTTCACCTTCTCCTTCTCCTTCTTCTGCTTCTTCTGATTCACCCTCCAGACTTCACCTTCTCCTTCTCCTTCTTCTACTTCTTCTGATTCACCCTCCAGACTTCACCTTCTCCATCTCCTTCTTCTGCTTCTTCTGATTCACCCTCCAGACTTCACCTTCTCCTTCTCCTTGGTCTACTTCTTCTGATTCACCCTCCAGACTTCTCCTTCTCCTTCTCCTTCTTCTGCTTCTTCTGATTCACCCTCCAGACTTCACCTTCTCCTTCTCCTTCTTCTGTTTCTTCTGATTCACCCTCCAGACTTCACCTTCTCCTTCTTCTTCTTCTACTTCTTCTGATTCACCCTCCAGACTTCACCTTCTCCTTCTCCTTCTTCTACTTCTTCTGATTCACCCTCCAGACTTCACCTTCTCCTTCTCCTTCTTCTACTTCTTCTGCTTCTCCCTCCAGACTTCACCTTCTCCTTCTCCTTCTTCTGCTTCTTCTGATTCACCCTCCAGACTTCACCTTCCCCTTCTCCTTCTTCTACTTCTTCTGATTCACCCTCCAGACTTCACCTTCTCCTTCTCCTTCTTCTACTTCTTCTGATTCAACCTCCAGACTTCACCTTCTCCTTCTCCTTCTTCTACTTCTTCCGATTCACCCTCCTGACTTCACCTTCTCCTTCTCCTTCTTCTGCTTCTTCTGCTTCACCCTCCTGACTTCACCTTCTCCTTCTCCTTCTTCTACTTCTTCTGATTCACCCTCCAGACTTCACCTTCTCCTTCTCCTTCTTCTGCTTCTTCTGCTTCACCCTCCAGACTTCACCTTCTCCTTCTCCTTCTTCTGCTTCTTCTGATTCGCCCTCCAGACATCACCTTCTCCTTCTCCTTCTTCTGCTTCTTCTGCTTCACCCTCCAGACTTCACCTTCTCCTTCTCCTTCTTCTGCTTCTTCTGCTTCACTCTCCTGACTTCACCTTCTCCTTCTCCTTCTTCTACTTCTTCTGATTCACCCTCCAGACTTCACCTTCTCCTTCTCCTTCTTCTGCTTCTTCTGCTTCACCCTCCAGACTTCACCTTCTCCTTCTCCTTCTTCTGCTGCGCCCTCCAGACTTCAACTTCTCCTTCTCCTTCTTCTGCTTATTCTGCTTCACCCTCCTGACTTCACCTTCTCCTTCTCCTTCTTCTACTTCTTCTGTTTCACCCCCCTGACTTCACCTGCTCCTTCTCCTTCTTCTGCTTCTTCTGATTCACCCTCCTAACTTTACCTTCTCCTTCTCCTTCTTCTGCTTCTTCTGATTCACCCTCCTGACTTCACCTTCTCCTTCTCCTTCTTCTGCTTCTTCTAATTCACCCTCCAGACTTCACCTTCTCCTTCTCCTTCTTCTGCTTCTTCTGATTCACCCTCCAGACTTCACCTTCTCCTTCTCCTTCTTCTGCTTCTTCTGATTGACCCTCCAGACCTCACCTTCTCCTTCTCCTTCTTCTACTTCTTCTGATTCACCCTCCAGACTTCATCTTCTCCTTCTCCTTCTTCTGCTTCTTCTGATTCACCCTCCAGACTTCACCTTCTCCTTCTCCTTCTTCTGCTTCTTCTGATTCACCCTCCAGACTTCACCTTCTCCTTCTCCTTCTTCTACTTCTTCTGATTCACCCTCCTGACTTCACCTTCTCCTTCTCCTTCTTCTGCTTCTTCTGCTTCACCCTCCAGACTTCACCTTCTCCTGCTCCTTCTTCTGCTTCTTCTGCTTCACCCTCCAGACTTCACCTTCTCCTTCTCCTTCTTCTGCTTCTTCTGCTTCACCCTCCTGACTTCACCTTCTCCTTCTCCTTCTTCTACTTCTTCTGATTCACCCTCCAGACTTCACCTTCTCCTTCTCCTTCTTCTGCTTCTTCTGCTTCACCCTCCAGACTTCACCTTCTCCTTCTCCTTCTTCTGCTTCTTCTGCTTCGCCGTCCAGACTTCACCTTCTCCTTCTCCATCTTCTGCTTCTTCTGCTTCACTCTCCTGACTTCACCTTCTCCTTCTCCTTCTTCTACTTCTTCTGATTCACCCTCCAGACTTCACCTTCTCCTTCTCCTTCTTCTGCTTCACCCTCCAGACTTCAGCTTCTCCTTCTCCTTCTTCTGCTTCTTCTGCTGCGCCCTCCAGACTTCACCTTCTCATTCTCCTTCTTCTGCTTCTTCTGCTTCACCGTCCTGACTTCACCTTCTCCTTCTCCTTCTTCTACTTCTTCTGCTTCACCCCCCTGACTTCACCTGCTCCTTCTCCTTCTTCTGCTTCTTCTGATTCACCCTCCGAACTTCACCTTCTCCTTCTCCTTCTTCTGCTTCTTCTGATTCACCCTCCTGACTTAACCTTCTCCTTCTCCTTCTTCTGCTTCTTCTGATTCACCCACCAGACTTCACCTTCTCCTTCTCCTTCTTCTGCTTCTTCTGTTTCACCCTCCAGACTTCACCTTCTCCTTCTCCTTCTTCTGCTTCTTCTGATTCACCCTCCAAACTTCATCTTCTCCTTCTCCTTCTTCTGCTTCTTCTGATTCACCCTCCAGACTTCACCTTCTCCTTCTCCTTCTTCTCCTTCTTCTGATTCACACTCCAGACTTCACCTTCTCCTTCTCCTTCTTCTACTTCTTCTGATTCACCCTCCAGACTTCACCTTCTCCTTCTCCTTCTTCTACTTCTTCAGATTCACCCTCCAGTCTTCACCTTCTCCTTCTCCTTCTTCTGTTTCTTCTGCTTCACCCTCCAGACTTCACCTTCTCCTTCTCTTTCTTCTGCTTCTTCTGATTCACCCTCCAGACTTCAACTTCTCCTTCTCCTTCTTCTGATTCTTCTGATTCACCCTCCAAACTTCACCTTCTCCTTCTCCTTCTTCTGCTTCTTCTGATTCACCCTCCAGACTTCACCTTCTCCTTCTCCTTCTTCTGCTTCTTCTGATTCACCCTCCAGACTTCATCTTCTCCTTCTCCTTCTTCTGCTTCTTCTGATTCACCCTCCAGTCTTCACCTTCTCCTTCTCCTTCTTCTGCTTCTTCTGATTCACCCTCCAGACTACACCTTCTCCTTCTCCTTCTTCTACTTCTTCTGATTCACCCTCCAGACTTCACCTTCTCCTTCTCCTTCTTCTACTTCTTCAGATTCACCCTCCAGTCTTCACCTTCTCCTTCTCCTTCTTCTGTTTCTTCTGCTTCACCCTCCAGACTTCACCTTCTCCTTCTCTTTCTTCTGCTTCTTCTGATTCACCCTCCAGACTTCACCTTCTCCTTCTCCTTCTTCTGATTCTTCTGATTCACCCTCCAGACTTCACCTTCTCCTTCTCCTTCTTCTGCTTCTTCTGATTCACTCTCCTGACTTCACCTTCTCCTTCTCCTTCTTCTATTCTTCTGATTCACCCTCCTGACTTCACCTTCTCCTTCTCCTTCTTGTACTTCTTCTGCTTCACCCTCCAGACTTCACCTTCTCCTTCTCCTTCTTCTACTTCTTCTGATTCACCCTCCAGACTTCACCTTCTCCTTCTCCTTCTTTTGCTTCTTCTGCTTCACACTCCAGACTTCACCTTCTCCTTCTCCTTCTTCTGCTTCTTCTGATTCACCCTCCTTACTTCACCTTCTCCTTCTCCTTCTTCTGCTTCTTCTGATTCACCCTCCTGACTTCACCTTCTCCTTCTCCTTCTTCTGCTTCTTCTGTTTCACCCTCCAGACTTCACCTTCTCCTTCTCCTTCTTCTGCTTCTTCTGATTCACCCTCCAGACTTCACCTTCTCCTTCTCCTTCTTCTGCTTCTTCTGATTCACCCTCCAGACTTCACCTTCCCCTTCTCCTTCTTCTACTTCTTCTGATTCACCCTCCAGACTTCACCTTCTCCTTCTCCTTCTTCTGCTTCTTCTGATTCACCCTCCAGACTTCACCTTCTCCTTCTCCTTCGTCTACTTCTTCTGATTTACCCTCCAGACTACACCTTCTCCTTCTCCTTCTTCTACTTCTTCTGATTCACCCTCCAGACTTCACCTTCTCCTTCTCCTTCTTCTGTTTCTTCTGATTCACCCTCCAGACTTCACCTTCTACTTCTCCTTCTTCTACTTCTTCTGATTCACCCTCCAGACTTCACCTTCTCCTTCTCCTTCTTCTACTTCTTCTGATTCACCCTCCAGACTTCACCTTCTCCTTCTCCTTCTTCTACTTCTTCTGCTTCTCCCTCCAGACTTCACCTTCTCCTTCTCCTTCTTCTGCTTCTTCTGATTCACCCTCCAGACTTCACCTTCTCATTCTCCTTCTTCTACTTCTTCTGATTCACCCTCTAGACTTCACCTTCTCCTGCTCCTTCTTCTACTTCTTCTGATTCACCCTCCAGACTTCACCTTCTCCTTCTCCTTCTTCTACTTCTTCCGATTCACCCTCCTGACTTCACCTTCTCCTTCTCCTTCTTCTGCTTCTTATGCTTCACCCTCCTGACTTCACCTTCTCCTTCTCCTTCTTCTACTTCTTCTGATTCACCCTCCAGACTTCACCTTCTCCTTCTCCTTCTTCTGCTTCTTCTGCTTCACCCTCCAGACTTCACCTTCTCCTTCTCCTTCTTCTGCTTCTTCTGCTTCGCCCTCCAGACATCACGTTCTCCTTCTCCTTCTTCTGCTTCTTCTGCTTCACCCTCCAGACTTCACCTTCTCCTTCTCCTTCTTCTGCTTCTTCTGCTTCACTCTCCTGACTTCACCTTCTCCTTCACCTTCTTCTACTTCTTCTGATTCACCCTCCAGACTTCACCTTCTCCTTCTCCTTCTTCTGCTTCTTCTGCTTCACCCTCCAGACTTCACCTTCTCCTTCTCCTTCTTCTGCTTCTTCTGCTGCGCCCTCCAGACTTCACCTTCTCCTTCTCCTTCTTCTGCTTCTTCTGCTTCACCCTCCTGACTTCACCTTCTCCTTCTCCTTCTTCTACTTCTTCTGCTTCACCCCCCTGACTTCACCTGCTCCTTCTCCTTCTTCTGCTTCTTCTGATTCACCCTCCTAACTTTACCTTCTCCTTCTCCTTCTTCTGCTTCTTCTGATTCACCCTCCTGACTTCACCTTCTCCTTCTCCTTCTTCTGCTTCTTCTAATTCACCCTCCAGACTTCACCTTCTCCTTGTCCTTCTTCTGCTTCTTCTGATTCACCCTCCAGACTTCACCTTCTCCTTCTCCTTCTTCTGCTTCTTCTGATTGACCCTCCAGACCTCACCTTCTCCTTCTCCTTCTTCTACTTCTTCTGATTCACCCTCCAGACTTCATCTTCTCCTTCTCCTTCTTCTGCTTCTTCTGATTCACCCTCCAGACTTCACCTTCTCCTTCTCCTTCTTCTGCTTCTTCTCCTTCACCCTCCTGACTTCACCTTCTCCTTCTCCTTCTTCTACTTCTTCTGATTCACCCTCCAGACTTCACCTTCTCCTTCTCCTTCTTCTGCTTCTTCTGCTTCACCCTCCAGACTTCACCTTCTCCTTCTCCTTCTTCTGCTTCTTCTGCTTCGCCCTCCAGACTTCACCTTCTCCTTCTCCATCTTCTGCTTCTTCTGCTTCACTCTCCTGACTTCACCTTCTCCTTCTCCTTCTTCTACTTCTTCTGATTCACCCTCCAGACTTCACCTTCTCCTTCTCCTTCTTCTGCTTCTTCTGCTTCACCCTCCAGACTTCAGCTTCTCCTACTCCTTCTTCTGCTTCTTCTGCTGCGCCCTCCAGACTTCACCTTCTCCTTCTCCTTCTTCTGCTTCTTCTGCTTCGCCGTCCTGACTTCACCTTCTCCTTCTCCTTCTTCTACTTCTTCTGCTTCACCCCCCTGACTTCACCTGCTCCTTCTCCTTCTTCTGCTTCTTCTGATTCACCCTCCTAACTACACCTTCTCCTTCTCCTTCTTCTGCTTCTTCTGATTCACCCTCCTGACTTCACCTTCTCCTTCTCCTTCTTCTGCTTCTTCTGATTCACCCTCCAGACTTCACCTTCTCCTTCTCCTTCTTCTGCTTCTTCTGATTCACCCTCCAGACTTCACCTTCTCCTTCTCCTTCTTCTGCTTCTTCTGATTCACCCTCCAGACTTCATCTTCTCCTTCTCCTTCTTCTGCTTCTTCTGATTCACCCTCCAGACTTCACCTTCTCCTTCTCCTTCTTCTGCTTCTTCTGATTCACCCTCCAGACTTCACCTTCTCCTTCTCCTTCTTCTACTTCTTCTGATTCAACCTCCAGACTTCACCTTCTCCTTCTCCTTCTTATACTTCTTCAGATTCACCCTCCAGTCTTCACCTTCTCCTTCTCCTTCTTCTGTTTCTTCTGCTTCACCCTCCAGACTTCACCTTCTTCTTCTCTTTCTTCTGCTTCTTCTGATTCACCCTCCAGACTTCACCTTCTCCTTCTCCTTCTTCTGATTCTTCTGATTCACCCTCCTGACTTCACCTTCTCCTTCTCCTTCTTCTACTTCTTCTGATTCACCCTCCTGACTTCACCTTCTCCTTCTCCTTCTTCTATTTCTTCTGATTCACCCTCAGACTTCACCTTCTCCTTCTCCTTCTTCTGCTTCTTCTGATTCACCCTCCAGACTTCACCTTCTCCTTCTCCTTATTCTGCTTCTTCTGATTCACCCTCCAGACTTCACCTTCTCCTTCTCCTTCTTCTGCTTCTTATGATTCACCCTCCAGACTTCACCTTCTCCTTCTCCTTCTTCTGCTTCTTCTGATTCACCCTCCAGACTCCACCTTCTCCTTCTCCTTCTTCTGCTTCTTCTGATTCACCCTCCAGACTTCACCTTCTCCTTCTCCTTCTTCTACTCCTTCTGATTCACCCTCCAGACTTCACCTTCTCCTTCTCCTTCTTCTGCTTCTTCTGATTCACCCTCCAGACTTCACCTTCTCCTTCTCCTTATTCTGCTTCTTCTGATTCACCCTCCAGACTTCACCTTCTCCTTCTCCTTCTTCTGCTTCTTCTGATTCACCCTGCAGACTTCACCTTCTCCTTCTCCTTCTTCTGCTTCTTCTGATTCACCCTCCAGACTTCACCTTCTCCTTCTCCTTCTTCTGCTTCTTCTGATTCACCCTCCAGACTTCACCTTCTCCTTCTCCTTCTTCTACTTCTTCTGATTCACCCTCCAGACTTCACCTTCTCCTTCTCCTTCTTCTGCTTCTTCTGATTCACCCTCCAGACTTCACCTTCTCCTTCTCCTTCTTCTACTTCTTCTGCTTCACCCTCCAGACTACACCTTCTCCTTCTCCTTCTTCTACTTCTTCTGATTCACCCTCCAGACTTCACCTTCTCCTTCTCCTTCTTCTGCTTCTTCTGATTCACCCTCCAGACTTCACCTTCTCCTTCTCCTTATTCTGCTTCTTCTGATTCACCCTCCAGACTTCACCTTCTCCTTCTCCTTCTTCTGCTTCTTCTGATTCACCCTCCAGACTTCACATTCTCCTTCTCCTTCTTCTGCTTCTTCTGATTCACCCTCCAGACTTCACCTTCTCCTTCTCCTTCTTCTACTTCTTCTGATTCACCCTCCAGACTTCACCTTCTCCTTCTCCTTCTTCTGCTTCTTCTGATTCACCCTCCAGACTTCACCTTCTCCTTCTCCTTCTTCTACTTCTTCTGATTCACCCTCCAGACTTCACCTTCTCCATCTCCTTCTTCTGCTTCTTCTGATTCACCCTCCAGACTTCACCTTCAATTCTCCTTCGACTACTTCTTCTGATTCACCCTCCAGACTTCTCCTTCTCCTTCTCCTTCTTCTGCTTCTTCTGATTCACCCTCCAGACTTCACCTTCTCCTTCTCCTTCTTCTACTTCTTCTGATTCACCCTCCAGACTTCACCTTCTCCTTCTCCTTCTTCTGATTCTTCTGCTTCACCCTCCAGACTTCACCTTCTCCTTCTCCTTCTTCTGCTTCGTCTGCTTCACTCTCCTGACTTCACCTTCTCCTTCACCTTCTTCTACTTCTTCTGATTCACCCTCCAGACTTCACCTTCTCCTTCTCCTTCTTCTGCTTCTTCTTCTTCACCCTCCAGACTTCAACTTCTCCTTCTCCTTCTTCTGCTTCTTCTGCTGCGCCCTCCAGACTTCACCTTCTCCTTCTCCTTCTTCTGCTTCTTCTGCTTCACCCTCCTGACTTCACCTTCTCCTTCTCCTTCTTCTACTTCTTCTGCTTCACCCCCTGACTTCACCTGCTCCTTCTCCTTCTTCTGCTTCTTCTGATTCACCCTCCTAACTTTACCTTCTCCTTCTCCTTCTTCTGCTTCTTCTGATTCACCCTCCTGACTTCACCTTCTCCTTCTCCTTCTTCTGCTTCTTCTAATTCACCCTCCAGACTTCACCTTCTCCTTGTCCTTTTTCTGCTTCTTCTGATTCACCCTCCAGACTTCACCTTCTCCTTCTCCTTCTGCTTCTTCTGATTGACCCTCCAGACCTCACCTTCTCCTTCTCCTTCTTCTACTTCTTCTGATTCACCCTCCAGACTTCATCTTCTCCTTCTCCTTCTTCTGCTTCTTCTGATTCACCCTCCAGACTTCACCTTCTCCTTCTCCTTCTTCTGCTTCTTCTGATTCACCCTCCAGACTTCATCTTCTCCTTCTCCTTCTTCTAATTCTTCTGATTCACCCTCCTGACTTCACCTTCTCCTTCTCCTTCTTCTGCTTCTTCTGCTTCACCCTCCAGACTTCACCTTCTCCTGCTCCTTCTTCTGCTTCTTCTGCTTCACCCTCCAGACTTCACCTTCTCCTTCTCCTTCTTCTGCTTCTTCTGCTTCACACTCCTGACTTCACCTTCTCCTTCTCCTTCTTCTACTTCTTCTGATTCACCCTCCAGACTCCACCTTCTCCTTCTCCTTCTTCTGCTTCTTCTGCTTCTCCCTCCAGACTTCACCTTCTCCTTCTCCTTCTTCTACTTCTTCTGATTCACCCTCCAGACTTCACCTTCTCCTTCTCCTTCTTCTACTTCTTCTGATTCACCCTCCAGACTTCACCTTCTCCTTCTCCTTCTTCTACTTTTTCTGATTCACCCTCCTGACTTCACCTTCTCCTTCTCCTTCTTCTGCTTCTTCTGCTTCACCCTCCAGACTTCACCTTCTCCTTCTCCTTCTTCTGCTTCTTCTGCTTCACCCTCCAGACTTCACCTTCTCCTTCTCCTTCTTCTGCTTCTTCTGCTTCACCCTCCTGACTTCACCTTCTCCTTCTCCTTCTTCTACTTCTTCTGATTCACCCTCCAGACTTCACCTTCTCCTTCTCCTTCTTCTACTTCTTCTGATTCACCCTCCAGACTTCACCTTCTCCTTCTCCTTCTTCTGCTTCTTCTTCTTCACCCTCCAGACGTCACCTTCTCTTTCTCCTTCTTCTGCTTCTTCTGCTTCGCCCTCCAGACTTCACCTTCTCCTTCTCCTTCTTCTGCTTCTTCTGCTTCACCCTCCAGGCATCACCTTCTCCTTCTCCTTCTTCTGCTTCTTCTGCTTCTCCCTCATGACTTCACCTTCTCCTTCTCCTTCTTCTACTTCTTCTGATTCACCCTCCAGACTTCGCCTTCTCCTTCTTCTACTTCTTCTGATTCACCCTCCAGACTTCACCTTCTCCTTCTCCTTCTTCTACTTCTTCTGATTCACCCTCCAGTCTTCACCTTCTCCTTCTCCTTCTTCTGCTTCTTCTGATACACCCTCCAGACTTCACCTTCTCCTTCTCCTTCTTCCGCTTCTTCTGATTCACCCTCCTGACTTCACCTTCTCCTTCTCCTTCTTCTGCTTCTTCTGATTCACCCTCCAGACTTCACCTTCTCCTTCTCCTTCTTCTACTTCTTCTGATTCACCCTCCAGAATTCACCTTCTCCTTCTCCTTCTTCTACTTTTTCTGATTCACCCTCCAGACTTCACCTTCTCCTTCTCCTTCTTCTACTTCTTCTGATTCACCCTCCAGACTTCACCTTCTCCTTCTCCTTCTTCTACTTCTTCTGATTCACCCTCCAGACTTCATCTTCTCCTTCTCCTTCTTCTCCTTCTTCTGATTCACCCTCCTGACTTCACCTTCTCCTTCTCCTTCTTCTGCTTCTTCTGCTTCACCCTCCAGACTTCACCTTCTCCTTCTCCTTCTTCTGCTTCTTCTGCTTCACCCTCCAGACTTCACCTTCTCCTTCTCCTTCTTCTGCTTCTTCTGCTTCACCCTCCTGACTTCACCTTCTGCTACTCCTTCTTCTACTTCTTCTGATTCACCCTCCAGACTTCACCTTCTCCTTCTCCTTCATCTGCTTTTTCTGCTTCACCCTCCAGAATTCACCTTCTCCTTCTCCTTCTTCTGCTTCTTCTGCTTCGCCCTCCAGACTTCAGCTTCTCCTTCTCCTTCTTCTGCTTCTTCTGCTTCACCCTCCAGACTTCACCTTCTCCTTCTCCTTCTTCTGCTTCTTCTGCTTCACCCTCCTGACTTCACCTTCTCCTTCTCCTTCTTCTACTTCTTCTGATTCACCCTCCAGACTTCACCTTCTCCTTCTCCTTCTTCTGCTTCTACGGCTTCACCCTCCAGACATCACCTTCTCCTTCTCCTTCTTCTGCTTCTTCTGCTGCGCCCTCCAGACTTGACCTTCTCCTTCTCCTTCTTCTGCTTCTTCTGCTTCACCCTCCTGACTTCACCTTCTCCTTCTCCTTCTTCTACTTCTTCTGCTTCACCCCCCTGACTTCACCTTCTCCTTCTCCTTCTTCTGCTTCTTCTGATTCACCCTCCTAACTTCACCTTCTCCTTCTCCTTCTTCTGCTTCTTCTGATTCACCCTCCTGACCTCACCTTCTCCTTCTCCTTCTTCTGCTTCTTCTGATCCACCCTCCAGACTTCACCTTCTACTTCTCCTTCTTCTGCTTCTTCTGATTCACCCTCCAGACCTCACCTTCTCCTTCTCCTTCTTCTACTTCTTCTGATTCACCCTCCAGACTTCATCTTCTCCTTCTCCTTCTTCTGCTTCTTCTGATTCACCCTCCAGACTTCACCTTCTCCTTCTCCTTCTTCTGCTTCTTCTGATTCACCCTCCAGACTTCACCTTCTCCTTCTCCTTCTTCTACTTCTTCTGATTCACCCTCCAGACTTCACCTTCTTCTTCTCCTTCTTCTACTTCTTCTGATTCACCCTCCAGACTTCACCTTCTTCTTCTCCTTCTTCTACTTCTTCTGATTCACCCTCCAGTCTTCACCTTCTCCTTCTCCTTCTTCTGCTTCTTCTGCTTCACCCTCCAGACTTCACCTTCTCCTTCTCTTTCTTCTGCTTCTGCTGATTCACCCTCCAGTCTTCACCTTCTCCTTCTCCTTCTTCTGATTCTTCTGATTCACCCTCCAGTCTTCACCTTCTCCTTCTCCTTCTTCTGCTTCTTCTGCTGCGCCCTCCAGACTTGACCTTCTCCTTCTCCTTCTTCTGCTTCTTCTGCTTCACCCTCCTGACTTCACCTTCTCCTTCTCCTTCTTCTACTTCTTCTGCTTCACCCCCCTGACTTCACCTTCTCCTTCTCCTTCTTCTGCTTCTTCTGATTCACCCTCCTAACTTCACCTTCTCCTTCTCCTTCTTCTGCTTCTTCTGATTCACCCTCCTGACCTCACCTTCTCCTTCTCCTTCTTCTGCTTCTTCTGATCCACCCTCCAGACTTCACCTTCTACTTCTCCTTCTTCTGCTTCTTCTGATTCACCCTCCAGACCTCACCTTCTCCTTCTCCTTCTTCTACTTCTTCTGATTCACCCTCCAGACTTCATCTTCTCCTTCTCCTTCTTCTGCTTCTTCTGATTCACCCTCCAGACTTCACCTTCTCCTTCTCCTTCTTCTGCTTCTTCTGATTCACCCTCCAGACTTCATCTTCTTCTTCTCCTTCTTCTACTTCTTCTGATTCACCCTCCAGTCTTCACCTTCTCCTTCTCCTTCTTCTGCTTCTTCTGCTTCACCCTCCAGACTTCACCTTCTCCTTCTCTTTCTTCTGCTTCTGCTGATTCACCCTCCAGACTTCACCTTCTCCTTCTCCTTCTTCTGATTCTTCTGGTTCACCCTCCAGACTTCACCTTCTCCTTCTCCTTCTTCTGCTTCTTCTGCTTCACCCTCCTGACTTCACCTTCTCCTTCTCCTTCTTCTACTTCTTCTGATTCACCCTCCAGACTTCACCTTCTCCTTCTCCTTCTTCTACTTCTTCTGATTCACCCTCCAGACTTCACCTTCTCCTTCTCCTTCTTCTGCTTCTTCTTCTTCACCCTCCAGACGTCACCTTCTCTTTCTCCTTCTTCTGCTTCTTCTGCTTCGCCCTCCAGACTTCACCTTCTCCTTCTCCTTCTTCTGCTTCTTCTGCTTCACCCTCCAGGCATCACCTTCTCCTTCTCCTTCTTCTGCTTCTTCTGCTTCTCCCTCATGACTTCACCTTCTCCTTCTCCTTCTTCTACTTCTTCTGATTCACCCTCCAGACTTCGCCTTCTCCTTCTTCTACTTCTTCTGATTCACCCTCCAGACTTCACCTTCTCCTTCTCCTTCTTCTACTTCTTCTGATTCACCCTCCAGTCTTCACCTTCTCCTTCTCCTTCTTCTGCTTCTTCTGATTCACCCTCCAGACTTCACCTTCTCCTTCTCCTTCTTCCGCTTCTTCTGATTCACCCTCCTGACTTCACCTTCTCCTTCTCCTTCTTCTGCTTCTTCTGATTCACCCTCCAGACTTCACCTTCTCCTTCTCCTTCTTCTACTTCTTCTGATTCACCCTCCAGAATTCACCTTCTCCTTCTCCTTCTTCTACTTTTTCTGATTCACCCTCCAGACTTCACCTTCTCCTTCTCCTTCTTCTACTTCTTCTGATTCACCCTCCAGACTTCACCTTCTCCTTCTCCTTCTTCTACTTCTTCTGATTCACCCTCCAGACTTCACCTTCTCCTTCTCCTTCTTCTCCTTCTTCTGATTCACCCTCCTGACTTCACCTTCTCCTTCTCCTTCTTCTGCTTCTTCTGCTTCACCCTCCAGACTTCACCTTCTCCTTCTCCTTCTTCTGCTTCTTCTGCTTCACCCTCCAGACTTCACCTTCTCCTTCTCCTTCTTCTGCTTCTTCTGCTTCACCCTCCTGACTTCACCTTCTGCTACTCCTTCTTCTACTTCTTCTGATTCACCCTCCAGACTTCACCTTCTCCTTCTCCTTCATCTGCTTTTTCTGCTTCACCCTCCAGAATTCACTTTCTCCTTCTCCTTCTTCTGCTTCTTCTGCTTCGCCCTCCAGACTTCAGCTTCTCCTTCTCCTTCTTCTGCTTCTTCTGCTTCACCCTCCAGACTTCACCTTCTCCTTCTCCTTCTTCTGCTTCTTCTGCTTCACCCTCCTGACTTCACCTTCTCCTTCTCCTTCTTCTACTTCTTCTGATTCACCCTCCAGACTTCACCTTCTCCTTCTCCTTCTTCTGCTTCTACGGCTTCACCCTCCAGACATCACCTTCTCCTTCTCCTTCTTCTGCTTCTTCTGCTGCGCCCTCCAGACTTGACCTTCTCCTTCTCCTTCTTCTGCTTCTTCTGCTTCACCCTCCTGACTTCACCTTCTCCTTCTCCTTCTTCTACTTCTTCTGCTTCACCCCCCTGACTTCACCTTCTCCTTCTCCTTTTTCTGCTTCTTAAAATTCACCCTCCTAACTTCACCTTCTCCTTCTCCTTCTTCTGCTTCTTCTGATTCACCCTCCTGACCTCACCTTCTCCTTCTCCTTCTTCTGCTTCTTCTGATCCACCCTCCAGACTTCACCTTCTACTTCTCCTTCTTCTGCTTCTTCTGATTCACCCTCCAGACCTCACCTTCTCCTTCTCCTTCTTCTACTTCTTCTGATTCACCCTCCAGACTTCATCTTCTCCTTCTCCTTCTTCTGCTTCTTCTGATTCACCCTCCAGACTTCACCTTCTCCTTCTCCTTCTTCTGCTTCTTCTGATTCACCCTCCAGACTTCACCTTCTCCTTCTCCTTCTTCTACTTCTTCTGATTCACCCTCCAGACTTCACCTTCTTCTTCTCCTTCTTCTACTTCTTCTGATTCACCCTCCAGACTTCACCTTCTTCTTCTCCTTCTTCTACTTCTTCTGATTCACCCTCCAGTCTTCACCTTCTCCTTCTCCTTCTTCTGCTTCTTCTGCTTCACCCTCCAGACTTCACCTTCTCCTTCTCTTTCTTCTGCTTCTGCTGATTCACCCTCCAGTCTTCACCTTCTCCTTCTCCTTCTTCTGATTCTTCTGATTCACCCTCCAGTCTTCACCTTCTCCTTCTCCTTCTTCTGCTTCTTCTGCTGCGCCCTCCAGACTTGACCTTCTCCTTCTCCTTCTTCTGCTTCTTCTGCTTCACCCTCCTGACTTCACCTTCTCCTTCTCCTTCTTCTACTTCTTCTGCTTCACCCCCCTGACTTCACCTTCTCCTTCTCCTTCTTCTGCTTCTTCTGATTCACCCTCCTAACTTCACCTTCTCCTTCTCCTTCTTCTGCTTCTTCTGATTCACCCTCCTGACCTCACCTTCTCCTTCTCCTTCTTCTGCTTCTTCTGATCCACCCTCCAGACTTCACCTTCTACTTCTCCTTCTTCTGCTTCTTCTGATTCACCCTCCAGACCTCACCTTCTCCTTCTCCTTCTTCTACTTCTTCTGATTCACCCTCCAGACTTCATCTTCTCCTTCTCCTTCTTCTGCTTCTTCTGATTCACCCTCCAGACTTCACCTTCTCCTTCTCCTTCTTCTGCTTCTTCTGATTCACCCTCCAGACTTCACCTTCTCCTTCTCCTTCTTCTACTTCTTCTGATTCACCCTCCAGACTTCACCTTCTTCTTCTCCTTCTTCTACTTCTTCTGATTCACCCTCCAGTCTTCACCTTCTCCTTCTCCTTCTTCTGCTTCTTCTGCTTCACCCTCCAGACTTCACCTTCTCCTTCTCTTTCTTCTGCTTCTGCTGATTCACCCTCCAGACTTCACCTTCTCCTTCTCCTTCTTCTGATTCTTCTGGTTCACCCTCCAGACTTCACCTTCTCCTTCTCCTTCTTCTGCTTCTTCTGGTTCACCCTCCTGACTTCACCTTCTCCTTCTCCTTCTTCTACTTCTTCTGATTCACCCTCCTGACTTCACCTTCAACTTCTCCTTCTTCTACTTCTTCTGCTTCACCCTCCAGACTTCACCTTCTCCTTCTCCTTCTTCTACTTCTTCTGATTCTCCCTCCAGACTTCACCTTCTCCTTCTCCTTCTTCTGCTTCTTCTGATTCACCCTCCAGACTTCACCTTCTCCTTCTCCTTATTCTGCTTCTTCTGATTCACCCTCCAGACTTCACCTTCTCCTTCTCCTTCTTCTGCTTCTTCTGATTGACCCTCCAGACTTCACCTTCTCCTTCTCCTTCTTCTGCTTCTTCTGATTCACCCTCCAGACTTCACCTTCTCCTTCTCCTTCTTCTACTTCTTCTGATTCACCCTCCAGACTTCATCTTCTCCTTCTCCTTCTTCTGCTTCTTTTGATTCACCCTCCAGACTTCACCTTCTCCTTCTCCTTCTTCTGCTTCTTCTGATTCACCCTCCAGACTTCACCTTCTCCTTCTCCTTCTTCTACTTCTTCTGATTCACCCTCCAGACTTCACCTTCTCCTTCTCCTTCTTCTACTTCTTCTGATTCACCCTCCGGACTTCACCTTCTCCTTCTCCTTCTTCTGCTTCTTCTGATTCACCCTCCAGACTTCAGCTTCTACTTCTCCTTCTTCTGCTTCTTCTGATTCACCCTCCAGACTTCACCTTCTCCTTCTCCTTTTTCTGCTTCTTCTGATTCACCCTTCAGACTTCACCTTCTCCTTCTCCTTCTTCTGCTTCTTCTGATTCACCCTCCAGATCTCACCTTCTCCTTCTCCTTCTTCTACTTCTTCTGATTCACCCTCCAGACTTCATCTTCTCCTTCTCCTTCTTCTGCTTCTTCTGATTCACCCTCCAGATTTCACCTTCTCCTTCTCCTTCTTCTGCTTCTTCTGATTCACCCTCCAGACTTCGCCTTCCCCTTCTCCTTCTTCTACTTCTTCTGATTCACCCTCCAGACTTCACCTTCTCCTTCTCCTTCTTCTACTTCTTCTGATTCACCCTCCAGTCTTCACCTTCTCCTTCTCCTTCTTCTGCTTCTTCTGATTCACCCTCCAGACTTCACCTTCTCCTTCTCCTTCTTCTGCTTCTTCTGATTCACCCTCCTGACTTCACCTTCTCCTTCTCCTTCTTCTGCTTCTTCTGATTCACCCTCCAGACTTCACCTTCTCCTTCTCCTTCTTCTACTTCTTCTGATTCACCCTCCAGACTTCACCTTCTCCTTCTACTTCTTCTGCTTCTTCTGATTCACACTCCAGACTTCACCTTCTCCATCTCCTTCTTCTGCTTCTTCTGATTCACCCTCCATACTTCACCTTCTCCTTCTCCTTCTTCTGCTTCTTCTGATTCACCCTCCAGACTTCACCTTCTCCTTCTCCTTCTTCTGCTTCTTCTGATTCACCCTCCAGACTTCACCTTCTCCTTCTGCTTCTTCTACTTCTTCTGATTCACCCTCCAGACTTCACCTTCTCCTTCTCCTTCTTCTGCTTCTTCTGATTCACCCTCCAGACTTCACCTTCTCCTTCTCCTTCGTCTACTTCTCCTGATTCACCCTCCAAACTACACCTTCTCCTTCTCCTTCTTCTACTTCTTCTAATTCACCCTCCAGACTTCACCTTCTCCTTCTCCTTCTTCTGCTTCTTCTGATTCACCCTCCAGACTTCACCTTCTCCTTTTCCTTCTTCTACTTCTTCTGATTCACCCTCCAGACTTTACCTTCTCCTTCTCCTTCTTCTACTTCTTCTGATTCACCCTCCAGACTTCACCTTCTCCTTCTCCTTCTTCTACTTCTTCTGCTTCTCCCTCCAGACTTCACCTTCTCCTTCTCCTTCTTCTGCTTCTTCTGATTCACCCTCCAGACTTCACCTTCTCCTTCTCCTTCTTCTGCTTCTTCTGATTCACCCTCCAGACTTCACCTTCTCCTTCTCCTTCTTCTACTTCTTCTGATTCACCCTCCAGACTTCATCTTCTCCTTCTCCTTCTTCTGCTTCTTTTGATTCACCCTCCAGACTTCACCTTCTCCTTCTCCTTCTTCTGCTTCTTCTGATTCACCCTCCAGACTTCACCTTCTCCTTCTCCTTCTTCTGCTTCTGCTGATTCACCCTCCAGTCTTCACCTTCTCCTTCTCCTTCTTCTGATTCTTCTGATTCACCCTCCAGTCTTCACCTTCTCCTTCTCCTTCTTCTGCTTCTTCTGCTGCGCCCTCCAGACTTGACCTTCTCCTTCTCCTTCTTCTGCTTCTTCTGCTTCACCCTCCTGACTTCACCTTCTCCTTCTCCTTCTTCTACTTCTTCTGCTTCACCCCCCTGACTTCACCTTCTCCTTCTCCTTCTTCTGCTTCTTCTGATTCACCCTCCTAACTTCACCTTCTCCTTCTCCTTCTTCTGCTTCTTCTGATTCACCCTCCTGACCTCACCTTCTCCTTCTCCTTCTTCTGCTTCTTCTGATCCACCCTCCAGACTTCACCTTCTACTTCTCCTTCTTCTGCTTCTTCTGATTCACCCTCCAGACCTCACCTTCTCCTTCTCCTTCTTCTACTTCTTCTGATTCACCCTCCAGACTTCATCTTCTCCTTCTCCTTCTTCTGCTTCTTCTGATTCACCCTCCAGACTTCACCTTCTCCTTCTCCTTCTTCTGCTTCTTCTGATTCACCCTCCAGACTTCACCTTCTCCTTCTCCTTCTTCTACTTCTTCTGATTCACCCTCCAGACTTCACCTTCTTCTTCTCCTTCTTCTACTTCTTCTGATTCACCCTCCAGTCTTCACCTTCTCCTTCTCCTTCTTCTGCTTCTTCTGCTTCACCCTCCAGACTTCACCTTCTCCTTCTCTTTCTTCTGCTTCTGCTGATTCACCCTCCAGACTTCACCTTCTCCTTCTCCTTCTTCTGATTCTTCTGGTTCACCCTCCAGACTTCACCTTCTCCTTCTCCTTCTTCTGCTTCTTCTGGTTCACCCTCCTGACTTCACCTTCTCCTTCTCCTTCTTCTACTTCTTCTGATTCACCCTCCTGACTTCACCTTCAACTTCTCCTTCTTCTACTTCTTCTGCTTCACCCTCCAGACTTCACCTTCTCCTTCTCCTTCTTCTACTTCTTCTGATTCTCCCTCCAGACTTCACCTTCTCCTTCTCCTTCTTCTGCTTCTTCTGATTCACCCTCCAGACTTCACCTTCTCCTTCTCCTTATTCTGCTTCTTCTGATTCACCCTCCAGACTTCACCTTCTCCTTCTCCTTCTTCTGCTTCTTCTGATTGACCCTCCAGACTTCACCTTCTCCTTCTCCTTCTTCTGCTTCTTCTGATTCACCCTCCAGACTTCACCTTCTCCTTCTCCTTCTTCTACTTCTTCTGATTCACCCTCCAGACTTCATCTTCTCCTTCTCCTTCTTCTGCTTCTTTTGATTCACCCTCCAGACTTCACCTTCTCCTTCTCCTTCTTCTGCTTCTTCTGATTCACCCTCCAGACTTCACCTTCTCCTTCTCCTTCTTCTACTTCTTCTGATTCACCCTCCAGACTTCACCTTCTCCTTCTCCTTCTTCTACTTCTTCTGATTCACCCTCCGGACTTCACCTTCTCCTTCTCCTTCTTCTGCTTCTTCTGATTCACCCTCCAGACTTCAGCTTCTACTTCTCCTTCTTCTGCTTCTTCTGATTCACCCTCCAGACTTCACCTTCTCCTTCTCCTTTTTCTGCTTCTTCTGATTCACCCTTCAGACTTCACCTTCTCCTTCTCCTTCTTCTGCTTCTTCTGATTCACCCTCCAGATCTCACCTTCTCCTTCTCCTTCTTCTACTTCTTCTGATTCACCCTCCAGACTTCATCTTCTCCTTCTCCTTCTTCTGCTTCTTCTGATTCACCCTCCAGATTTCACCTTCTCCTTCTCCTTCTTCTGCTTCTTCTGATTCACCCTCCAGACTTCGCCTTCCCCTTCTCCTTCTTCTACTTCTTCTGATTCACCCTCCAGACTTCACCTTCTCCTTCTCCTTCTTCTACTTCTTCTGATTCACCCTCCAGTCTTCACCTTCTCCTTCTCCTTCTTCTGCTTCTTCTGATTCACCCTCCAGACTTCACCTTCTCCTTCTCCTTCTTCTGCTTCTTCTGATTCACCCTCCTGACTTCACCTTCTCCTTCTCCTTCTTCTGCTTCTTCTGATTCACCCTCCAGACTTCACCTTCTCCTTCTCCTTCTTCTACTTCTTCTGATTCACCCTCCAGACTTCACCTTCTCCTTCTACTTCTTCTGCTTCTTCTGATTCACACTCCAGACTTCACCTTCTCCATCTCCTTCTTCTGCTTCTTCTGATTCACCCTCCATACTTCACCTTCTCCTTCTCCTTCTTCTGCTTCTTCTGATTCACCCTCCAGACTTCACCTTCTCCTTCTCCTTCTTCTGCTTCTTCTGATTCACCCTCCAGACTTCACCTTCTCCTTCTGCTTCTTCTACTTCTTCTGATTCACCCTCCAGACTTCACCTTCTCCTTCTCCTTCTTCTGCTTCTTCTGATTCACCCTCCAGACTTCACCTTCTCCTTCTCCTTCGTCTACTTCTCCTGATTCACCCTCCAAACTACACCTTCTCCTTCTCCTTCTTCTACTTCTTCTAATTCACCCTCCAGACTTCACCTTCTCCTTCTCCTTCTTCTGCTTCTTCTGATTCACCCTCCAGACTTCACCTTCTCCTTTTCCTTCTTCTACTTCTTCTGATTCACCCTCCAGACTTTACCTTCTCCTTCTCCTTCTTCTACTTCTTCTGATTCACCCTCCAGACTTCACCTTCTCCTTCTCCTTCTTCTACTTCTTCTGCTTCTCCCTCCAGACTTCACCTTCTCCTTCTCCTTCTTCTGCTTCTTCTGATTCACCCTCCAGACTTCACCTTCTCCTTCTCCTTCTTCTGCTTCTTCTGATTCACCCTCCAGACTTCACCTTCTCCTTCTCCTTCTTCTACTTCTTCTGATTCACCCTCCAGACTTCATCTTCTCCTTCTCCTTCTTCTGCTTCTTTTGATTCACCCTCCAGACTTCACCTTCTCCTTCTCCTTCTTCTGCTTCTTCTGATTCACCCTCCAGACTTCACCTTCTCCTTCTCCTTCTTCTACTTCTTCTGATTCACCCTCCAGACTTCACCTTCTCCTTCTCCTTCTTCTACTTCTTCTGATTCACCCTCCGGACTTCACCTTCTCCTTCTCCTTCTTCTGCTTCTTCTGATTCACCCTCCAGACTTCAGCTTCTACTTCTCCTTCTTCTGCTTCTTCTGATTCACCCTCCAGACTTCACCTTCTCCTTCTCCTTTTTCTGCTTCTTCTGATTCACCCTTCAGACTTCACCTTCTCCTTCTCCTTCTTCTGCTTCTTCTGATTCACCCTCCAGATCTCACCTTCTCCTTCTCCTTCTTCTACTTCTTCTGATTCACCCTCCAGACTTCATCTTCTCCTTCTCCTTCTTCTGCTTCTTCTGATTCACCCTCCAGATTTCACCTTCTCCTTCTCCTTCTTCTGCTTCTTCTGATTCACCCTCCAGACTTCGCCTTCCCCTTCTCCTTCTTCTACTTCTTCTGATTCACCCTCCAGACTTCACCTTCTCCTTCTCCTTCTTCTACTTCTTCTGATTCACCCTCCAGTCTTCACCTTCTCCTTCTCCTTCTTCTGCTTCTTCTGATTCACCCTCCAGACTTCACCTTCTCCGTCTCCTTCTTCTGCTTCTTCTGATTCACCCTCCTGACTTCACCTTCTCCTTCTCCTTCTTCTGCTCCTTCTGATTCACCCTCCAGACTTCACCTTCTCCTTCTCCTTCTTCTACTTCTTCTGATTCACCCTCCAGACTTCACCTTCTCCTTCTACTTCTTCTGCTTCTTCTGATTCACACTCCAGACTTCACCTTCTCCATCTCCTTCTTCTGCTTCTTCTGATTCACCCTCCATACTTCACCTTCTCCTTCTCCTTCTTCTGCTTCTTCTGATTCACCCTCCAGACTTCACCTTCTCCTTCTCCTTCTTCTGCTTCTTCTGATTCACCCTCCAGACTTCACCTTCTCCTTCTGCTTCTTCTACTTCTTCTGATTCACCCTCCAGACTTCACCTTCTCCTTCTCCTTCTTCTGCTTCTTCTGATTCACCCTCCAGACTTCACCTTCTCCTTCTCCTTCGTCTACTTCTCCTGATTCACCCTCCAAACTACACCTTCTCCTTCTCCTTCTTCTACTTCTTCTAATTCACCCTCCAGACTTCACCTTCTCCTTCTCCTTCTTCTGCTTCTTCTGATTCACCCTCCAGACTTCACCTTCTCCTTTTCCTTCTTCTATTTCTTCTGATTCACCCTCCAGACTTTACCTTCTCCTTCTCCTTCTTCTACTTCTTCTGATTCACCCTCCAGACTTCACCTTCTCCTTCTCCTTCTTCTACTTCTTCTGCTTCTCCCTCCAGACTTCACCTTCTCCTTCTCCTTCTTCTGCTTCTTCTGATTCACCCTCCAGACTTCACCTTCTCCTTCTCCTTCTTCTACTTCTTCTGATTCACCCTCCAGACTTCACCTTCGACTTCTCCTTCTTCTACTTCTTCTGATTCACCCTCCAGACTTCACCTTCTCCTTCTCCTTCTTCTACTTCTTCTGATTCACCCTCCTGACTTCACCTTCTCCTTCTCCTTCTTCTGCTTCTTCTGCTTCACCCTCCAGACTTCACCTTCTCCTTCTCCTTCTTCTGCTTCTTCTGCTTCACCCTCCAGACTTCACCTTCTCCGTCTCCTTCTTCTGCTTCACCCTCCTGACTTCACCTTCTCCTTCTCCTTCTTCTACTTCTTCTGATTCACCCTCCAGACTTCACCTTCTCCTTCTCCTTCTTCTGCTTCACCCTCCAGACTTCACCTTCACCTTCTCCTTCTTCTGCTTCTTCTGCTTCGCCCTCCAGACTTCACCTTCTCCTTCTCCTTCTTCTGTTTCTTCTGCTTCACCCTCCAGACTTCACCTTCTCCTTCTCCTTCTTCTGCTTCTTCTGCTTCACCCTCCTGACTTCACCATCTCCTTCTCCTTCTTCTACTTCTTCTGCTTCACCCCCCTGACTTCACCTTCTCCTTCTCCTTCTTCTGCTTCTTCTGATTCACCCTCCTAACTTCACCTTCTCCTTCTCCTTCTTCTGCTTCTTCTGATTCACCCTCCTGACTTCACCTTCTCCTTCTCCTTCTTCTGCTTCTTCTGATTCACCCTCCAGACTTCACCTTCTGCTTCTCCTTCTTCTGCTTCTCCTGATTCACCCTCCAGACTTCACCTTCTCCTTCTCCTTATTCTGCTTCTTCTGATTCACCCTCCAGACTTCACCTTCTCCTTCTCCTTCTTCTGCTTCTTCTGATTCACCCTCCAGACTTCACCTTCTCCTTCTCCTTCTTCTGCTTCTTCTGATTCACCCTCCAGACTTCACCTTCTCCTTCTCCTTCTTCTACTTCTTCTGATACACCCTCCAGACTTCATCTTCTCATTCTCCTTCTTCTGCTTCTTCTGATTCACCCTCCAGACTTCACCTTCTCCTTCTCCTTCTTCTGCTTCTTCTGATTCACCCTCCAGACTTGCCCTTCTCCTTCTCCTTCTTCTACTTCTTCTGATTCACCCTCCAGACTTCACCTTCTCCTTCTCCTTCTTCTCCTTCTTCTGATTCACCCTCCAGACTTCACCTTCTCCTTCTCCTACTTCTGCATCTTCTGATTCACCCTCCAGACTTCACCTTCTCCTTCTCCTTCTTCTGCTTCTTCTGATTCACCCTCCAGACTTCACCTTCTCCTTCTCCATCTTCTGCTTCTTCTGATTCACACTTCAGACTTCACCTTCTCCTTCTCCTTCTTCTGCTTCTTCTGATTCACCCTCCAGACCTCACCTTCTCCTTCTCCTTCTTCTACTTCTTATGATTCACCCTCCAGACTTCACCTTCTCCTTCTCCTTCTTCTGCTTCTTCTGATTCACCCTCCAGACTTAACCTTCTCCTTCTCCTTCTTCTGCTTCTTCTGATTCACCCTCCAGACTTCGCCTTCTCCTTCTGCTTCTTCTCCTTCTTCTGATTCACCCTCCAGACTTCAACATCTCCTTCTCCTTCTTCTACTTATTCTGATTCACCCTCCAGTCTTCACCTTCTCCTTCGCCTTCTTCTGCTTCTTCTGATTCACCCTCCAGACTTCACCTTCTCCTTCTCCTTCTTCTGCTTCTTCTGATTCACCCTCCTGACTTCACCTTCTCCTTCTCCTTCTTCTGCTTCTTCTGATTCACCCTCCAGACTTCACCTTCTCCTTCTTCTCCTTCTTCTGATTCACCCTCCAGACTTCACCTTCTCCTTCTACTTCTTCTGCTTCTTCTGATTCACCCTCCAGACTTCACCTTCTCCTTCTCCTTCTTCTGCTTCTTCTGATTCACCCTCCAGACTTCACCTTCTCCTTCTCCTTCTTCTGCTTCTTCTGATTCACCCTCCAGACTTCACCTTCTCCTTCTCCTTCTTCTGCTTCTTCTGATTCACCCTCCAGACTTCATCTTCTCCTTCTCCTTCTTCTACTTCTTCTGATTCACCCTCCAGACTTCACCTTCTCCTTCTCCTGCTTCTGCTTCTTCTGATTCATCCTCCAGACTTCACCTTCTCCTTCTCCTTCGTCTACTTCTTCTGATTCACCCTCCAGACTACACCTTCTCCTTCTCCTTCTTCTACTTCTTCTGATTCACCCTCCAGACGCCACCTTCTCCTTCTCCTTCTTCTACTTCTTCTGATTCACCCTCCAGACTTCACCTTCTCCTTCTCCTTCTTCTACATCTTCTGCTTCTCCCTCCAGACTTCACCTTCTCCTTCTCCTTCTTCTGCTTCTTCTGATTCACCCTCCAGACTTCACCTTCTCCTTCTCCTTCTTCTACTTCTTCTGATTCACCCTCCAGACTTCACCTTCTCCTTCTCCTTATTCTGCTTCTTCTGATTCACCCTCCAGACTTCACCTTCTCCTTCTCCTTCTTCTGCTTCTTCTGATTCACCCTCCAGACTTCACCTTCTCCTTCTCCTTCTTCTGCTTCTTCTGATTCACCCTCCAGACTTCACCTTCTCCTTCTCCTTCTTCTACTTCTTCTGATTCACCCTCCAGACTTCATCTTCTCCTTCTCCTTCTTCTGCTTCTTTTGATTCACCCTCCAGACTTCACCTTCTCCTTCTCCTTCTTCTGCTTCTTCTGATTCACCCTCCAGACTTCACCTTCTCCTTCTCCTTCTTCTACTTCTTCTGATTCACCCTCCAGACTTCACCTTCTCCTTCTCCTTCTTCTACTTCTTCTGATTCACCCTCCGGACTTCACCTTCTCCTTCTCCTTCTTCTGCTTCTTCTGATTCACCCTTCAGACTTCAGCTTCTACTTCTCCTTCTTCTGCTTCTTCTGATTCACCCTCCAGACTTCACCTTCTCCTTCTCCTTTTTCTGCTTCTTCTGATTCACCCTTCAGACTTCACCTTCTCCTTCCCCTTCTTCTGCTTCTTCTGATTCACCCTCCAGATCTCACCTTCTCCTTCTCCTTCTTCTACTTCTTCTGATTCACCCTCCAGACTTCATCTTCTCCTTCTCCTTCTTCTGCTTCTTCTGATTCACCCTCCATATTTCACCTTCTCCTTCTCCTTCTTCTGCTTCTTCTGATTCACCCTCCAGACTTCGCCTTCCCCTTCTCCTTCTTCTACTTCTTCTGATTCACCCTCCAGACTTCACCTTCTCCTTCTCCTTCTTCTACTTCTTCTGATTCACCCTCCAGTCTTCACCTTCTCCTTCTCCTTCTACTGCTTCTTCTGATTCACCCTCCAGACTTCACCTTCTCCTTCTCCTTCTTCTGCTTCTTCTGATTCACCCTCCTGACTTCACCTTCTCCTTCTCCTTCTTCTGCTTCTTCTGATTCACCCTCCAGACTTCACCTTCTCCTTCTCCTTCTTCTACTTCTTCTGATTCACCCTCCAGACTTCACCTTCTCCTTCTACTTCTTCTGCTTCTTCTGATTCACACTCCAGACTTCACCTTCTCCATCTCCTTCTTCTGCTTCTTCTGATTCACCCTCCATACTTCACCTTCTCCTTCTCCTTCTTCTGCTTCTACTGATTCACCCTCCAGACTTCACCTTCTCCTTCTCCTTCTTCTGCTTCTTCTGATTCACCCTCCAGACTTCACCTTCTCCTTCTGCTTCTTCTACTTCTTCTGATTCACCCTCCAGACTTCACCTTCTCCTTCTCCTTCTTCTGCTTCTTCTGATTCACCCTCCAGACTTCACCTTCTCCTTCTCCTTCGTCTACTTCTCCTGATTCACCCTCCAAACTACACCTTCTCCTTCTCCTTCTTCTACTTCTTCTAATTCACCCTCCAGACTTCACCTTCTCCTTCTCCTTCTTCTGCTTCTTCTGATTCACCCTCCAGACTTCACCTTCTCCTTTTCCTTCTTCTACTTCTTCTGATTCACCCTCCAGACTTTACCTTCTCCTTCTCCTTCTTCTACTTCTTCTGATTCACCCTCCAGACTTCACCTTCTCCTTCTCCTTCTTCTACTTCTTCTGCTTCTCCCTCCAGACTTCACCTTCTCCTTCTCCTTCTTCTGCTTCTTCTGATTCACCCTCCAGACTTCACCTTCTCCTTCTCCTTCTTCTGCTTCTTCTGATTCACCCTCCAGACTTCACCTTCTCCTTCTCCTTCTTCTACTTCTTCTGATTCACCCTCCAGACTTCATCTTCTCCTTCTCCTTCTTCTGCTTCTTTTGATTCACCCTCCAGACTTCACCTTCTCCTTCTCCTTCTTCTGCTTCTTCTGATTCACCCTCCAGACTTCACCTTCTCCTTCTCCTTCTTCTACTTCTTCTGATTCACCCTCCAGACTTCACCTTCTCCTTCTCCTTCTTCTACTTCTTCTGATTCACCCTCCGGACTTCACCTTCTCCTTCTCCTTCTTCTGCTTCTTCTGATTCACCCTCCAGACTTCAGCTTCTACTTCTCCTTCTTCTGCTTCTTCTGATTCACCCTCCAGACTTCACCTTCTCCTTCTCCTTTTTCTGCTTCTTCTGATTCACCCTTCAGACTTCACCTTCTCCTTCTCCTTCTTCTGCTTCTTCTGATTCACCCTCCAGATCTCACCTTCTCCTTCTCCTTCTTCTACTTCTTCTGATTCACCCTCCAGACTTCATCTTCTCCTTCTCCTTCTTCTGCTTCTTCTGATTCACCCTCCATATTTCACCTTCTCCTTCTCCTTCTTCTGCTTCTTCTGATTCACCCTCCAGACTTCGCCTTCCCCTTCTCCTTCTTCTACTTCTTCTGATTCACCCTCCAGACTTCACCTTCTCCTTCTCCTTCTTCTACTTCTTCTGATTCACCCTCCAGTCTTCACCTTCTCCTTCTCCTTCTTCTGCTTCTTCTGATTCACCCTCCAGACTTCACCTTCTCCGTCTCCTTCTTCTGCTTCTTCTGATTCACCCTCCTGACTTCACCTTCTCCTTCTCCTTCTTCTGCTCCTTCTGATTCACCCTCCAGACTTCACCTTCTCCTTCTCCTTCTTCTACTTCTTCTGATTCACCCTCCAGACTTCACCTTCTCCTTCTACTTCTTCTGCTTCTTCTGATTCACACTCCAGACTTCACCTTCTCCATCTCCTTCTTCTGCTTCTTCTGATTCACCCTCCATACTTCACCTTCTCCTTCTCCTTCTTCTGCTTCTTCTGATTCACCCTCCAGACTTCACCTTCTCCTTCTCCTTCTTCTGCTTCTTCTGATTCACCCTCCAGACTTCACCTTCTCCTTCTGCTTCTTCTACTTCTTCTGATTCACCCTCCAGACTTCACCTTCTCCTTCTCCTTCTTCTGCTTCTTCTGATTCACCCTCCAGACTTCACCTTCTCCTTCTCCTTCGTCTACTTCTCCTGATTCACCCTCCAAACTACACCTTCTCCTTCTCCTTCTTCTACTTCTTCTAATTCACCCTCCAGACTTCACCTTCTCCTTCTCCTTCTTCTGCTTCTTCTGATTCACCCTCCAGACTTCACCTTCTCCTTTTCCTTCTTCTACTTCTTCTGATTCACCCTCCAGACTTTACCTTCTCCTTCTCCTTCTTCTACTTCTTCTGATTCACCCTCCAGACTTCACCTTCTCCTTCTCCTTCTTCTACTTCTTCTGCTTCTCCCTCCAGACTTCACCTTCTCCTTCTCCTTCTTCTGCTTCTTCTGATTCACCCTCCAGACTTCACCTTCTCCTTCTCCTTCTTCTACTTCTTCTGATTCACCCTCCAGACTTCACCTTCGACTTCTCCTTCTTCTACTTCTTCTGATTCACCCTCCAGACTTCACCTTCTCCTTCTCCTTCTTCTACTTCTTCTGATTCACCCTCCTGACTTCACCTTCTCCTTCTCCTTCTTCTGCTTCTTCTGCTTCACCCTCCAGACTTCACCTTCTCCGTCTCCTTCTTCTGCTTCACCCTCCTGACTTCACCTTCTCCTTCTCCTTCTTCTACTTCTTCTGATTCACCCTCCAGACTTCACCTTCTCCTTCTCCTTCTTCTGCTTCACCCTCCAGACTTCACCTTCACCTTCTCCTTCTTCTGCTTCTTCTGCTTCGCCCTCCAGACTTCACCTTCTCCTTCTCCTTCTTCTGTTTCTTCTGCTTCACCCTCCAGACTTCACCTTCTCCTTCTCCTTCTTCTGCTTCTTCTGCTTCACCCTCCTGACTTCACCATCTCCTTCTCCTTCTTCTACTTCTTCTGCTTCACCCCCCTGACTTCACCTTCTCCTTCTCCTTCTTCTGCTTCTTCTGATTCACCCTCCTAACTTCACCTTCTCCTTCTCCTTCTTCTGCTTCTTCTGATTCACCCTCCTGACTTCACCTTCTCCTTCTCCTTCTTCTGCTTCTTCTGATTCACCCTCCAGACTTCACCTTCTGCTTCTCCTTCTTCTGCTTCTCCTGATTCACCCTCCAGACTTCACCTTCTCCTTCTCCTTATTCTGCTTCTTCTGATTCACCCTCCAGACTTCACCTTCTCCTTCTCCTTCTTCTGCTTCTTCTGATTCACCCTCCAGACTTCACCTTCTCCTTCTCCTTCTTCTGCTTCTTCTGATTCACCCTCCAGACTTCACCTTCTCCTTCTCCTTCTTCTACTTCTTCTGATACACCCTCCAGACTTCATCTTCTCATTCTCCTTCTTCTGCTTCTTCTGATTCACCCTCCAGACTTCACCTTCTCCTTCTCCTTCTTCTGCTTCTTCTGATTCACCCTCCAGACTTGCCCTTCTCCTTCTCCTTCTTCTACTTCTTCTGATTCACCCTCCAGACTTCACCTTCTCCTTCTCCTTCTTCTCCTTCTTCTGATTCACCCTCCAGACTTCACCTTCTCCTTCTCCTTCTTCTGCATCTTCTGATTCACCCTCCAGACTTCACCTTCTCCTTCTCCTTCTTCTGCTTCTTCTGATTCACCCTCCAGACTTCACCTTCTCCTTCTCCATCTTCTGCTTCTTCTGATTCACACTTCAGACTTCACCTTCTCCTTCTCCTTCTTCTGCTTCTTCTGATTCACCCTCCAGACCTCACCTTCTCCTTCTCCTTCTTCTACTTCTTATGATTCACCCTCCAGACTTCACCTTCTCCTTCTCCTTCTTCTGCTTCTTCTGATTCACCCTCCAGACTTAACCTTCTCCTTCTCCTTCTTCTGCTTCTTCTGATTCACCCTCCAGACTTCGCCTTCTCCTTCTGCTTCTTCTCCTTCTTCTGATTCACCCTCCAGACTTCAACATCTCCTTCTCCTTCTTCTACTTATTCTGATTCACCCTCCAGTCTTCACCTTCTCCTTCGCCTTCTTCTGCTTCTTCTGATTCACCCTCCAGACTTCACCTTCTCCTTCTCCTTCTTCTGCTTCTTCTGATTCACCCTCCTGACTTCACCTTCTCCTTCTCCTTCTTCTGCTTCTTCTGATTCACCCTCCAGACTTCACCTTCTCCTTCTTCTCCTTCTTCTGATTCACCCTCCAGACTTCACCTTCTCCTTCTACTTCTTCTGCTTCTTCTGATTCACCCTCCAGACTTCACCTTCTCCTTCTCCTTCTTCTGCTTCTTCTGATTCACCCTCCAGACTTCACCTTCTCCTTCTCCTTCTTCTGCTTCTTCTGATTCACCCTCCAGACTTCACCTTCTCCTTCTCCTTCTTCTGCTTCTTCTGATTCACCCTCCAGACTTCATCTTCTCCTTCTCCTTCTTCTACTTCTTCTGATTCACCCTCCAGACTTCACCTTCTCCTTCTCCTGCTTCTGCTTCTTCTGATTCATCCTCCAGACTTCACCTTCTCCTTCTCCTTCGTCTACTTCTTCTGATTCACCCTCCAGACTACACCTTCTCCTTCTCCTTCTTCTACTTCTTCTGATTCACCCTCCAGACGCCACCTTCTCCTTCTCCTTCTTCTACTTCTTCTGATTCACCCTCCAGACTTCACCTTCTCCTTCTCCTTCTTCTACATCTTCTGCTTCTCCCTCCAGACTTCACCTTCTCCTTCTCCTTCTTCTGCTTCTTCTGATTCACCCTCCAGACTTCACCTTCTCCTTCTCCTTCTTCTACTTCTTCTGATTCACCCTCCAGACTTCACCTTCTCCTTCTCCTTCTTCTACTTCTTCTGATTCACCCTCCAGACTTCACCTTCTCCTTCTCCTTCTACTACTTCTTCTGATTCACCCTCCTGACTTCACCTTCTCCTTCTCCTTCTTCTGCTTCTTCTGCTTCACCCTCCAGACTTCACCTTCTCCTTCTCCTTCTTCTGCTTCTTCTGCTTCACCCTCCAGACTTCACCTTGCCCTTCTCCTTCTTCTGCTTCTTCTGCTTCACCCTCCTGACTTCACCTTCTCCTTCTCCTTCTTCTACTTCTTCTGATTCACCCTCCAGACTTCACCTTCTCCTTCTCCTTCTTCTACTTCTTCTGATTCACCCTCCAGACTTCACCTTCTCCTTCTCCTTCTTCTGCTTCTTCTTCTTCACCCTCCAGACGTCACCTTCTCTTTCTCCTTCTTCTGCTTTTTCTGCTTCGCCCTCCAGACTTCAGCTTCTCCTTCTCCTTCTTCTGCTTCTTCTGCTTCACCCTCCAGACATCACCTTCTCCGTCTCCTTCTTCTGCTTCTTCTGCTTCTCCCTCATGACTTCACCTTCTCCTTCTCCTTCTTCTACTTCTTCTGATTCACCCTCCAGACTTCACCTTCTCCTTCTACTTCTTCTGCTTCTTCTGCTTCACCCTCCAGACTTCATCTTCTCCTTCTCCTTCTTCTGCTTCTTCTGCTGCGCCCGCCAGACATCACCTTCTCCTTCTCCTTCTTCTGCTTCTCCTGCTTCATCCTCCTGACTTCACCTTCTCCTTCTCCTTCTTCTACTTCTTCTGCTTCACCCCCCTGACTTCACCTTCTCCTTCTCCTTCTTCTGCTTCTTCTGCTTCACCCTCCAGACTTCACCTTCTCCTTCTCCTTCTTCTGCTTCTTCTGATTCACCCTCCAGACCTCACCATCTCCTTCTCCTTCTTCTACTTCTTCTGATTCACCCTCCAGACTTCACCTTCTCCTTCTGCTTCTTCTACTTCTTCTGATTCACCCTCCAGTCTTCACCTTCTCCTTCTCCTGCTTCTGCTTCTTCTGATTCACCCTCCTGACTTTACCTTCTCCTTCTCCTTCTTCTGCTTCTTCTGATTCACCCTCCAGACTTCAGCTTCTCCTTCTCCTTCTTCTACTTCTTCTGATTCACCCTCCAGACTTCACCTTCTCCTTCTGCTTCTTCTGCTTCTTCTGATTCACCCTCCAGACTTCACCTTCTCCTTCTCCTTCTTCTGCTTCTTCTGATTCACCCTCCAGACTTCACCTTCTCCTTCTCCTTCTTCTGCTTCTTCAGATTCACCCTCCAGACTTCACCTTCTCCTTCTCCTTCTTCTGCTTCTTCTGATTCACCCTCCAGACTTCACCTTCTCCTTCTCCTTCTTCTACTTCTTCTGATTCACCCTCCAGACTTCGCCTTCTCCTTCTCCTTCTTCTGCTTTTTCTGATTCATCCTCCAGACTTCACCTTCTCCTTCTCCTTCGTCTACTTCTTCTGATTCACTCTCCAGACTACACCTTCTCCTTCTCCTTCTTCTACTTCTTCTGATTCAGCCTCCAGACTCCACCTTCTCCTTCTCCTTCTTCTGCTTCTTCTGATTCACCCTCCAGACTTCACCTTCTCCTTCTCCTTCTTCTACTTCTTCTGATTCACCCTCCAGACTTCACCTTCTCCTTCTCCTTCTTCTACTTCTTCTGATTCACTCTCCAGATTTCACCTTATCCTTCTTCTTCTACTTCTTCTGCTTCTCCCTCCAGACTTCACCTTCTCCTTCTCCTTCTTCTGCTTCTTCTGATTCACCCTCCAGACTTCCCCTTCTCCTTCTTCTTCTTCTACTTCTTCTGATTCAACCTCCAGACTTCACCTTCTCCTTCTCCTTCTTCTACTTCTTCTAATTCACCCTCCAGACTTCACCTTCTCCTTCTCCTTCTTCTACTTCTTCTGATTCACCCTCCTGACTTCACCTTCTCCTTCTCCTTCTTCTGCTTCTTCTGCTTCACCCTCCAGACTTCACCTTCTCCTTCTCCTTCTTCTGCTTCTTCTGTTTCACCCTCCAGACTTCACCTTCTCCTTCTACTTCTTCTGCTTCTTCTGCTTCACCCTCCTGACTTCACCTTCTCCTTCTCCTTCTTCTACTTCTTCTGATTCACCCTCCAGACTTCACCTTCTCCTTCTCCTTCTTCTGCTTCTTCTGCTTCACCATCCAGACTTCACCTTCTCCTTCTCCTTCTTCTACTTCTTCTGCTTCGCCCTCCAGACTTCACCTTCTCCTTCTCCTTCTTCTGCTTCTTCTGCTTCACCCTCCAGACTTCACCTTCTTCTCCTTCTTCTGCTTCTTCTGCTTCACCCTCCTGACTTCACCTTCTCCTTCTCCTTCTTCTACTTCTTCTGATTCACCCTCCAGTCTTCACCTTCTCCTTCTCCTTCTTCTGCTTCTTCTGCTACACCCTCCAGACTTCACCTTCACCTTCTCCTTCTTCTGCTTCTTCTGCTGCGCCCGCCAGACTTCACCTTCTCCTTCTCCTTCTTCTGCTTCTTCTGATTCACCCTCCAGACTTCACCTTCTCCTTCTCCTTCTTCTACTTCTTCTGATTCACCCTCCAGACTTCACCTTCTCCTTCTCCTTCTTCTACTTCTTCTGATTCACCCTCCAGACTTCACCTTCTCCTTCTCCTTCTACTACTTCTTCTGATTCACCCTCCTGACTTCACCTTCTCCTTCTCCTTCTTCTGCTTCTTCTGCTTCACCCTCCAGACTTCACCTTCTCCTTCTCCTTCTTCTGCTTCTTCTGCTTCACCCTCCAGACTTCACCTTGCCCTTCTCCTTCTTCTGCTTCTTCTGCTTCACCCTCCTGACTTCACCTTCTCCTTCTCCTTCTTCTACTTCTTCTGATTCACCCTCCAGACTTCACCTTCTCCTTCTCCTTCTTCTACTTCTTCTGATTCACCCTCCAGACTTCACCTTCTCCTTCTCCTTCTTCTGCTTCTTCTTCTTCACCCTCCAGACGTCACCTTCTCTTTCTCCTTCTTCTGCTTTTTCTGCTTCGCCCTCCAGACTTCAGCTTCTCCTTCTCCTTCTTCTGCTTCTTCTGCTTCACCCTCCAGACATCACCTTCTCCGTCTCCTTCTTCTGCTTCTTCTGCTTCTCCCTCATGACTTCACCTTCTCCTTCTCCTTCTTCTACTTCTTCTGATTCACCCTCCAGACTTCACCTTCTCCTTCTACTTCTTCTGCTTCTTCTGCTTCACCCTCCAGACTTCATCTTCTCCTTCTCCTTCTTCTGCTTCTTCTGCTGCGCCCGCCAGACATCACCTTCTCCTTCTCCTTCTTCTGCTTCTCCTGCTTCATCCTCCTGACTTCACCTTCTCCTTCTCCTTCTTCTACTTCTTCTGCTTCACCCCCCTGACTTCACCTTCTCCTTCTCCTTCTTCTGCTTCTTCTGCTTCACCCTCCAGACTTCACCTTCTCCTTCTCCTTCTTCTGCTTCTTCTGATTCACCCTCCAGACCTCACCATCTCCTTCTCCTTCTTCTACTTCTTCTGATTCACCCTCCAGACTTCACCTTCTCCTTCTGCTTCTTCTACTTCTTCTGATTCACCCTCCAGTCTTCACCTTCTCCTTCTCCTGCTTCTGCTTCTTCTGATTCACCCTCCTGACTTTACCTTCTCCTTCTCCTTCTTCTGCTTCTTCTGATTCACCCTCCAGACTTCAGCTTCTCCTTCTCCTTCTTCTACTTCTTCTGATTCACCCTCCAGACTTCACCTTCTCCTTCTGCTTCTTCTGCTTCTTCTGATTCACCCTCCAGACTTCACCTTCTCCTTCTCCTTCTTCTGCTTCTTCTGATTCACCCTCCAGACTTCACCTTCTCCTTCTCCTTCTTCTGCTTCTTCAGATTCACCCTCCAGACTTCACCTTCTCCTTCTCCTTCTTCTGCTTCTTCTGATTCACCCTCCAGACTTCACCTTCTCCTTCTCCTTCTTCTACTTCTTCTGATTCACCCTCCAGACTTCGCCTTCTCCTTCTCCTTCTTCTGCTTTTTCTGATTCATCCTCCAGACTTCACCTTCTCCTTCTCCTTCGTCTACTTCTTCTGATTCACTCTCCAGACTACACCTTCTCCTTCTCCTTCTTCTACTTCTTCTGATTCAGCCTCCAGACTCCACCTTCTCCTTCTCCTTCTTCTGCTTCTTCTGATTCACCCTCCAGACTTCACCTTCTCCTTCTCCTTCTTCTACTTCTTCTGATTCACCCTCCAGACTTCACCTTCTCCTTCTCCTTCTTCTACTTCTTCTGATTCACTCTCCAGATTTCACCTTATCCTTCTTCTTCTACTTCTTCTGCTTCTCCCTCCAGACTTCACCTTCTCCTTCTCCTTCTTCTGCTTCTTCTGATTCACCCTCCAGACTTCCCCTTCTCCTTCTTCTTCTTCTACTTCTTCTGATTCAACCTCCAGACTTCACCTTCTCCTTCTCCTTCTTCTACTTCTTCTAATTCACCCTCCAGACTTCACCTTCTCCTTCTCCTTCTTCTACTTCTTCTGATTCACCCTCCTGACTTCACCTTCTCCTTCTCCTTCTTCTGCTTCTTCTGCTTCACCCTCCAGACTTCACCTTCTCCTTCTCCTTCTTCTGCTTCTTCTGTTTCACCCTCCAGACTTCACCTTCTCCTTCTACTTCTTCTGCTTCTTCTGCTTCACCCTCCTGACTTCACCTTCTCCTTCTCCTTCTTCTACTTCTTCTGATTCACCCTCCAGACTTCACCTTCTCCTTCTCCTTCTTCTGCTTCTTCTGCTTCACCATCCAGACTTCACCTTCTCCTTCTCCTTCTTCTACTTCTTCTGCTTCGCCCTCCAGACTTCACCTTCTCCTTCTCCTTCTTCTGCTTCTTCTGCTTCACCCTCCAGACTTCACCTTCTTCTCCTTCTTCTGCTTCTTCTGCTTCACCCTCCTGACTTCACCTTCTCCTTCTCCTTCTTCTACTTCTTCTGATTCACCCTCCAGTCTTCACCTTCTCCTTCTCCTTCTTCTGCTTCTTCTGCTACACCCTCCAGACTTCACCTTCACCTTCTCCTTCTTCTGCTTCTTCTGCTGCGCCCGCCAGACTTCACCTTCTCCTTCTCCTTCTTCTGCTTCTTCTGCTTCACCTTCCTGACTTCGCCTTCTCCTTCTCCTTCTTCTCCTTTTTCTGCTTCACCCCCCTGACTTCACCTTCTCCTTCTCCTTCTTCTGCTTCTTCTGATTCACCCTCCTGACTTCACCTTCTCCTTCTCCTTCTTCTACTTCTTCTGATTCACCCTCCAGACTTCACCATCTCCTTCTCCTTCTTCTGCTTCTTCTGCTACACCCTCCAGACTTCACCTTCACCTTCTCCTTCTTCTGCTTCTTCTGCTGCGCCCGCCAGACTTCACCTTCTCCTTCTCCTTCTTCTGCTTCTTCTGCTTCACCTTCCTGACTTCGCCTTCTCCTTCTCCTTCTTCTACTTTTTCTGCTTCACCCCCCTGACTTCACCTTCTCCTTCTCCTTCTTCTGCTTCTTCTGATTCACCCTCCTAACTTTACCTTCTCCTTCTCCTTCTTCTACTTCTTCTGATTCACCCTCCAGTCTTCACCTTCTACTTCTCCTTCTTCTGCTTCTTCTGCTTCACCCTCTAGACTTCACCTTCTCCTTCTCTTTCTTCTGCTTCTTCTGATTCACCCTCTAGACTTCACCTTCTCCTTCTCCTTCTTCTGATTCTTCTGATTCACACTCCAGACTTCACCTTCTCCTTCTCCTTCTTCTGCTTCTTCTGATTCACCCTCCTGACTTCACCTTCTCCTTCTCCTTCTTCTACTTCTTCTGATTCACCCTCATGACTTCACCTTCTCCTTCTCCTTCTTCTACTTCTTCTGCTTCACCCTCCAGAGTTCACCTTCTCCTTCTCCTTCTTCTACTTCTTCTGATTCACACTCCAGACTTCACCTTCTCCTTCTCCTTCTTCTGCTTCTTCTGATTCACCCTCCAGACTTCACCTTCTCCTTCGCCTTATTCTGCTTCTTCTGATTCACCCTCCAGACTTCACCTTCTCCTTCTCCTTCTTCTGCTTCTTCTGATTCACTCTTCAGACTTCACCTTCTCCTTCCCCTTCTTCTGCTTCTTCTGATTCACCCTCCAGACTTCACCTTCTCCTTCTCCTTCTTCTACTTATTCTGATTCACCCTCCAGACTTCATCTTCTCCTTCTCCTTCTTCTGCTTCTTCTGATTCACCCTCCAGACTTCACCTTCTCCTTCTCCTTGTTCTACTTATTCTGATTCACCCTCCAGACTTCATCTTCTCCTTCTCCTTCTTCTGCTTCTTCTGATTCACCCTCCAGACTTCACCTTCTCCTTCTCCTTCTTCTGCTTCTTCTGATTCACCCTCCAGACTTCGCCTTCTCCTTCTACTTCTTCTGCTTCTTCTGATTCACCCTCCAGACTTCACCTTCTCCTTCTCCTTCTTCTGCTTCTTCTGATTCACCCTCCTGACTTCACCTTCTCCTTCTCCTTCTTCTACTTCTTCTGATTCACCCTCATGACTTCACCTTCTCCTTCTCCTTCTTCTATTTCTTCTGCTTCACCCTCCAGACTTCACCTTCTCCTTCTCCTTATTCTACTTCTTCTGATTCACCCTCCAGACTTCACCTTCTCCTTCTCCTTCTTCTGCTTCTTCTGATTCACCCTCCAGACTTCACCTTCTCCTTCTCCTTATTCTGCTTCTTCTGATTCACCCTCCAGACTTCACCTTCTCCTTCTCCTTCTTCTGCTTCTTCTGATTCACTCTTCAGACTTCACCTTCTCCTTCCCCTTCTTCTGCTTCTTCTGATTCACCCTCCAGACTTCACCTTCTCCTTCTCCTTCTTCTACTTATTCTGATTCACCCTCCAGACTTCATCTTCTCCTTCTCCTTCTTCTGCTTCTTCTAATTCACCCTCCAGACTTCACCTTCTCCTTCTTCTGCTTCTTCTGATTCACCCTCCAGACTTCACCTTCTCCTTCTGCTTCTTCTACTTCTTCTGATTCACCCTCCAGTCTTCACCTTCTCCTTCTCCTGCTTCTGCTTCTTCTGATTCACCCTCCTGACTTTACCTTCTCCTTCTCCTTCTTCTGCTTCTTCTGATTCACCCTCCAGACTTCAGCTTCTCCTTCTCCTTCTTCTACTTCTTCTGATTCACCCTCCAGACTTCACCTTCTCCTTCTACTTCTTCTGCTTCTTCTGATTCACCCTCCAGACTTCACCTTCTCCTTCTCCTTCTTCTGCTTCTTCTGATTCACCCTCCAGACTTCACCTTCTCCTTCTCCTTCTTCTGCTTCTTCAGATTCACCCTCCAGACTTCACCTTCTCCTTCTCCTTCTTCTGCTTCTTCTGATTCACCCTCCAGACTTCACCTTCTCCTTCTCCTTCTTCTACTTCTTCTGATTCACCCTCCAGACTTCGCCTTCTCCTTCTCCTTCTTCTGCTTTTTCTGATTCATCCTCCAGACTTCACCTTCTCCTTCTCCTTCGTCTACTTCTTCTGATTCACTCTCCAGACTACACCTTCTCCTTCTCCTTCTTCTACTTCTTCTGATTCAGCCTCCAGACTCCACCTTCTCCTTCTCCTTCTTCTGCTTCTTCTGATTCACCCTCCAGACTTCACCTTCTCCTTCTCCTTCTTCTACTTCTTCTGATTCACCCTCCAGACTTCACCTTCTCCTTCTCCTTCTTCTACTTCTTCTGATTCACTCTCCAGATTTCACCTTATCCTTCTTCTTCTACTTCTTCTGCTTCTCCCTCCAGACTTCACCTTCTCCTTCTCCTTCTTCTGCTTCTTCTGATTCACCCTCCAGACTTCCCCTTCTCCTTCTTCTTCTTCTACTTCTTCTGATTCAACCTCCAGACTTCACCTTCTCCTTCTCCTTCTTCTACTTCTTCTGATTCACCCTCCAGACTTCACCTTCTCCTTCTCCTTCTTCTACTTCTTCTGATTCACCCTCCTGACTTCACCTTCTCCTTCTCCTTCTTCTGCTTCTTCTGCTTCACCCTCCAGACTTCACCTTCTCCTTCTCCTTCTTCTGCTTCTTCTGTTTCACCCTCCAGACTTCACCTTCTCCTTCTACTTCTTCTGCTTCTTCTGCTTCACCCTCCTGACTTCACCTTCTCCTTCTCCTTCTTCTACTTCTTCTGATTCACCCTCCAGACTTCACCTTCTCCTTCTCCTTCTTCTGCTTCTTCTGCTTCACCATCCAGACTTCACCTTCTCCTTCTCCTTCTTCTACTTCTTCTGCTTCGCCCTCCAGACTTCACCTTCTCATTCTCCTTCTTCTGCTTCTTCTGCTTCACCCTCCAGACTTCACCTTCTCCTTCTCCTTCTTCTGCTTCTTCTGCTTCACCCTCCTGACTTCACCTTCTCCTTCTCCTTCTTCTGCTTCTTCTGATTCACCCTCCTAACTTTACCTTCTCCTTCTCCTTCTTCTGCTTCTTCTGATTCACCCTCCTGACTTCACCTTCTCCTTCTCCTTCTTCTACTTCTTCTGATTCACCCTCCAGACTTCACCATCTCCTTCTCCTTCTTCTGCTTCTTCTGCTACACCCTCCAGACTTCACCTTCACCTTCTCCTTCTTCTGCTTCTTCTGCTGCGCCCGCCAGACTTCACCTTCTCCTTCTCCTTCTTCTGCTTCTTCTGCTTCACCTTCCTGACTTCGCCTTCTCCTTCTCCTTCTTCTACTTTTTCTGCTTCACCCCCCTGACTTCACCTTCTCCTTCTCCTTCTTCTGCTTCTTCTGATTCACCCTCCTAACTTTACCTTCTCCTTCTCCTTCTTCTACTTCTTCTGATTCACCCTCCAGTCTTCACCTTCTACTTCTCCTTCTTCTGCTTCTTCTGCTTCACCCTCTAGACTTCACCTTCTCCTTCTCTTTCTTCTGCTTCTTCTGATTCACCCTCCAGACTTCACCTTCTCCTTCTCCTTCTTCTGATTCTTCTGATTCACACTCCAGACTTCACCTTCTCCTTCTCCTTCTTCTGCTTCTTCTGATTCACCCTCCTGACTTCACCTTCTCCTTCTCCTTCTTCTACTTCTTCTGATTCACCCTCATGACTTCACCTTCTCCTTCTCCTTCTTCTAATTCTTCTGCTTCACCCTCCAGAGTTCACCTTCTCCTTCTCCTTCTTCTACTTCTTCTGATTCACACTCCAGACTTCACCTTCTCCTTCTCCTTCTTCTGCTTCTTCTGATTCACCCTCCAGACTTCACCTTCTCCTTCGCCTTATTCTGCTTCTTCTGATTCACCCTCCAGACTTCACCTTCTCCTTCTCCTTCTTCTGCTTCTTCTGATTCACTCCTCAGACTTCACCTTCTCCTTCCCCTTCTTCTGCTTCTTCTGATTCACCCTCCAGACTTCACCTTCTCCTTCTCCTTCTTCTACTTATTCTGATTCACCCTCCAGACTTCATCTTCTCCTTCTCCTTCTTCTGCTTCTTCTGATTCACCCTCCAGACTTCACCTTCTCCTTCTCCTTGTTCTACTTATTCTGATTCACCCTCCAGACTTCATCTTCTCCTTCTCCTTCTTCTGCTTCTTCTGATTCACCCTCCAGACTTCACCTTCTCCTTCTCCTTCTTCTGCTTCTTCTGATTCACCCTCCAGACTTCGCCTTCTCCTTCTACTTCTTCTGCTTCTTCTGATTCACCCTCCAGACTTCACCTTCTCCTTCTCCTTCTTCTGCTTCTTCTGATTCACCCTCCTGACTTCACCTTCTCCTTCTCCTTCTTCTACTTCTTCTGATTCACCCTCATGACTTCACCTTCTCCTTCTCCTTCTTCTATTTCTTCTGCTTCACCCTCCAGACTTCACCTTCTCCTTCTCCTTATTCTACTTCTTCTGATTCACCCTCCAGACTTCACCTTCTCCTTCTCCTTCTTCTGCTTCTTCTGATTCACCCTCCAGACTTCACCTTCTCCTTCTCCTTATTCTGCTTCTTCTGATTCACCCTCCAGACTTCACCTTCTCCTTCTCCTTCTTCTGCTTCTTCTGATTCACTCTTCAGACTTCACCTTCTCCTTCCCCTTCTTCTGCTTCTTCTGATTCACCCTCCAGACTTCACCTTCTCCTTCTCCTTCTTCTACTTATTCTGATTCACCCTCCAGACTTCATCTTCTCCTTCTCCTTCTTCTGCTTCTTCTGATTCACCCTCCAGACTTCACCTTCTCCTTCTTCTGCTTCTTCTGATTCACCCTCCAGACTTCAACTTCTCCTTCTCCTTGTTCTACTTCTTCTGATTCACCCTCCAGACTTCACCTTCTCCTTCTCCTTCTTCTACTTCTTCTGATTCACCCTCCAGACTTCACCTTCTCCTTCTCCTTCTTCTGCTTCTTCTGATACACCCTCCAGACTTCACCTTCTTCTTCTCCTTCTTCTGCTTCTTCTGGTTCACCCTTCAGACTTCACCTTCTCCTTCTCCTTCTTCTGCTTCTTCTGATTCACCCTCCAGACCTCAACTTCCCCTTCTCCTTCTTCTAATTCTTCTGGTTCACCCTCCAGACTTCGCCTTCTCCTTCTCCTTCTTCTACTTCTTCTGATTCACCCTCCAGACATCACCTTCTCCTTCTCCTTCTTCTACTTCTTCTGATTCAACCTCCAGTCTTCACCTTCTCCTTCTCCTTCTTCTGCTTCTTCTGATTCACCCTCCAGACTTCACCTTCTCCTTCTCCTTCTTCTGCTTCTTCTGATTCACCCTCCTGACTTCACCTTCTCCTTCTCCTTCTTCTGCTTCTTCAGATTCACCCTCCAGACTTCACCTTCTCCTTCTCCTTCTTCTACTTCTTCTGATTCACCCTCCAGACTTCACCTTCTCCTTCTACTTCTTCTGCTTCTTCTGATTCACCCTCCAGACTTCACCTTCTCCTTCTCCTTCTTCTGCTTCTTCTGATTCACCCTCCAGACTTCACCTTCTCCTTCTCCTTCTTCTGCTTCTGCTGATCCACCCTCCAGACTTCACCTTCTCCTTCTCCTTCTTCTGCTTCTTCTGATTCACCCTCCAGACTTCACCTTCTCCTTCTCCTTCTTCTACTTCTTCTGATTCACCCTCCAGACTTCACCTTCTCCTTCTCCTTCTTCTACTTCTTCTGATTCACCCTCCAGACTTCACCTTCTCCTTCTCCTTTTTCTGCTTCTTCTGATTCACCCTCCAGACTTCACCTTCTCCTTCTCCTTCTTCTGCTTCTTCTGATTCACCCTCCATACTTCACCTTCTCCTTCTCCTTCTTCTACTTCTTCTGCTTCTCCCTCCTGACTTCACCTTCTCCTTCTCCTTCTTCTACTTCTTCTGATTCACCCTCCAGACTTCACCTTCTCCTTCTCCTTCTTCTGCTTCTTATGCTTCACCCTCCAGACTTCACCTTCTCCTTCTCCTTCTTCTGCTTCTTCTGCTTCACCCTCCTGACTTCACCTTCTCCTTCTTTTTCTACTTCTTCTGATTCACCCTCCTAACTTCACCTTCGCCTTCTCCTTCTTCTGCCTCTTCTGATTCACCCTCCTGACTTCACCTTCTCCTTCTCCTTCTTCTGCTTCTTCTGATTCACCCTCCAGACTTCACCTTCTCCTTCTCCTTCTTCTGCTTCTTCTGATTCACCCTCCAGACTTCACCTTCTCCTTCTCCTTCTTCTGCTTCTTCTGATTCACCCTCCAGACCTCACCTTCTCCTTCTCCTTCTTCTACTTCTTCTATTTCACCCTCCATACTTGATCTTCTCCTTCTCCTTCTTCTGCTTCTTCTGATTCACCCTCCAGACTTCACCTTCTCCTTCTCCTTCTTCTGCTTCTTCTGATTCACCCTCCAGACCTCACCATCTCCTTCTCCTTCTTCTACTTCTTCTGATTCACCCTCCAGACTTCACCTTCTCCTTCTGCCTCTTCTACTTCTTCTGATTCACCCTCCAGTCTTCACCTTCTCCTTCTCCTTCTTTTGCTTCTTCTGATTCACCCTCCAGACTTCACCTTCTCCTTCTCCTTCTTCTGCTTCTTCTGATTCACCCTCCTGACTTCACCTTCTCCTTCTCCTTCTTCTGCTTCTTCTGATTCACCCTCCAGACTTCACCTTCTCCTTCTCCTTCTTCTACTTCTTCTGATTCACCCTCCAGACTTCACCTTCTCCTTCTACTTCTTCTGCTTCTTCTGATTCACCCTCCAGACTTCACCTTCTCCTTCTCCTTCTTCTGCTTCTTCTGATTCACCCTCCAGACTTCACCTTCTCCTTCTCCTTCTTCTGCTTCTTCAGATTCACCCTCCAGACTTCACCTTCTCCTTCTCCTTCTTCTGCTTCTTCTGATTCACCCTCCAGACTTCACCTTCTCCTTCTCCTTCTTCTACTTCTTCTGATTTACCCTCCAGACTTCACCTTCTCCTTCTCCTTCTTCTGCTTTTTCTGATTCACCCTCCAGACTTCACCTTCTCCTTCTCCTTCGTCTACTTCTTCTGATTCACTCTCCAGACTACACCTTCTCCTTCTCCTTCTTCTACTTCTTCTGATTCACGCTCCAGACTACACCTTCTCCTTCTCCTTCTTCTACTTCTTCTGATTCACCCTACAGACTTCACCTTCTCCTTCTCCTTCTTCTACTTCTTCTGATTCACCCTCCAGACTTCACCTTTTTCTTCTCCTTCTTCTACTTCTTCTGATTCACCCTCCTGACTTCACCTTCTCCTTCTCCTTCTTCTGCTTCTTCTGCTTCACTCTCCAGACTTCACCTTCTACTTCTCCTTCTTCTGCTTCTTCTGCTTCACCCTCCAGACTTCACCTTCTCCTTCTCCTTCTTCTACTTCTTCTGCTTCGCCCTCCAGACTTCACCTTCTCCTTCTCCTTCTTCTGCTTCTTCTGCTTCACCCTCCAGACTTCACCTTCTCCTTCTCCTTCTTCTGCTTCTTCTGCTTCACCCTCCTGACTTCACCTTCTCCTTCTCCTTCTTCTACTTCTTCTGATTCACCCTCCAGACTTCACCTTCTCCTTCTCCTTCTTCTGCTTCTTCTGCTTCACCCTCCAGACTTCACCTTCTCCTTCTCCTTCTTCTGCTTCTTCTGCTGCGCCCGCCAGACTTCACCTTCTCCTTCTCCTTCTTCTGCTTCTTCTGCTTCACCTTCCTGACTTCACCTTCTCCTTCTCCTTCTTCTACTTCTTCTGCTTCACCCCCTTGACTTCACCTTCTCCTTCTCCTTCTTCTGCTTCTTCTGATTCACCCTCCTAACTTCACCTTCTCCTTCTCCTTCTTCTGCCTCTTCTGATTCACCCTCCTGACTTCACCTTCTCCTTCTCCTTCTTCTGCTTCTTCTGATTCACCCTCCAGACCTCACCTTCTCCTTCTCCTTCTTCGACTTCTTCTGATTCACCCTCCAGACTTCATCTTCTCCTTCTCCTTCTTCTGCTTCTTCTGATTCACCCTCCAGACCTCACCATCTCCTTCTCCTTCTTCTACTTCTTCTGATTCACCCTCCAGACTTCACCTTCTCCTTCTGCTTTTTCTACTTCTTCTGATTCACCCTCCAGTCTTCACCTTCTCCTTCTCCTTCTTCTGCTTCTTCTGATTCACCCTCCTGACTTCACCTTCTCCTTCTCCTTCTTCTGCTTCTTCTGATTCACCCTCCAGACTTCACCTTCTCCTTCTCCTTCTTCTACTTCTTCTGATTCACCCTCCAGACTTTACCTTCTCCTTCTACTTCTTCTGCTTCTTCTGATTCACCCTCCAGACTTCACCTTCTTCTTCTCCTTCTTCTGCTTCTTCTGATTCACCCTCCAGACTTCACCTTCTCCTTCTCCTTCTTCTGCTTCTTCAGATTCACCCTCCAGACTTCACCTTCTCCTTCTCCTTCTTCTGCTTCTTCTGATTCACCCTCCAGACTTCCCCTTCTCCTTCTCCTTCTTCTACTTCTGCTGATTCACCCTCCAGACTTCACCTTCTCCTTCTCCTTCTTCTGCTTTTTCTGATTCACCCTCCAGACTTCACCTTCTCCTTCTCCTTCGTCTACTGCTTCTGATTCACCCTCCAGACTACACCTTCTCCTTCTCCTTCTTCTACTTCTTCTGATTCACCCTCCAGACTCCACCTTCTCCTTCTCCTTCTTCTGCTACTTCTGATTCACCATCCAAACTTCACCTTCTGCTTCTCCTTCTTCTACTTCTTCTGATTCACCCTCCAGACTTCACCTTCTCCTTCTCCTTCTTCTACTTCTTCTTATTCAGCCTCCAGATTTCACCTTCTCCTTCTCCTTCTTCTACATCTTCTGCTTCTCCCTCCAGACTTCACCTTCTCCTTCTCCTTCTTCTGCTTCTTCTGATTCACCCTCCAGACTTCACCTTCTCCTTCTCCTTCTTCTACTTCTTCTGATTCAACCTCCAGACTTCACCTTCTCCTTCTCCTTCTTCCACTTCTTCTGATTCAACCTCCAGACTTCACCTTCTCCTTCTCCTTCTTCTACTTCTTCTGATTCACCCTCCTGACTTCACCTTCTCCTTCTCCTTCTTCTGCTTCTTCTGCTTCACCCTCCAGACTTCACCTTCTCCTTCTCCTTCTTCTGCTTCTTCTGCTTCACCCTCCAGACTTCACCTTCTCCTTCTCCTTCTTCTGCTTCTTCTGCTTCACCCTCCTGACTTCACCTTCTCCTTCTCCTTCTTCTACTTCTTCTGATTCACCCTCCTGACTTCACCTTCTCCTTCTCCTTATTCTGCTTCTTCTGCTTCACCCTCCAGACTTCACCTTCTCCTTCTCCTTCTTCTGCTTCTTCTGCTTCACCCTCCAGACTTCACCTTCTCCTTCTCCTTCTTCTGCTTCTTCTGATTCACCCTCCTAACTTCACCTTCTCCTTCTCCTTCTTCTGCTTCTTCTGATTGACCCTCCTGACTTCACCTTCTCCTTCTCCTTCTTCTACTTCTTCTGATTCATCCTCCAGACTTCACCTTCTCCTTCTCCTTCTTCTACTTCTTCTGATTCACCCTCCAGACTTCACCTTCTCCTTCTCCTTCTTCTACTTCTTCTGATTCACCCTCCAGACTTCACCTTCTCCTTCTCCTTCTTCTACTTCTTCTGATTCACCCTCCAGTCTTCACCTTCTACTTCTCCTTCTTCTGCTTCTTCTGCTTCACCCTCTAGACTTCACCTTCTCCTTCTCTTTCTTCTGCATCTTCTGATTCACCCTCCAGACTTCACCTTCTCCTTCTCCTTCTTCTGATTCTTCTGATTCACACTCCAGACTTCACCTTCTCCTTCTCCTTCTTCTGCTTCTTCTGATTCACCCTCCTGACTTCACCTTCTCCTTCTCCTTCTTCTACTTCTTCTGATTCACCCTCATGACTTCACCTTCTCCTTCTCCTTCTTCTACTTCTTCTGCTTCACCCTCATGACTTCACCTTCTCCTTCTCCTTCTTCTACTTCTTCTGCTTCACCCTCCAGACTTCACCTTCTCCTTCTCCTTCTTCTGCTTCTTCTGATTCACCCTCCAGACTTCACCTTCTCCTTCTCCTTATTCTGCTTCTTCTGATTCACCCTCCAGACTTCACCTTCTCCTTCTCCTTATTCTGCTTCTTCTGATTCACCCTCCAGACTTCACCTTCTCCTTCTCCTTCTTCTGCTTCTTCTGATTCACTCTCCAGACTTCACCTTCTCCTTCTCCTTCTTCTGCTTCTTCTGATTCACCCTCCAGACTTCACCTTCTCCTTCTTCTACTTATTCTGATTCACCCTCAAGACCTCATCTTCTCCTTCTCCTTCTTCTGCTTCTTCTGATTCACCCTCCAGACTTCACCTTCTCCTTCTCCTTCTTCTACTTCTTGTGATTCACCCTCCAGACTTCACCTTCTCCTTCTCCTTCTTCTGCTTCTTCTGATTCACCCTCCAGACTTCACCTTCTCCTTCTCCTTCTTCTGCTTCTTCTGATACACCCTCCAGACTTCACCTTCTCCTTCTCCTTCTTCTGCTTCTTCTGATTCACCCTTCAGACTTCACCTTCTCCTTCTCCTTCTTCTGCTTCTACTGATTCAACCTCCAGACCTCACCTTCTCCTTCTCCTTCTTCTAATTCTTCTGATTCACCCTCCAGACTTCATCTTCTCCTTCTCCTTCTTCTGCTTCTTCTGATTCACCCTCCAGACTTCACCTTCTCCTTCTCCTTCTTCTGCTTCTTCTGATTCACCCTCCAGACTTCGCCTTCTCCTTCTCCTTCTTCTACTTCTTCTGATTCACCCTCCAGACTTCACCTTCTCCTTCTCCTTCTTCTACTTCTTCTGATTCAACCTCCAGTCTTCACCTTCTCCTTCTCCTTCTTCTGCTTCTTCTGATTCACCCTCCAGATTTCACCTTCTCCTTCTCCTTCTTCTGCTTCTTCTGATTCACCCTCCTGACTTCACCTTCTCCTTCTCCTTCTTCTGTTTCTTCAGATTCACCCTCCAGACTTCACCTTCTCCTTCTCCTTCTTCTACTTCTTCTGATTCACCCTCCAGACTTCATCTTCTCCTTCTACTTCTTCTGCTTCTTCTGATTCACCCTCCAGACTTCACCTTCTCCTTCTCCTTCTTCTGCTTCTTCTGATTCACCCTCCAGACTTCACCTTCTCCTTCTCCTTCTTCAGCTTCTACTGATTCACCCTCCAGACTTCACCTTCTCCTTCTCCTTCTTCTGCTTCTTCTGATTCACCCTCCAGACTTCACCTTCTCCTTCTCCTTCTTCTACTTCTTCTGATTCACCCTCCAGACTTCTCCTTCTCCTTCTTCTACTTCTTCTGATTCACCCTCCAGACTTCACCTTCTCCTTCTCCTTCTTCTGCTTCTTCTGATTCACCCTCCAGACTTCACCTTCTCCTTCTCCTTCTTCTGCTTCTTCTGATTCACCCTCCATACTTCACCTTCTCCTTCTCCTTCTACTGCTTCTTCTGATTCACCCTTCAGACTTCACCTTCTCCTTCTCCTTCTTCTGCTTCTTCTGATTCACCCTCCAGACCTCACCTTCTCCTTCTCCTTCTTCCAATTCTTCTGATTCACCCTCCAGACTTCATCTTCTCCTTCTCCTTCTTCTGCTTCTTCTGATTCACCCTCCAGACTTCACCTTCTCCTTCTCCTTCTTCTGCTTCTTCTGCTTCACCCTCCTGACTTCACCTTCTCCTTCTCCTTCTTCTACTTCTTCTGATTCACCCTCCAGACTTCACCTTCTCCTTCTCCTTCTTCTGCTTCTTCTGCTTCACCCTCCAGACTTCACCTTCTCCTTCTCCTTCTTCTGCTTCTTCTGCTGCGCCCGCCAGACTTCACCTTCTCCTTCTCCTTCTTCTGCTTCTTCTGCTTCACCTTCCTGACTTCACCTTCTCCTTCTCCTTCTTCTACTTCTTCTGCTTCACCCCCTTGACTTCACCTTCTCCTTCTCCTTCTTCTGCTTCTTCTGATTCACCCTCCTAACTTCACCTTCTCCTTCTCCTTCTTCTGCCTCTTCTGATTCACCCTCCTGACTTCACCTTCTCCTTCTCCTTCTTCTGCTTCTTCTGATTCACCCTCCAGACCTCACCTTCTCCTTCTCCTTCTTCGACTTCTTCTGATTCACCCTCCAGACTTCATCTTCTCCTTCTCCTTCTTCTGCTTCTTCTGATTCACCCTCCAGACCTCACCATCTCCTTCTCCTTCTTCTACTTCTTCTGATTCACCCTCCAGACTTCACCTTCTCCTTCTGCTTTTTCTACTTCTTCTGATTCACCCTCCAGTCTTCACCTTCTCCTTCTCCTTCTTCTGCTTCTTCTGATTCACCCTCCTGACTTCACCTTCTCCTTCTCCTTCTTCTGCTTCTTCTGATTCACCCTCCAGACTTCACCTTCTCCTTCTCCTTCTTCTACTTCTTCTGATTCACCCTCCAGACTTTACCTTCTCCTTCTACTTCTTCTGCTTCTTCTGATTCACCCTCCAGACTTCACCTTCTTCTTCTCCTTCTTCTGCTTCTTCTGATTCACCCTCCAGACTTCACCTTCTCCTTCTCCTTCTTCTGCTTCTTCAGATTCACCCTCCAGACTTCACCTTCTCCTTCTCCTTCTTCTGCTTCTTCTGATTCACCCTCCAGACTTCCCCTTCTCCTTCTCCTTCTTCTACTTCTGCTGATTCACCCTCCAGACTTCACCTTCTCCTTCTCCTTCTTCTGCTTTTTCTGATTCACCCTCCAGACTTCACCTTCTCCTTCTCCTTCGTCTACTGCTTCTGATTCACCCTCCAGACTACACCTTCTCCTTCTCCTTCTTCTACTTCTTCTGATTCACCCTCCAGACTCCACCTTCTCCTTCTCCTTCTTCTGCTACTTCTGATTCACCATCCAAACTTCACCTTCTGCTTCTCCTTCTTCTACTTCTTCTGATTCACCCTCCAGACTTCACCTTCTCCTTCTCCTTCTTCTACTTCTTCTTATTCACCCTCCAGATTTCACCTTCTCCTTCTCCTTCTTCTACATCTTCTGCTTCTCCCTCCAGACTTCACCTTCTCCTTCTCCTTCTTCTGCTTCTTCTGATTCACCCTCCAGACTTCACCTTCTCCTTCTCCTTCTTCTACTTCTTCTGATTCAACCTCCAGACTTCACCTTCTCCTTCTCCTTCTTCCACTTCTTCTGATTCAACCTCCAGACTTCACCTTCTCCTTCTCCTTCTTCTACTTCTTCTGATTCACCCTCCTGACTTCACCTTCTCCTTCTCCTTCTTCTGCTTCTTCTGCTTCACCCTCCAGACTTCACCTTCTCCTTCTCCTTCTTCTGCTTCTTCTGCTTCACCCTCCAGACTTCACCTTCTCCTTCTCCTTCTTCTGCTTCTTCTGCTTCACCCTCCTGACTTCACCTTCTCCTTCTCCTTCTTCTACTTCTTCTGATTCACCCTCCTGACTTCACCTTCTCCTTCTCCTTATTCTGCTTCTTCTGCTTCACCCTCCAGACTTCACCTTCTCCTTCTCCTTCTTCTGCTTCTTCTGCTTCACCCTCCAGACTTCACCTTCTCCTTCTCCTTCTTCTGCTTCTTCTGATTCACCCTCCTAACTTCACCTTCTCCTTCTCCTTCTTCTGCTTCTTCTGATTGACCCTCCTGACTTCACCTTCTCCTTCTCCTTCTTCTACTTCTTCTGATTCATCCTCCAGACTTCACCTTCTCCTTCTCCTTCTTCTACTTCTTCTGATTCACCCTCCAGACTTCACCTTCTCCTTCTCCTTCTTCTACTTCTTCTGATTCACCCTCCAGACTTCACCTTCTCCTTCTCCTTCTTCTACTTCTTCTGATTCACCCTCCAGTCTTCACCTTCTACTTCTCCTTCTTCTGCTTCTTCTGCTTCACCCTCTAGACTTCACCTTCTCCTTCTCTTTCTTCTGCATCTTCTGATTCACCCTCCAGACTTCACCTTCTCCTTCTCCTTCTTCTGATTCTTCTGATTCACACTCCAGACTTCACCTTCTCCTTCTCCTTCTTCTGCTTCTTCTGATTCACCCTCCTGACTTCACCTTCTCCTTCTCCTTCTTCTACTTCTTCTGATTCACCCTCATGACTTCACCTTCTCCTTCTCCTTCTTCTACTTCTTCTGCTTCACCCTCATGACTTCACCTTCTCCTTCTCCTTCTTCTACTTCTTCTGCTTCACCCTCCAGACTTCACCTTCTCCTTCTCCTTCTTCTGCTTCTTCTGATTCACCCTCCAGACTTCACCTTCTCCTTCTCCTTATTCTGCTTCTTCTGATTCACCCTCCAGACTTCACCTTCTCCTTCTCCTTATTCTGCTTCTTCTGATTCACCCTCCAGACTTCACCTTCTCCTTCTCCTTCTTCTGCTTCTTCTGATTCACTCTCCAGACTTCACCTTCTCCTTCTCCTTCTTCTGCTTCTTCTGATTCACCCTCCAGACTTCACCTTCTCCTTCTTCTACTTATTCTGATTCACCCTCAAGACCTCATCTTCTCCTTCTCCTTCTTCTGCTTCTTCTGATTCACCCTCCAGACTTCACCTTCTCCTTCTCCTTCTTCTACTTCTTGTGATTCACCCTCCAGACTTCACCTTCTCCTTCTCCTTCTTCTGCTTCTTCTGATTCACCCTCCAGACTTCACCTTCTCCTTCTCCTTCTTCTGCTTCTTCTGATACACCCTCCAGACTTCACCTTCTCCTTCTCCTTCTTCTGCTTCTTCTGATTCACCCTTCAGACTTCACCTTCTCCTTCTCCTTCTTCTGCTTCTACTGATTCAACCTCCAGACCTCACCTTCTCCTTCTCCTTCTTCTAATTCTTCTGATTCACCCTCCAGACTTCATCTTCTCCTTCTCCTTCTTCTGCTTCTTCTGATTCACCCTCCAGACTTCACCTTCTCCTTCTCCTTCTTCTGCTTCTTCTGATTCACCCTCCAGACTTCGCCTTCTCCTTCTCCTTCTTCTACTTCTTCTGATTCACCCTCCAGACTTCACCTTCTCCTTCTCCTTCTTCTACTTCTTCTGATTCAACCTCCAGTCTTCACCTTCTCCTTCTCCTTCTTCTGCTTCTTCTGATTCACCCTCCAGATTTCACCTTCTCCTTCTCCTTCTTCTGCTTCTTCTGATTCACCCTCCTGACTTCACCTTCTCCTTCTCCTTCTTCTGTTTCTTCAGATTCACCCTCCAGACTTCACCTTCTCCTTCTCCTTCTTCTACTTCTTCTGATTCACCCTCCAGACTTCATCTTCTCCTTCTACTTCTTCTGCTTCTTCTGATTCACCCTCCAGACTTCACCTTCTCCTTCTCCTTCTTCTGCTTCTTCTGATTCACCCTCCAGACTTCACCTTCTCCTTCTCCTTCTTCAGCTTCTACTGATTCACCCTCCAGACTTCACCTTCTCCTTCTCCTTCTTCTGCTTCTTCTGATTCACCCTCCAGACTTCACCTTCTCCTTCTCCTTCTTCTACTTCTTCTGATTCACCCTCCAGACTTCTCCTTCTCCTTCTTCTACTTCTTCTGATTCACCCTCCAGACTTCACCTTCTCCTTCTCCTTCTTCTGCTTCTTCTGATTCACCCTCCAGACTTCACCTTCTCCTTCTCCTTCTTCTGCTTCTTCTGATTCACCCTCCATACTTCACCTTCTCCTTCTCCTTCTACTGCTTCTTCTGATTCACCCTTCAGACTTCACCTTCTCCTTCTCCTTCTTCTGCTTCTTCTGATTCACCCTCCAGACCTCACCTTCTCCTTCTCCTTCTTCCAATTCTTCTGATTCACCCTCCAGACTTCATCTTCTCCTTCTCCTTCTTCTGCTTCTTCTGATTCACCCTCCAGACTTCACCTTCTCCTTCTCCTTCTTCTGCTTCTTCTGCTTCTCCCTCCTGACTTCACCTTCTCCTTCTCCTTCTTCTACTTCTTCTGATTCGCCCTCCAGACTTCACCTTCTCCTTCTCCTTCTTCTGCTTTTTCTGATTCACCCTCCAGACTTCACCTTCTCCTTCTCCTTCGCCTACTTCTTCTGATTCACCCTCCAGACTTCACCTTCTCCTTCTCCTTCTTCTTCTTCTTCTGATTCACCCTCCTGACTTCACCTTCTCCTTCTCCTTCTTCTGCTTCTTCTGCTTCACCCTCCAGACTTCACCTTCTCCTTCTCCTTCTTCTACTTCTTCTGATTCACCCTCCAGACTTCACCTTCTCCTTCTCCTTCTTCTACTTCTTCTGATTCACCCTCCAGTCTTCACCTTCTACTTCTCCTTCTTCTGCTTCTTCTGCTTCACCCTCTAGACTTCACCTTCTCCTTCTCTTTCTTCTGCTTCTTCTGATTCACCCTCCAGACTTCACCTTCTCCTTCTCCTTCTTCTGATTCTTCTGATTCACACTCCAGACTTCACCTTCTCCTTCTCCTTCTTCTGCTTCTTCTGATTCACCCTCCTGACTTCACCTTCTCCTTCTCCTTCTTCTACTTCTTCTGATTCACCCTCATGACTTCACCTTCTCCTTCTCCTTCTTCTACTTCTTCTGCTTCACCCTCATGACTTCACCTTCTCCTTCTCCTTCTTCTACTTCTTCTGCTTCACCCTCCAGACTTCACCTTCTCCTTCTCCTTCTTCTGCTTCTTCTGATTCACCCTCCAGACTTCACCTTCTCCTTCTCCTTATTCTGCTTCTTCTGATTCACCCTCCAGACTTCACCTTCTCCTTCTCCTTATTCTGCTTCTTCTGATTCACCCTCCAGACTTCACCTTCTCCTTCTCCTTCTTCTGCTTCTTCTGATTCACTCTCCAGACTTCACCTTCTCCTTCTCCTTCTTCTGCTTCTTCTGATTCACCCTCCAGACTTCACCTTCTCCTTCTCCTTCTTCTACTTATTCTGATTCACCCTCAAGACCTCATCTTCTCCTTCTCCTTCTTCTGCTTCTTCTGATTCACCCTCCAGACTTCACCTTCTCCTTCTCCTTCTTCTACTTCTTGTGATTCACCCTCCAGACTTCACCTTCTCCTTCTCCTTCTTCTGCTTCTTCTGATTCACCCTCCAGACTTCATCTTCTCCTTCTCCTTCTTCTGCTTCTTCTGATTCACCCTCCAGACTTCACCTTCTCCTTCTCCTTCTTCTGCTTCTTCTGATTCACCCTCCAGACTTCGCCTTCTCCTTCTCCTTCTTCTACTTCTTCTGATTCACCCTCCAGACTTCACCTTCTCCTTCTCCTTCTTCTACTTCTTCTGATTCAACCTCCAGTCTTCACCTTCTCCTTCTCCTTCTTCTGCTTCTTCTGATTCACCCTCCAGATTTCACCTTCTCCTTCTCCTTCTTCTGCTTCTTCTGATTCACCCTCCTGACTTCACCTTCTCCTTCTCCTTCTTCTGTTTCTTCAGATTCACCCTCCAGACTTCACCTTCTCCTTCTCCTTCTTCTACTTCTTCTGATTCACCCTCCAGACTTCATCTTCTCCTTCTACTTCTTCTGCTTCTTCTGATTCACCCTCCAGAATTCACCTTCTCCTTCTCCTTCTTCTGCTTCTTCTGATTCACCCTCCAGACTTCACCTTCTCCTTCTCCTTCTTCTGCTTCTACTGATTCACCCTCCAGAATTCACCTTCTCCTTCTCCTTCTTCTGCTTCTTCTGATTCACCCTCCAGACTTCACCTTCTCCTTCTCCTTCTTCTACTTCTTCTGATTCACCCTCCAGCCTTCTCCTTCTCCTTCTTCTACTTCTTCTGATTCACCCTCCAGACTTCACCTTCTCCTTCTCCTTCTTCTGCTTCTTCTGATTCACCCTCCAGACTTCACCTTCTCCTTCTCCTTCTTCTGCTTCTTCTGATTCACCCTCCATACTTCACCTTCTCCTTCTCCTTCTTCTGCTTCTTCTGATTCACCCTTCAGACTTCACCTTCTCCTTCTCCTTCTTCTGCTTCTTCTGATTCACCCTCCAGACCTCACCTTCTCCTTCTCCTTCTTCCAATTCTTCTGATTCACCCTCCAGACTTCATCTTCTCCTTCTCCTTCTTCTGCTTCTTCTGATTCACCCTCCAGACTTCACCTTCTCCTTCTCCTTCTTCTGCTTCTCCCTCCTGACTTCACCTTCTCCTTCTCCTTCTTCTACTTCTTCTGATTCGCCCTCCAGACTTCACCTTCTTCTTCTCCTTCTTCTACTTCTTCTGATTCACCCTCCAGACTTCACCTTCTCCTTCTCCTTCTTCTGCTTTTTCTGATTCACCCTCCAGACTTCACCTTCTCCTTCTCCTTCGTCTACTTCTTCTGATTCACCCTCCAGACTACACCTTCTCCTTCTCCTTCTTCTACTTCTTTTGATTCACACTCCAGACTACACCTTCTCCTTCTCCTTCTTCTACTTCTTCTGATTCACCCTACAGACTTCACCTTCTCCTTCTCCTTCTTCTACTTCTTCTGATTCACCCTCCAGACTTCACCTTCTCCTTCTCCTTCTTCTACTTCTTCTGATTCACCCTCCTGACTTCACCTTCTCCTTCTCCTTCTTCTGCTTCTTCTGCTTCACCCTCCAGACTTCACCTTCTCCTTCTCCTTCTTCTGCTTCTTCTGCTTCACCCTCCAGACTTCACCTTCTCCTTCTCCTTCTTCAACTTCTTCTGCTTCGCCCTCCAGACTTCACCTTCTCCTTCTCCTTCTTCTGCTTCTTCTGCTTCACCCTCCAGACTTCACCTTCTCCTTCTCCTTCTTCTGCTTCTTCTGCTTCACCCTCCTGACTTCACCTTCTCCTTCTCCTTCTTCTAATTCTTCTGATTCACCCTCCAGACTTCACCTTCTCCTTCTCCTTCTTCTGCTTCTTCTGCTTCACCCTCCAGACTTCACCTTCTCCTTCTCCTTCTTCTGCTTCTTCTGCTGCGCCCATCAGACTTCACCTTCTCCTTCTCCTTCTTCTGCTTCTTTTGCTTCACCTTCCTGACTTCACCTTCTCCTTCTCCTTCTTCTACTTCTTCTGCTTCACCCCCTTGACTTCACCTTCTCCTTCTTCTGCTTCTTCTGATTCACCCTCCTAACTTCACCTTCTCCTTCTCCTTCTTCTGCTTCTTCTGATTCACCCTCCTGACTTCACCTTCTCCTTCTCCTTCTTCTGCTTCTTCTGATTCACCCTCCAGACCTCACCTTCTCCTTCTCCTTCTTCGACTTCTTCTGATTCACCCTCCAGACTTCATTTTCTCCTTCTCCTTCTTCTACTTCTTCTGATTCACCCTCCAGTCTTCACCTTCTCCTTCTCCTTCTTCTGCTTCTTCTGATTCACCCTCCAGACTTCACCTTCTCCTTCTCCTTCTTCTGCTTCTTCTGATTCACCCTCCAGACCTCACCATCTCCTTCTCCTTCTTCTACTTCTTCTGATTCACCCTCCAGACTTCACCTTCTCCTTCTGCTTCTTCTACTTCTTCTGATTCACCCTCCAGTCTTCACCTTCTCCTTCTCCTTCTTCTGCTTCTTCTGATTCACCCTCCTGACTTCACCTTCTCCTTCTCCTTCTTCTGCTTCTTCTGATTCACCCTCCAGACTTCACCTTCTCCTTCTCCTTCTTCTACTTCTTCTGATTCACCCTCCAGACTTCACCTTCTCCTTCTACTTCTTCTGCTTCTTCTGATTCACCCTCCAGACTTCACCTTCTTCTTCTCCTTCTTCTGCTTCTTCTGATTCACCCTCCAGACTTCACCTTCTCCTTCTCCTTCTTCTGCTTCTTCAGATTCACCCTCCAGACTTCACCTTCTCCTTCTCCTTCTTCTGCTTCTTCTGATTCACCCTCCAGACTTCCCCTTCTCCTTCTCCTTCTTCTACTTCTTCTGATTCACCCTCCAGACTTCACCTTCTCCTTCTCCTTCTTCTGCTTTTTCTGATTCACCCTCCAGACTTCACCTTCTCCTTCTCCTTCGTCTACTGCTTCTGATTCACCCTCCAGACTACACCTTCTCCTTCCCCTTCTTCTACTTCTTCTGATTCACCCTCCAGACTCCACCTTCTCCTTCTCCTTCTTCTGCTTCTTCTGATTCACCCTCCAGACTTCACCTTCTGCTTCTCCTTCTTCTACTTCTTCTGATTCACCCTCCAGACTTCATCTTCTCCTTCTCCTTCTTCTACTTCTTCTTATTCACCCTCCAGATTTCACCTTCTCCTTCTCCTTCTTCTACATCTTCTGCTTCTCCCTCCAGACTTCACCTTCTCCTTCTCCTTCTTCTGCTTCTTCTGATTCACCCTCCAGACTTCACCTTCTCCTTCTCCTTCTTCTACTTCTTCTGATTCAACCTCCAGACTTCACCTTCTCCTTCTCCTTCTTCTACTTCTTCTGATTCAACCTCCAGACTTCACCTTCTCCTTCTCCTTCTTCTACTTCTTCTGATTCACCCTCCTGACTTCACCTTCTCCTTCTCCTTCTTCTGCTTCTTCTGCTTCACCCTCCAGACTTCACCTTCTCCTTCTCCTTCTTCTGCTTCTTCTGCTTCACCCTCCAGACTTCACCTTCTCCTTCTCCTTCTTCTGCTTCTTCTGCTTCACCCTCCTGACTTCACCTTCTCCTTCTCCTTCTTCTACTTCTTCTGATTCAGCCTCCAGACTTCACCTTCTCCTTCTCCTTCTTCTGCTTCTTCTGCTTCACCCTCCAGACTTCACCTTCTCCTTCTCCTTCTGCTACTTCATCTGCTTCGCCCTCCAGACTTCACCTTCTCCTTCTCCTTCTTCTGCTTCTTCTGCTTCACCCTCCAGACTTCACCTTCTTCTTCTCCTTCTTCTGCTTCTTCTGCTTCACCCTCCTGACTTCAAATTCTCCTTCTCCTTCTTCTACTTCTTCTGATTCACCCTCCAGACTTCACCTTCTCCTTCTCCTTCTTCTGCTTCTTCTGCTTCACCCTCCAGACTTCACCTTCTCCTTCTCCTTCTTCTGCTTCTTCTGATGCGCCCGACAGACTTCACCTTCTCGTTCTCCTTCTTCTGCTTCTTCTGCTTCACCTTCCTGACTTCACCTTCTCCTTCTCCTTCTTCTACTTTTTCTGCTTCACCCCCCTGACTTCACCTTCTCCTTCTCCTTCTTCTGCTTCTTCTGATTCACCCTCCTAACTTCACCTTCTCCTTCTCCTTCTTCTGCTTCTTCTGATTGACCCTCCTGACTTCACCTTCTCCTTCTCCTTCTTCTACTTCTTCTGATTCATCCTCCAGACTTCACCTTCTCCTTCTCCTTCTTCTACTTCTTCTGATTCACCCTCCAGACTTCACCTTCTCCTTCTCCTTCTTCTACTTCTTCTGATTCACCCTCCAGACTTCACCTTCTCCTTCTCCTTCTTCTACTTCTTCTGATTCACCCTCCAGTCTTCACCTTCTACTTCTCCTTCTTCTGCTTCTTCTGCTTCACCCTCTAGACTTCACCTTCTCCTTCTCTTTCTTCTGCTTCTTCTGATTCACCCTCCAGACTTCACCTTCTCCTTCTCCTTCTTCTGATTCTTCTGATTCACACTCCAGACTTCACCTTCTCCTTCTCCTTCTTCTGCTTCTTCAGATTCACCCTCCAGACTTCACCTTCTCCTTCTCCTTCTTCTGCTTCTTCTGATTCACCCTCCAGACTTCCCCTTCTCCTTCTCCTTCTTCTACTTCTTCTGATTCACCCTCCAGACTTCACCTTCTCCTTCTCCTTCTTCTGCTTTTTCTGATTCACCCTCCAGACTTCACCTTCTCCTTCTCCTTCGTCTACTGCTTCTGATTCACCCTCCAGACTACACCTTCTCCTTCCCCTTCTTCTACTTCTTCTGATTCACCCTCCAGACTCCACCTTCTCCTTCTCCTTCTTCTGCTTCTTCTGATTCACCCTCCAGACTTCACCTTCTGCTTCTCCTTCTTCTACTTCTTCTGATTCACCCTCCAGACTTCATCTTCTCCTTCTCCTTCTTCTACTTCTTCTTATTCACCCTCCAGATTTCACCTTCTCCTTCTCCTTCTTCTACATCTTCTGCTTCTCCCTCCAGACTTCACCTTCTCCTTCTCCTTCTTCTGCTTCTTCTGATTCACCCTCCAGACTTCACCTTCTCCTTCTCCTTCTTCTACTTCTTCTGATTCAACCTCCAGACTTCACCTTCTCCTTCTCCTTCTTCTACTTCTTCTGATTCAACCTCCAGACTTCACCTTCTCCTTCTCCTTCTTCTACTTCTTCTGATTCACCCTCCTGACTTCACCTTCTCCTTCTCCTTCTTCTGCTTCTTCTGCTTCACCCTCCAGACTTCACCTTCTCCTTCTCCTTCTTCTGCTTCTTCTGCTTCACCCTCCAGACTTCACCTTCTCCTTCTCCTTCTTCTGCTTCTTCTGCTTCACCCTCCTGACTTCACCTTCTCCTTCTCCTTCTTCTACTTCTTCTGATTCACCCTCCAGACTTCACCTTCTCCTTCTTCTGCTTCTTCTGCTTCACCCTCCAGACTTCACCTTCTCCTTCTCCTTCTGCTACTTCATCTGCTTCGCCCTCCAGACTTCACCTTCTCCTTCTCCTTCTTCTGCTTCTTCTGCTTCACCCTCCAGACTTCACCTTCTTCTTCTCCTTCTTCTGCTTCTTCTGCTTCACCCTCCTGACTTCAAATTCTCCTTCTCCTTCTTCTACTTCTTCTGATTCACCCTCCAGACTTCACCTTCTCCTTCTCCTTCTTCTGCTTCTTCTGCTTCACCCTCCAGACTTCACCTTCTCCTTCTCCTTCTTCTGCTTCTTCTGATGCGCCCGACAGACTTCACCTTCTCGTTCTCCTTCTTCTGCTTCTTCTGCTTCACCTTCCTGACTTCACCTTCTCCTTCTCCTTCTTCTACTTTTTCTGCTTCACCCCCCTGACTTCACCTTCTCCTTCTCCTTCTTCTGCTTCTTCTGATTCACCCTCCTAACTTCACCTTCTCCTTCTCCTTCTTCTGCTTCTTCTGATTGACCCTCCTGACTTCACCTTCTCCTTCTCCTTCTTCTACTTCTTCTGATTCATCCTCCAGACTTCACCTTCTCCTTCTCCTTCTTCTACTTCTTCTGATTCACCCTCCAGACTTCACCTTCTCCTTCTCCTTCTTCTACTTCTTCTGATTCACCCTCCAGACTTCACCTTCTCCTTCTCCTTCTTCTACTTCTTCTGATTCACCCTCCAGTCTTCACCTTCTACTTCTCCTTCTTCTGCTTCTTCTGCTTCACCCTCTAGACTTCACCTTCTCCTTCTCTTTCTTCTGCTTCTTCTGATTCACCCTCCAGACTTCACCTTCTCCTTCTCCTTCTTCTGATTCTTCTGATTCACACTCCAGACTTCACCTTCTCCTTCTCCTTCTTCTGCTTCTTCTGATTCACCCTCCTGACTTCACCTTCTCCTTCTCCTTCTTCTACTTCTTCTGATTCACCCTCATGACTTCACCTTCTCCTTCTCCTTCTTCTACTTCTTCTGCTTCACCCTCATGACTTCACCTTCTCCTTCTCCTTCTTCTACTTCTTCTGCTTCACCCTCCAGACTTCACCTTCTCCTTCTCCTTCTTCTGCTTCTTCTGATTCACCCTCCAGACTTCACCTTCTCCTTCTCCTTATTCTGCTTCTTCTGATTCACCCTCCAGACTTCACCTTCTCCTTCTCCTTATTCTGCTTCTTCTGATTCATCCTCCAGACTTCAATTTCTCCTTCTCCTTCTTCTGCTTCTTCTGATTCACTCTCCAGACTTCACCTTCTCCTTCTCCTTCTTCTGCTTCTTCTGATTCACCCTCCAGACTTCACCTTCTCCTTCTCCTTCTTCTACTTATTCTGATTCACCCTCAAGACCTCATCTTCTCCTTCTCCTTCTTCTGCTTCTTCTGATTCACCCTCCAGACTTCACCTTCTCCTTCTCCTTCTTCTACTTCTTGTGATTCACCCTCCAGACTTCACCTTCTCCTTCTCCTTCTTCTGCTTCTTCTGATTCACCCTCCAGACTTCACCTTCTCCTTCTCCTTCTTCTGCTTCTTCTGATACACCCTCCAGACTTCACCTTCTCCTTCTCCTTTTTCTGCTTCTTCTGATTCACCCTTCAGACTTCACCTTCTCCTTCTCCTTCTTCTGCTTCTACTGATTCAACCTCCAGACCTCACCTTCTCCTTCTCCTTCTTCTAATTCTTCTGATTCACCCTCCAGACTTCATCTTCTCCTTCTCCTTCTTCTGCTTCTTCTGATTCACCCTCCAGACTTCACCTTCTCCTTCTCCTTCTTCTGCTTCTTCTGCTTCAGCCTCCAGACTTCGCCTTCTCCTTCTCCTTCTTCTACTTCTTCTGCTTCACCCTCCAGACTTCACCTTCTCCTTCTCCTTCTTCTGCTTCTTCTGCTTCACCCTCCTGACTTCACCTTCTCCTTCTCCTTCTTCTACTTCTTCTGATTCACCCTCCAGACTTCACCTTCTCCTTCTCCTTCTTCTGCTTCTTCTGCTTCACCCTCCAGACTTCACCTTCTCCTTCTCCTTCTGCTACTTCATCTGCTTCGCCCTCCAGACTTCACCTTCTCCTTCTCCTTCTTCTGCTTCTTCTGCTTCACCCTCCAGACTTCACCTTCTTCTTCTCCTTCTTCTGCTTCTTCTGCTTCACCCTCCTGACTTCAAATTCTCCTTCTCCTTCTTCTACTTCTTCTGATTCACCCTCCAGACTTCACCTTCTCCTTCTCCTTCTTCTGCTTCTTCTGCTTCACCCTCCAGACTTCACCTTCTCCTTCTCCTTCTTCTGCTTCTTCTGATGCGCCCGACAGACTTCACCTTCTCGTTCTCCTTCTTCTGCTTCTTCTGCTTCACCTTCCTGACTTCACCTTCTCCTTCTCCTTCTTCTACTTTTTCTGCTTCACCCCCCTGACTTCACCTTCTCCTTCTCCTTCTTCTGCTTCTTCTGATTCACCCTCCTAACTTCACCTTCTCCTTCTCCTTCTTCTGCTTCTTCTGATTGACCCTCCTGACTTCACCTTCTCCTTCTCCTTCTTCTACTTCTTCTGATTCATCCTCCAGACTTCACCTTCTCCTTCTCCTTCTTCTACTTCTTCTGATTCACCCTCCAGACTTCACCTTCTCCTTCTCCTTTTTCTACTTCTTCTGATTCACCCTCCAGACTTCACCTTCTCCTTCTCCTTCTTCTACTTCTTCTGATTCACCCTCCAGTCTTCACCTTCTACTTCTCCTTCTTCTGCTTCTTCTGCTTCACCCTCTAGACTTCACCTTCTCCTTCTCTTTCTTCTGCTTCTTCTGATTCACCCTCCAGACTTCACCTTCTCCTTCTCCTTCTTCTGATTCTTCTGATTCACACTCCAGACTTCACCTTCTCCTTCTCCTTCTTCTGCTTCTTCTGATTCACCCTCCTGACTTCACCTTCTCCTTCTCCTTCTTCTACTTCTTCTGATTCACCCTCATGACTTCACCTTCTCCTTCTCCTTCTTCTACTTCTTCTGCTTCACCCTCATGACTTCACCTTCTCCTTCTCCTTCTTCTACTTCTTCTGCTTCACCCTCCAGACTTCACCTTCTCCTTCTCCTTCTTCTGCTTCTTCTGATTCACCCTCCAGACTTCACCTTCTCCTTCTCCTTATTCTGCTTCTTCTGATTCACCCTCCAGACTTCACCTTCTCCTTCTCCTTATTCTGCTTCTTCTGATTCATCCTCCAGACTTCAATTTCTCCTTCTCCTTCTTCTGCTTCTTCTGATTCACTCTCCAGACTTCACCTTCTCCTTCTCCTTCTTCTGCTTCTTCTGATTCACCCTCCAGACTTCACCTTCTCCTTCTCCTTCTTCTACTTCTTGTGATTCACCCTCCAGACTTCACCTTCTCCTTCTCCTTCTTCTGCTTCTTCTGATTCACCCTCCAGACTTCACCTTCTCCTTCTCCTTCTTCTGCTTCTTCTGATACACCCTCCAGACTTCACCTTCTCCTTCTCCTTTTTCTGCTTCTTCTGATTCACCCTTCAGACTTCACCTTCTCCTTCTCCTTCTTCTGCTTCTACTGATTCAACCTCCAGACCTCACCTTCTCCTTCTCCTTCTTCTAATTCTTCTGATTCACCCTCCAGACTTCATCTTCTCCTTCTCCTTCTTCTGCTTCTTCTGATTCACCCTCCAGACTTCACCTTCTCCTTCTCCTTCTTCTGCTTCTTCTGCTTCAGCCTCCAGACTTCGCCTTCTCCTTCTCCTTCTTCTACTTCTTCTGATTCACCCTCCAGACTTCACCTTCTCCTTCTCCTTCTTCTACTTCTTCTGATTCAACCTCCAGTCTTCACCTTCTCCTTCTCCTTCTTCTGCTTCTTCTGATTCACCCTCCAGATTTCACCTTCTCCTTCTCCTTCTTCTGCTTCTTCTGATTCACCCTCCTGACTTCACCTTCTCCTTCTCCTTCTTCTGTTTCTTCAGATTCACCCTCCAGACTTCACCTTCTCCTTCTCCTTCTTCTACTTCTTCTGATTCACCCTCCAGACTTCATCTTCTCCTTCTACTTCTTCTGCTTCTTCTGATTCACCCTCCAGACTTCACCTTCTCCTTCTCCTTCTTCTGCTTCTTCTGATTCACCCTCCAGACTTCACCTTCTCCTTCTCCTTCTTCTGCTTCTACTGATTCACCCTCCAGACTTCACCTTCCCCTTCTCCTTCTTCTGCTTCTTCTGATTCACCCTCCAGACTTCACCTTCTCCTTCTCCTTCTTCTACTTCTTCTGATTCACCCTCCAGACTTCTCCTTCTCCTTCTTCTACTTCTTCTGATTCACCCTCCAGACTTCACCTTCTCCTTCTCCTTCTTCTGCTTCTTCTGATTCACCCTCCAGACTTCACCTTTTCCTTCTCCTTCTTCTGCTTCTTCTGATTTACCCTCCATACTTCACCTTCTCCTTCTCCTTCTTCTGCTTCTTCTGATTCACCCTTCAGACTTCACCTTCTCCTTCTCCTTCTTCTGCTTCTTCTGATTCCCCCTCCAGACCTCACCTTCTCCTTCTCCTTCTTCCAATTCTTCTGATTCACCCTCCAGACTTCATCTTCTCCTTCTCCTTCTTCTGCTTCTTCTGATTCACCCTCCAGACTTCACCTTCTCCTTCTCCTTCTTCTGCTTCTTCTGCTTCTCCCTCCTGACTTCACCTTCTCCTTCTCCTTCTTCTACTTCTTCTGATTCGCCCTCCAGACTTCACCTTCTCCTTCTCCTTCTTCTGCTTCTTCTGCTTCACCCTCCAGACTTCACCTTCTCCTTCTCCTTCTTCTGCTTCTTCTGCTGCGCCCGCCAGACTTCACCTTCTCCTTCTTCTGCTTCTTCTGCTTCACCCTCCTGACTTCACCTTCTCCTTCTCCTTCTTCTACTTCTTCTGCTTCACCCCCCTGACTTCACCTTCTCCTTCTCCTTCTTCTGCTTCTTCTGATTCACCCTCCTAACTTCAATCTTCTCCTTCTCCTTCTTCTGCTTCTTCTGATTCACCCTCCTGACTTCACCTTCTCCTTCTCCTTCTTCTGCTTCTTCTGATTCATCCTCCAGACTTCACCTTCTCCTTCTTCTGCTTCTTCTGATTCACCCTCCAGACCTCACCTTCTCCTTCTCCTTCTTCTACTTCTTCTGATTCACCCTCCAGACTTCATCTTCTCCTTCTCCTTCTTCCGCTTCTTCTGATTCATCCTCCAGACCTCACCATCTCCTTCTCCTTCTTCCACTTCTTCTGATTCACCCTCCAGACTTCACCTTCTCCTTCTGCTTCTTCTACTTCTTCTGATTCACCCTCCAGACTTCACCTTCTCCTTCTCCTTCTTCTGCTTTTTCTGATTCACCCTCCAGACTTCACCTTCTCCTTCTCCTTCTTCTGCTTCTTCTGATTCACCCTCCTGACTTCACCTTCTCCTTCTCCTTCTTCTGCTTCTTCTGATTCACCCTCCAGACTTCACCTTCTCCTTCTCCTTCTTCTACTTCTTCTGATTCACCCTCCAGACTTCACCTTCTCCTTCTACTTCTTCTGCTTCTTCTGATTAACCCTCCAGACTTCACCTTCTCCTTCTCCTTCTTCTGCTTCTTCTGATTCACCCTCCAGACTTCACCTTCTCCTTCTCCTTCTTCTGCTTCTTCAGATTCACCCTCCAGACTTCACCTTCTCCTTCTCCTTCTTCTGCTTTTTCTGATTCACCCTCCAGACTTCACCTTCTCCTTCTCATTCGTCTACTTCTTCTGATTCACCCTCCAGACCACACCATCTCCTTCTCCTTCTTCTACTTCTTCTGATTCACCCTCCAGACTCCACCTTCTCCTTCTCCTTCTTCTGCTTCTTCTGATTCACCCTCCAGACTTCACGTTCTCCTTCTCCTTCTTCTGCTTCTTCTGATTCACCCTCCAGACTTCACCTTCTCCTTCTCCTTCTTCTGCTTTTTCTGATTCACCCTCCAGACTTCACCTTCTCCTTCTCCTTCGTCTACTTCTTCTGATTCACCCTCCAGACCACACCTTCTCCTTCTTCTACTTCTTCTGATTCACCCTCCAGACTCCACCTTCTCCTTCTCCTTCTTCTGCTTCTTCTGATTCACCCTCCAGACTTCACCTTCTCCTTCTCCTTCTTCTACTTCTTCTGATTCACCCTCCAGACTTCACCTTCTCCTTCTCCTTCTTCTACTTCTTCTGATTCACCCTCCAGATTTCACCTTCTCCTTCTCCCTCTTCTACTTCTTCTGCTTCTCCCTCCAGACTTCACCTTCTCCTTCTAATTCTTCTGCTTCTTCTAATTCACCCTCCAGACTTCACCTTCTCCTTCTCCTTCTTCTACTTCTTCTGATTCACCCTCCAGACTTCACCTTCTCCTTCTCCTTCTTCTACTTCTTCTGATTCACCCTCCAGACTTCACCTTCTCCTTCTCCTTCTTCTACTTCTTCTGATTCACCCTCCTGACTTCACCTTCTCCTTCTCCTTCTTCTGCTTCTTCTGCTTCACCCTCCAGACTTCACCTTCTCCTTCTCCTTCTTCTGCTTCTTCTGCTTCACCCTCCAGACTTCACCTTCTCCTTCTCCTTCTTCTACTTCTTCTGATTCACCCTCCAGACTTCACCTTCTCCTTCTCCTTCTTCTGCTTCTTCTGATTCACCCTCCAGATTTCACCTTCTCCTTCTCCTTCTTCTACTTCTTCTGCTTCTCCCTCCAGACTTCACCTTCTCCTTCTCCTTCTTCTGCTTCTTCTGATTCACCCTCCAGACTTCACCTTCTCCTTCTCCTTCTTCTACTTCTTCTGATTCACCCTCCAGACTTCACCTTCTCCTTCTCCTTCTTCTACTTCTTCTGATTCACCCTCCAGACTTCACCTTCTCCTTCTCCTTCTGCTACTTCTTCTGATTCACCCTCCTGACTTCACCTTCTCCTTCTCCTTCTTCTGCTTCTTCTGCTTCACCCTCCAGACTTCACCTTCTCCTTCTCCTTCTTCTGCTTCTTCTGCTTCACCCTCCAGACTTCACCTTCTCCTTCTCCTTCTTCTGCTTCTTCTGCTTCACCCTCCTGACTTCACCTTCTCCTTCTCCTTCTTCTACTTCTTCTGCTGCGCCCGCCAGACTTCACCTTCTCCTTCTCCTTCTTCTGCTTCTTCTGCTTCACCTTCCTGACTTCACCTTCTCCTTCTCCTTCTTCTACTTCTTCTGCTTCACCCCCCTGACTTCACCTTCTCCTTCTCCTTCTTCTGCTTCTTCTGATTCACCCTCCTAACTTCACCTTCTCCTTCTCCTTCTTCTGCTTCTTCTGATTCACCCTCCTGACTTCACCTTCTCCTTCTCCTTCTTCTGCTTCTTCTGATTCACCCTCCAGACCTCACCTTCTCCTTCTCCTTCTTCTACTTCTTCTGATTCACCCTCCTGACTTCACCTTCTCCTTCTCCTTCTTCTACTTCTTCTGATTCATCTCCAGACTTCACCTTCTCCTTCTCCTTCTTCTACTTCTTCTGATTCACCCTCCAGACTTCACCTTCTCCTTCTCCTTCTTCTACTTCTTCTGATTAACCCTCCAGACTTCACCTTCTCCTTCTCCTTCTTCTACTTCTTCTGATTCACCCTCCAGTCTTCACCTTCTACTTCTCCTTCTTCTGCTTCTTCTGCTTCACCCTCCTGACTTCACCTTCTCCTTCTCTTTCTTCTGCTTCTTCTGATTCACCCTCCAGACTTCACCTTCTCCTTCTCCTTCTTCTGATTCTTCGGATTCACACTCCAGACTTCACCTTCTCCTTCTCCTTCTTCTGCTTCTTCTGATTCACCCTCCTGACTTCACCTTCTCCTCCTTCTTCTACTTCTTCTGCTTCACCCTCCAGACTTCACCTTCTCCTTCTCCTTCTTCTACTTTTTCTGATTCACCCTCCAGACTTTAACTTCTCCTTCTCCTTCTTCTGCTTCTTCTGATTCACCCTCCAGACTTCACCTTCTCCTTCTCCTTATTCTGCTTCTTCTGATTCACCCTCCAGACTTCACCTTCTCCTTCTCCTTCTTCTGCTTCTTCTGATTCACTCTCCTGACTTCACCTTCTCCTTCTCCTTCTTCTGCTTCTTCTGATTCACCCTCCAGACTTCACCATCTCCTTCATCTTCTTCTACTTATTCTGATTCACCCTCCAGACTTCACCTTCTCCTTCTCCTTCTTCTGCTTCTTCTGATTCACCCTCCAGACTTCACCTTCTCCTTCTCCTTCTTCTGCTTCTTCTGATTCTCCCTCCAGACTTCACCTTCTCCTTCTCCTTCTTCTACTTCTTCCGATTCACCCTCCAGACTTCACCTTCTCCTTCTCCTTCTTCTACTTCTTCTGATTCACCCTCCAGACTTCACCTTCTCCTTCTCCTTCTTCTGCTTCTTCTAATTCACCCTCCAGACTTCACCTTCTCCTTCTCCTTCTTTTGCTTCTTCTGATACACCCTCCAGACTTCACCTTCTCCTTCTTCTTCTTCTGCTTCTTCTGATTCACCCTTCAGACTTCACCTTCTCCTTCTCCTTCTTCTGCTTCTACTGATTCACCCTCCAGACCTCACCTTCTCCTTCTCCTTCTTCTAATTCTTCTGATTCACCCTCCAGACTTCATCTTCTCCTTCTCCTTCTTCTGCTTCTTCTGATTCACCCTCCAGACTTCACCTTCTCCTTCTCCTTCTTCTGCTTCTTCTGATTCACCCTCCAGACTTCGCCTTCTCCTTCTCCTTCTTCTACTTCTTCTGATTCACACTCCAGACTTCACCTTCTCCTTCTCCTTCTTCTACTTCTTCTGATTCACCCTCCAGACTTCACCTTCTCCTTCTCCTTCTTCTACTTCTTCTGATTCACCCTCCAGACTTCACCTTTTCCTTCTCCTTCTTCTACATCTTCTGATTCACCCTCCAGACTTCACCTTCTCCTTCTCCTTCTTCTTCTGCTTCTCCCTCCAGACTTCACCTTCTCCTTCTCCTTCTTCTGCTTCTTCTGATTCACCCGTCAGACTTCACCTTCTCCTTCTCCTTCTTCTACTTCTTCTGATTCACCCTCCAGCCTTCACCTTCTCCTTCTCCTTCTTCTACTTCTTCTGATTCACCCTCCAGACTTCACCTTCTCCTTCTCCTTCTTCTGCTTCTTCTGCTTCACCCTCCAGACTTCACCTTCTCCTTCTCCTTCTTCTGCTTCTTCTGCTTCACCCTCCAGACTTCACCTTCTCCTTCTCCTTCTTCTGCTTCTTCTGCTTCACCCTCCTGACTTCACCTTCTCCTTCTCCTTCTTCTACTTCTTCTGATTCACCCTCCAGACTTCACCTTCTCCTTCTCCTTCTTCTGCTTCTTCTGCTTCACGCTCCAGACTTCACCTTCTCCTTCTCCTTCTTCTGCTTCTTCTGCTTCACCCTCCAGACTTCACCTTCTCCTTCTCCTTCTTCTGCTTCTTCTGCTTCACCCTCCTGACTTCACCTTCTCCTTCTCCTTCTTCTTCTGATTCACCCTCCAGACTTCACCTTCTCCTTCTCCTTCTTCTGCTTCTTCTGCTTCACCCTCCAAACTTCACCTTCTCCTTCTCCTTCTTCTGCTTCTTCTGCTGCGCCCTCCAGACCTCACCTTCTCCTTCTCCTTCTTCTGCTTCTTCTGCTTCACCCTCCTGACTTCACCTTCTCCTTCTCCTTCTTCTACTTCTTCTGCTTCACCCCCCTGACTTCACCTTCTCCTTCTCCTTCTTCTGCTTCTTCTGATTCACTCTCCTAACTTCACCTTCTCCTTCTCCTTCTGCTGCTTCTTCTGATTCACCCTCCTGACTTCGCCTTCTCCTTCTCCTTCTTCTGCTACTTCTGATTCACCCTCCAGACTTCACCTTCTCCTTCTCCTTCTTCTGCTTCTTCTGATTCACCCTCCAGACTTCACCTTCTCCTTCTCCTTCTTCTGCTTCTACTGATTCACCCTCCAGACCTCACCTTCTCCTTCTCCTTCTTCTAATTCTTCTGATTCACCCTCCAGACTTCATCTTCTCCTTCTCCTTCTTCTGCTTCTTCTGATTCACCCTCCAGACTTCACCTTCTCCTTCTCCTTCTTCTGCTTCTTCTGATTCACCCTCCAGACTTCGCCTTCTCCTTCTCCTTCTTCTACTTCTTCTGATTCACACTCCAGACTTCACCTTCTCCTTCTCCTTCTTCTACTTCTTCTGATTCACCCTCGAGACTTCACCTTCCCCTTCTACTTCTTCTGCTTCTTCTGATTCACCCTCCAGACTTCAACTTCTCCTTCTCCTTCTTCTGCTTCTTCTGATTCACCCTCCAGACTTCACCTTCTCCTTCTCCTTCTTCTGCTTCCACTGATTCACCCTCCAGACTGCACCTTCTCCTTCTCCTTCTTCTGATTCACCCTCCAGACTTCACCTTCTCCTTCTCCTTCTTCTACTTCTTCTGACTCACCCTCCAGTCTTCACCTTCTCCTTCTCCTTCTTCTACTTCTTCTGATTCACCCTCCAGACTTCACCTTCTCCTTCTCCTTCTTCTGCTTCTTCTGATTCACCCTCCAGACTTCACCTTCTCCTTCTCCTTCTTCTGCTTCTTCTGATTCACCCTCCAGACTTCACCTTCTCCTTTTCCTTCTTCTGCTTCTTCTGATTCACCCTTCAGACTTCACCTTCTCCCTCTCCTTCTTCTGCTTCTTCTGATTCACCCTCCAGACCTCACCTTCTCCTTCTCCTTCTTCTAATTCTTCTGATTCACCCTCCAGACTTCATCTTCTCCTTCTCCTTCTTCTGCTTCTTCTGATTCACCCTCCAGACTTCACCTTCTCCTTCTCCTTCTTCTGCTTCTTCTGATTCACCCTCCAGACTTCGCCTTCTCCTTCTCCTTCTTCTACTTCTTCTGATTCACCCTCCAGACTTCACCTTCTCCTTCTCCTTCTTCTACGTCTTCTGATTCACCCTCCAGTCTTCACCTCCTCCTTCTCCTTCTTCTGCTTCTTCTGATTCACCCTCCAGACTTCACCTTCTCCTTCTCCTTCTTCTGCTTCTTCTGATTCACCCTCCTGACTTCACCTTCTCCTTCTCCTTCTTCTGCTTTTTCTGATTCACCCTCCAGACTTCACCTTCTCCTTCTCCTTCTTCTACTTCTTCTGATTCACCCTCCAGACTTCACCTTCTCCTTCTACTTCTTCTGCTTCTTCTGATTCACCCTCCAGACTTCACTTTCTCCTTCTCCTTCTTCTGCTTCTTCTGATTCACCCTCCAGACTTCACCTTCTCCTTCTCCTTCTTCTACTTCTTCTCATTCACCCTCCAGACTTCACCTTCTCCTTCTCCTTATTCTGCTTCTTCTGATTCACCCTCCAGACTTCACCTTCTACTTCTCCTTCGTCTACTTCTTCTGATTCGCCCTCCAGACTACACCTTCTCCTTCTCCTTCTTCTACTTCTTCTGATTCACCCTCCAGACTTCACCTTCTCCTTCTCCTTCTTCTGCTTCTTCTGATTCAACCTCCAGACTTCACCTTCTCCTTCTCCTTCTTCTACTTCTTCTGATTCACCCTCCAGACTTCACCTTTTCCTTCTCCTTCTTCTACTTCTTCTGATTCACCCTCCAGACTTCACCTTCTCCTTCTCCTTCTTCTTCTTCTTCTGCTTCTCCCTCCAGACTTCACCTTCTCCTTCTCCTTCTTCTGCTTTTTCTGATTCACCCTTCAGACTTCACCTTCTCCTTCTCCTTCTTCTACTTCTTCTGATTCACCCTCCAGCCTTCACCTTCTCCTTCTCCTTCTTCTACTTCTTCTGATTCACCCTCCAGACTTCACCTTCTCCTTCTCCTTCTTCTGCTTCTTCTGCTTCACCCTCCAGACTTCACCTTCTCCTTCTCCTTCTTCTGCTTCTTCTGCTTCACCCTCCAGACTTCACCTTCTCCTTCTCCTTCTTCTGCTTCTTCTGCTTCACCCTCCTGACTTCACCTTCTCCTTCTCCTTCTTCTACTTCTTCTGATTCACCCTCCAGACTTCACCTTCTCCTTCTCCTTCTTCTGCTTCTTCTGCTTCACGCTCCAGACTTCACCTTCTCCTTCTCCTTCTTCTGCTTCTTCTGCTTCACCCTCCAGACTTCACCTTCTCCTTCTCCTTCTTCTGCTTCTTCTGCTTCACCCTCCTGACTTCACCTTCTCCTTCTCCTTCTTCTGCTTCTTCTGCTTCACCCTCCAGACTTCACCTTCTCCTTCTCCTTCTTCTGCTTCTTCTGATTCACCCTCCAGACTTCACCTTCTCCTTCTCCTTCTTCTGCTTCTTCTGATTCACCCTTCAGACTTCACCTTCTCCTTCTCCTTCTTCTGCTTCTTCTGATTCACCCTCCAGACCTCACCTTCTCCTTCTCCTTCTTCTAATTCTTCTGATTCAACCTCCAGACTTCATCTTCTCCTTCTCCTTCTTCTGCTTCTTCTGATTCACCCTCCAGACTTCACCTTCTCCTTCTCCTTCTTCTGCTTCTTCTGATTCACCCTCCAGACTTCGCCTTCTCCTTCTCCTTCTTCTACTTCTTCTGATTCACCCTCCAGACTTCACCTTCTCCTTCTCCTTCTTCTACATCTTCTGATTCACCCTCCAGTCTTCACCTCCTTCTTCTCCTTCTTCTGCTTCTTCTGATTCACCCTCCAGACTTCACCTTCTCCTTCTCCTTCTTCTGCTTCTTCTGATTCACCCTCCTGACTTCACCTTCTCCTTCTCCTTCTTCTGCTTTTTCTGATTCACCCTCCAGACTTCACCTTCTCCTTCTCCTTCTTCTACTTCTTCTGATTCACCCTCCAGACTTCACCTTCTCCTGCTACTTCTTCTGCTTCTTCTGATTCACCCTCCAGACTTCACCTTCTCCTTCTCCTTCTTCTGCTTCTTCTGATTCACCCTCCATACTTCACCTTCTCCTTCTCCTTCTTCTGCTTCTTCTGATTCACCCTCCAGACTTCACTTTCTCCTTCTCCTTCTTCTGCTTCTTCTGATTCACCCTCCAGACTTCACCTTCTCCTTCTCCTTCTTCTACTTCTTCTCATTCACCCTCCAGACTTCACCTTCTCCTTCTCCTTATTCTGCTTCTTCTGATTCACCCTCCAGACTTCACCTTCTACTTCTCCTTCGTCTACTTCTTCTGATTCGCCCTCCAGACTACACCTTCTCCTTCTCCTTCTTCTACTTCTTCTGATTCACCCTCCAGACTTCACCTTCTCCTTCTTCTTCTTCTGCTTCTTCTGATTCACCCTCCAGACTTCACCTTCTCCTTCTCCTTCTTCTACTTCTTCTGATTCACCCTCCAGACTTCACCTTTTCCTTCTCCTTCTTCTACATCTTCTGATTCACCCTCCAGACTTCACCTTCTCCTTCTCCTTCTTCTTCTTCTTCTGCTTCTCCCTCCAGACTTCACCTTCTCCTTCTCCTTCTTCTGCTTCTTCTGATTCACCCTTCAGACTTCACCTTCTCCTTCTCCTTCTTCTACTTCTTCTGATTCACCCTCCAGCCTTCACCTTCTCCTTCTCCTTCTTCTACTTCTTCTGATTCACCCTCCAGACTTCACCTTCTCCTTCTCCTTCTTCTACTTCTTCTGATTCACCCTCCTGACTTCACTTTCTCCTTCTCCTTCTTCTGCTTCTTCTGCTTCACCCTCCAGACTTCACCTTCTCCTTCTCCTTCTTCTGCTTCTTCTGCTTCACCCTCCAGACTTCACCTTCTCCTTCTCCTTCTTCTGCTTCTTCTGCTTCACCCTCCTGACTTCACCTTCTCCTTCTCCTTCTTCTACTTCTTCTGATTCACCCTCCAGACTTCACCTTCTCCTTCTCCTTCTTCTGCTTCTTCTGCTTCACGCTCCAGACTTCACCTTCTCCTTCTCCTTCTTCTGCTTCTTCTGCTTCACCCTCCAGACTTCACCTTCTCCTTCTCCTTCTTCTGCTTCTTCTGCTTCACCCTCCTGACTTCACCTTCTCCTTCTCCTTCTTCTTCTTCTTCTGATTCACCCTCCAGACTTCACCTTCTCCTTCTCCTTCTTCTGCTTCTTCTGCTTCACCCTCCAAACTTCATCTTCTCCTTCTCGTTCTTCTGCTTCTTCTGCTGCGCCCTCCAGACCTCACCTTCTCCTTCTCCTTCTTCTGCTTCTTCTGCTTCACCCTCCTGACTTCACCTTCTCCTTCTCCTTCTTCTACTTCTTCTGCTTCACCCCCCTGACTTCACCTTCTCCTTCTCCTTCTTCTGCTTCTTCTGATTCACTCTCCTAACTTCACCTTCTCCTTCTCCTTCTGCTGCTTCTTCTGATTCACCATCCTGACTTCGCCTTCTCCTTCTCCTTCTTCTGCTACTTCTGATTCACCCTCCAGACTTCACCTTCTCCTTCTCCTTCTTCTGCTTCTTCTGATTCACCCTCCAGACTTCACCTTCTCCTTCTCCTTCTTCTGCTTCTTCTGATTCACCCTCCAGACTTCACCTTCTCCTTCTCCGTCTTCTGCTTCTTCTGATTCACCCTCCAGACCTCACCTTCTCCTTCTCCTTCTTCTCCTTCTTCTGATTCACCCTCCAGACTTCATCTTCTCCTTCTCCTTCTTCTGCTTCTTCTGATTCACGCTCCAGACTTCACCTTCTCCTTCTCCTTCTTCTGCTTCTTCTGATTCACGCTCCAGACTTCACCTTCTCCTTCTCCTTCTTCTGCTTCTTCTGATTCACCCTCCAGACTTCACCTTCTCCTTCTCCTTCTTCTGCTTCTTCTGATTCACCCTTCAGACTTCACCTTCTCCTTCTCCTTCTTCTGCTTCTTCTGATTCACCCTCCAGACCTCACCTTCTCCTTCTCCTTCTTCTAATTCTTCTGATTCACCCTTCAGACTTCACCTTCTCCTTCTCCTTCTTCTGCTTCTTCTGATTCACTCTCCAGACTTCACCTTCTCCTTCTCCTTCTTCTGCTTCTTCTGATTCACCCTACAGACTTCGCCTTCTCCTTCTCCTTCTTCTACTTCTTCTGATTCACCCTCCAGACTTCACCTTCTCCTTCTCCTTCATCTACTTCTTCTGATTCACCCTCCAGTCTTCACCTCCTCCTTTTCCTTCTTCTGCTTCTTCTGATTCACCCTCCAGACTTCACCTTCTCCTTCTCCTTCTTCTGCTTCTTCTGATTCACCCTCCTGACTTCACCTTCTCCTTCTCCTTCTTCTGCTTTTTCTGATTCACCCTCCAGACTTCACCTTCTCCTTCTCCTTCTTCTACTTCTTCTGATTCACCCTCCAGACTTCACCTTCTCCTTCTCCTTCTTCTACTTCTTCTGATTCACCCTCCAGACTTCACCTTCTCCTTCTCCTTCTTCTGCTTCTTCTGATTCACCCTCCATACTTCACCTTCTCCTTCTCCTTCTTCTGCTTCTTCTGATTCACCCTCCAGACTTCACTTTCTCCTTCTCCTTCTTCTGCTTCTTCTGATTCACCCTCCAGACTTCACCTTCTCCTTCTCCTTCTTCTACTTCTTCTCATTCACCCTCCAGACTTCACCTTCTCCTTCTCCTTCTTCTGCTTCTTCTGATTCACCCTCCAGACTTCACCTTCTACTTCTCCTTCGTCTACTTCTTCTGATTCACCCTCCAGACTACACCTTCTCCTTCTCCTTCTTCTACTTCTTCCGATTCAGCCTCCAGACTTCAACTTCTCCTTCTCCTTCTTCTGCTTCTTCTGATTCACCCACCAGACTTCACCTTCTCCTTCTCCTTCTTCTACTTCTTCTGATTCACCCTCCAGACTTCACCTTTTCCTTCTCCTTCTTCTACTTCTTCTGATTCACCCTCCAGACTTCACCTTCTCCTTCTTCTTCTTCTTCTGCTTCTCCCTCCAGACTTCACCTTCTCCTTCTCCTTCTTCTGCTTCTTCTGATTCACCCTCCAGACTTCATCTTCTCCTTCTCCTTCTTCTACTTCTTCTGATTCACCCCCCAGCCTTCACCTTCTCCTTCTCCTTCTTCTGCTTCTTCTGCTTCACCCTCCAGACTTCACCTTCTCCTTCTCCTTCTTCTGCTTCTTCTGCTTCACCCTCCTGACTTCACCTTCTCCTTCTCCTTCTTCTACTTCTTCTGATTCACCCTCCAGACTTCACCTTCTCCTTTTCCTTCTTCTGCTTCTTCTGCTTCACCCTCCAGACTTCACCTTCTCCTTCTCCTTCTTCCACTTCTTCTGCTTCGCCCTCCAGACTTCACCTTCTCCTTCTCCTTCTTCTGCTTCTTCTGCTTCACCCTCCAGACGTCACCTTCTCCTTCTCCTTCTTCTTCTTCTTCTGCTTCACCCTCCTGACTTCACCTTCTCCTTCTCCTTCTTCTACTTCTTCTGATTCACCCTCCAGACTTCACCTTCTCCTTCTCCTTCTTCTGCTTCTTCTGCTTCACCCTCCAGACTTCACCTTCTCCTTCTCCTTCTTCTGCTTCTTCTGCTGCGCCCGCCAGACTTCACCTTCTACTTCTCCTTCTTCTGCTTCTTCTGCTTCACCTTCCTGACTTCACCTTCTCCTTCTCCTTCTTCTACTTCTTCTGCTTCACCCCCCTGACTTCACCTTCTCCTTCTCCTTCTTCTGCTTCTTCTGATTCACCCTCCAGACCTCACCTTCTCCTTCTCCTTCTTCTACTTCTTCTGATTCACCCTCCTGACTTCACCTTCTCCTTCTCCTTCTTCTACTTCTTCTGATTCATCTCCAGACTTCACCTTCTCCTTCTCCTTCTTCTACTTCTTCTGATTCACCCTCCAGACTTCACCTTCTCCTTCTCCTTCTTCTACTTCTTCTGATTCACCCTCCAGACTTCACCTTCTCCTTCTCCTTCTTCTACTTCTTCTGATTCACCCTCCAGTCTTCACCTTCTACTTCTCCTTCTTCTGCTTCTTCTGCTTCACCCTCCAGACTTCACCTTCTCCTTCTCTTTCTTCTGCTTCTTCTGATTCACCCTCCAGACTTCACCTTCTCCTTCTTCTGATTCTTCTGATTCACACTCCAGACTTCACCTTCTCCTTCTTCTGCTTCTTCTGATTCACCCTCCAGACTTCACCTTCTCCTTCTCCTTATTCTGCTTCTTCTGATTCACCCTCCAGACTTCACCTTCTCCTTCTCCTTCTTCTGCTTCTTCTGATTCACTCTCCTGACTTCACCTTCTCCTTCTCCTTCTTCTGCTTCTTCTGATTCACCCTCCAGACTTCACCTTCTCCTTCATCTTCTTCTACTTATTCTGATTCACCCTCCAGACTTCACCTTCTCCTTCTCCTTCTTCTGCTTCTTCTGATTCACCCTCCACACTTCACCTTCTCCTTCTCCTTCTTCTGCTTCTTCTGATTCTCCCTCCAGACTTCACCTTCTCCTTCTCCTTCTTCTACTTCTTCCGATTCACCCTCCAGACTTCACCTTCTCCTTCTCCTTCTTCTACTTCTTCTGATTCACCCTCCAGACTTCACCTTCTCCTTCTCCTTCTTCTGCTTCTTCTGATTCACCCTCCAGACTTCACCTTCTCCTTCTCCTTCTTCTGCTTCTTCTGATACACCCTCCAGACTTCACCTTCTCCTTCTTCTTCTTCTGCTTCTTCTGATTCACCCTTCAGACTTCACCTTCTCCTTCTCCTTCTTCTGCTTCTTCTGATTCACCCTCCAGACCTCACCTTCTCCTTCTCCTTCTTCTAATTCTTCTGATTCACCCTCCAGACTTCATCTTCTCCTTCTCCTTCTTCTGCTTCTTCTGATTCACCCTCCAGACTTCACCTTCTCCTTCTCCTTCTTCTGCTTCTTCTGATTCACCCTCCAGACTTCGCCTTCTCCTTCTCCTTCTTCTACTTCTTCTGATTCACCCTCCAGACTTCACCTTCTCCTTCTCCTTCTTCTACTTCTTCTGATTCACCCTCCAGACTTCACCTTCTCCTTCTACTTCTTCTGCTTCTTCTGATTCACCCTCCAGACTTCAACTTCTCCTTCTCCTTCTTCTGCTTCTTCTGATTCACCCTCCAGACTTCACCTTCTCCTTCTCCTTCTTCTGCTTCTACTGATTCAACCTCCAGACTTCACCTTCTCCTTCTCCTTCTTCTGATTCACCCTCCAGACTTCACCTTCTCCTTCTCCTTCTTCTACTTCTTCTGACTCACCCTCCAGTCTTCACCTTCTCCTTCTCCTTCTTCTACTTCTTCTGATTCACCCTCCAGACTTCACCTTCTCCTTCTCCTTCTTCTGCTTCTTCTGATTCACCCTCCAGACTTCACCTTCTCCTTCTCCTTCTTCTGCTTCTTCTGATTCACCCTCCAGACTTCACCTTCTCCTTCTCCTTCTTCTGCTTCTTCTGATTCACCCTTCAGACTTCACCTTCTCCTTCTCCTTCTTCTGCTTCTTCTGATTCACCCTCCAGACCTCACCTTCTCCTTCTCCTTCTTCTAATTCTTCTGAATTACCCTCCAGACTTCATCTTCTCCTTCTCCTTCTTCTGCTTCTTCTGATTCACCCTCCAGACTTCACCTTCTCCTTCTCCTTCTTCTGCTTCTTCTGATTCACCCTCCAGACTTCGCCTTCTCCTTCTCCTTCTTCTACTTCTTCTGATTCACCCTCCAGACTTCACCTTCTCCTTGTCCTTATTCTACTTCTTCTGATTTACCCTCCAGTCTTCACCTCCTCCTTCTCCTTCTTCTGCTTCTTCTGATTCACCCTCCAGACTTCACCTTCTCCTTCTCCTTCTTCTGCTTCTTCTGATTCACCCTCCTGACTTCACCTTCTCCTTCTCCTTCTTCTGCTTTTTCTGATTCACCCTCCAGACTTCACCTTCTCCTTCTCCATCTTCTACTTCTTCTGATTCATCCTCCAGACTTCACCTTCTCCTTCTACTTCTTCTGCTTCTTCTGACTCACCCTCCAGACTTCACCTTCTCCTTCTCCTTCTTCTGCTTCTTCTGATTCACCCTCCATACTTCACCTTCTCCTTCTCCTTCTTCTGCTTCTTCTGATTCACCCTCCAGACTTCACTTTCTCCTTCTCCTTCTTCTGCTTCTTCTGATTCACCCTCCAGACTTCACCTTCTCCTTCTCCTTCTTCTACTTCTTCTCATTCACCCTCCAGACTTCACCTTCTCCTTCTCCTTATTCTGCTTCTTCTGATTCACCCTCCAGACTTCACCTTCTACTTCTCCTTCGTCTACTTCTTCTGATTCGCCCTCCAGACTACACCTTCTCCTTCTCCTTCTTCTACTTCTTCTGATTGACCCTCCAGACTTCACCTTCTCCTTCTCCTTCTTCTGCTTCTTCTGATTCACCCTCCAGACTTCACCTTCTCCTTCTCCTTCTTCTACTTCTTCTGATTCACCCTCCAGACTTCACCTTTTCCTTCTCCTTCTTCTACTTCTTCTGATTCACCATCCAGACTTCACCTTCTCCTTCTCCTTCTTCTTCTTCTTCTGCTTCTCCCTCCAGACTTCAACTTCTCCTTCTCCTTCTTCTGCTTCTTCTGATTCACCCTCCAGACTTCACCTGCTCCTTCTCCTTCTTCTACTTCTTCTGATTCACCCTCCAGCCTTCACCTTCTCCTTCTCCTTCTTCTACTTCTTCTGATTCACCCTCCAGACTTCACCTTCTCCTTCTCCTTCTTCTACTTCTTCTGATTTACCCTCCTGACTTCACTTTCTCCTTCTCCTTCTTCTGCTTCTTCTGCTTCACCCTCCAGACTTCACCTTCTCCTTCTCCTTCTTCTGCTTCTTCTGCTTCACCCTCCAGACTTCACCTTCTCCTTCTCCTTCTTCTGCTTCTTCTGCTTCACCCTCCTGACTTCACCTTCTCCTTCTCCTTCTTCTACTTCTTCTGATTCACCCTCCAGACTTCACCTTCTCCTTCTCCTTCTTCTGCTTCTTCTGCTTCACGCTCCAGACTTCACCTTCTCCTTCTCCTTCTTCTGCTTCTTCTGCTTCACCCTCCAGACTTCACCTTCTCCTTCTCCTTCTTCTCCTTCTTCTGCTTCACCCTCCTGACTTCACCTTCTCCTTCTCCTTCTTCTTCTTCTTCTGATTCACCCTCCAGACTTCACCTTCTCCTTCTCCTTCTTCTGCTTCTTCTGCTTTACCCTCCAGACTTCACCTTCTCCTTCTCCTTCTTCTGCTTCTTCTGCTGCGCCCTCCAGACCTCACCTTCTCCTTCTCCTTCTTCTGCTTCTTCTGCTTCACCCTCCTGACTTCACCTTCTCCTTCTCCTTCTTCTACTTCTTCTGCTTCACCCCCCTGACTTCACCTTCTCCTTCTCCTTCTTCTGCTTCTTCTGCTTCACTCTCCTAACTTCACCTTCTCCTTCTCCTTCTGCTGCTTCTTCTGATTCACCCTCCTGACTTCGCCTTCTCCTTCTCCTTCTTCTGCTTCTTCTGATTCACCCTCCATACTTCACCTTCTCCTTCTCCTTCTTCTGCTTCTTCTGATTCACCCTCCAGACTTCACTTTCTCCTTCTCCTTCTTCTGCTTCTTCTGATTCACCCTCCAGACTTCACCTTCTCCTTCTCCTTCTTCTACTTCTTCTCATTCACCCTCCAGACTTCACCTTCTCCTTCTCCTTATTCTGCTTCTTCTGATTCACCCTCCAGACTTCACCTTCTACTTCTCCTTCGTCTACTTCTTCTGATTCGCCCTCCAGACTACACCTTCTCCTTCTCCTTCTTCTACTTCTTCTGATTCACCCTCCAGACTTCACCTTCTCCTTCTTCTTCTTCTGCTTCTTCTGATTCACCCTCCAGACTTCACCTTCTCCTTCTCCTTCTTCTACTTCTTCTGATTCACCCTCCAGACTTCACCTTTTCCTTCTCCTTCTTCTACATCTTCTGATTCACCCTCCAGACTTCACCTTCTCCTTCTCCTTCTTCTTCTTCTTCTGCTTCTCCCTCCAGACTTCACCTTCTCCTTCTCCTTCTTCTGCTTCTTCTGATTCACCCTTCAGACTTCACCTTCTCCTTCTCCTTCTTCTACTTCTTCTGATTCACCCTCCAGCCTTCACCTTCTCCTTCTCCTTCTTCTACTTCTTCTGATTCACCCTCCAGACTTCACCTTCTCCTTCTCCTTCTTCTACTTCTTCTGATTCACCCTCCTGACTTCACTTTCTCCTTCTCCTTCTTCTGCTTCTTCTGCTTCACCCTCCAGACTTCACCTTCTCCTTCTCCTTCTTCTGCTTCTTCTGCTTCACCCTCCAGACTTCACCTTCTCCTTCTCCTTCTTCTGCCTCTTCTTCTTCACCCTCCTGACTTCACCTTCTCCTTCTCCTTCTTCTACTTCTTCTGATTCACCCTCCAGACTTCACCTTCTCCTTCTCCTTCTTCTGCTTCTTCTGCTTCACGCTCCAGACTTCACCTTCTCCTTCTCCTTCTTCTGCTTCTTCTGCTTCACCCTCCAGACTTCACCTTCTCCTTCTCCTTCTTCTGCTTCTTCTGCTTCACCCTCCTGACTTCACCTTCTCCTTCTCCTTCTTCTTCTTCTTCTGATTCACCCTCCAGACTTCACCTTCTCCTTCTCCTTCTTCTGCTTCTTCTGCTTCACCCTCCAAACTTCATCTTCTCCTTCTCGTTCTTCTGCTTCTTCTGCTGCGCCCTCCAGACCTCACCTTCTCCTTCTCCTTCTTCTGCTTCTTCTGCTTCACCCTCCTGACTTCACCTTCTCCTTCTCCTTCTTCTACTTCTTCTGCTTCACCCCCCTGACTTCACCTTCTCCTTCTCCTTCTTCTGCTTCTTCTGATTCACTCTCCTAACTTCACCTTCTCCTTCTCCTTCTGCTGCTTCTTCTGATTCACCATCCTGACTTCGCCTTCTCCTTCTCCTTCTTCTGCTACTTCTGATTCACCCTCCAGACTTCACCTTCTCCTTCTCCTTCTTCTGCTTCTTCTGATTCACCCTCCAGACTTCACCTTCTCCTTCTCCGTCTTCTGCTTCTTCTGATTCACCCTCCAGACCTCACCTTCTCCTTCTCCTTCTTCTCCTTCTTCTGATTCACCCTCCAGACTTCATCTTCTCCTTCTCCTTCTTCTGCTTCTTCTGATTCACGCTCCAGACTTCACCTTCTCCTTCTCCTTCTTCTGCTTCTTCTGATTCACGCTCCAGACTTCACCTTCTCCTTCTCCTTCTTCTGCTTCTTCTGATTCACCCTCCAGACTTCACCTTCTCCTTCTCCTTCTTCTGCTTCTTCTGATTCACCCTTCAGACTTCACCTTCTCCTTCTCCTTCTTCTGCTTCTTCTGATTCACCCTCCAGACCTCACCTTCTCCTTCTCCTTCTTCTAATTCTTCTGATTCACCCTTCAGACTTCACCTTCTCCTTCTCCTTCTTCTGCTTCTTCTGATTCACTCTCCAGACTTCACCTTCTCCTTCTCCTTCTTCTGCTTCTTCTGATTCACCCTACAGACTTCGCCTTCTCCTTCTCCTTCTTCTACTTCTTCTGATTCACCCTCCAGACTTCACCTTCTCCTTCTCCTTCATCTACTTCTTCTGATTCACCCTCCAGTCTTCACCTCCTCCTTTTCCTTCTTCTGCTTCTTCTGATTCACCCTCCAGACTTCACCTTCTCCTTCTCCTTCTTCTGCTTCTTCTGATTCACCCTCCTGACTTCACCTTCTCCTTCTCCTTCTTCTGCTTTTTCTGATTCACCCTCCAGACTTCACCTTCTCCTTCTCCTTCTTCTACTTCTTCTGATTCACCCTCCAGACTTCACCTTCTCCTTCTCCTTCTTCTACTTCTTCTGATTCACCCTCCAGACTTCACCTTCTCCTTCTCCTTCTTCTGCTTCTTCTGATTCACCCTCCATACTTCACCTTCTCCTTCTCCTTCTTCTGCTTCTTCTGATTCACCCTCCAGACTTCACTTTCTCCTTCTCCTTCTTCTGCTTCTTCTGATTCACCCTCCAGACTTCACCTTCTCCTTCTCCTTCTTCTACTTCTTCTCATTCACCCTCCAGACTTCACCTTCTCCTTCTCCTTCTTCTGCTTCTTCTGATTCACCCTCCAGACTTCACCTTCTACTTCTCCTTCGTCTACTTCTTCTGATTCACCCTCCAGACTACACCTTCTCCTTCTCCTTCTTCTACTTCTTCCGATTCAGCCTCCAGACTTCAACTTCTCCTTCTCCTTCTTCTGCTTCTTCTGATTCACCCACCAGACTTCACCTTCTCCTTCTCCTTCTTCTACTTCTTCTGATTCACCCTCCAGACTTCACCTTTTCCTTCTCCTTCTTCTACTTCTTCTGATTCACCCTCCAGACTTCACCTTCTCCTTCTTCTTCTTCTTCTGCTTCTCCCTCCAGACTTCACCTTCTCCTTCTCCTTCTTCTGCTTCTTCTGATTCACCCTCCAGACTTCATCTTCTCCTTCTCCTTCTTCTACTTCTTCTGATTCACCCCCCAGCCTTCACCTTCTCCTTCTCCTTCTTCTGCTTCTTCTGCTTCACCCTCCAGACTTCACCTTCTCCTTCTCCTTCTTCTGCTTCTTCTGCTTCACCCTCCTGACTTCACCTTCTCCTTCTCCTTCTTCTACTTCTTCTGATTCACCCTCCAGACTTCACCTTCTCCTTCTCCTTCTTCTGCTTCTTCTGCTTCACCCTCCAGACTTCACCTTCTCCTTCTCCTTCTTCCACTTCTTCTGCTTCGCCCTCCAGACTTCACCTTCTCCTTCTCCTTCTTCTGCTTCTTCTGCTTCACCCTCCAGACGTCACCTTCTCCTTCTCCTTCTTCTTCTTCTTCTGCTTCACCCTCCTGACTTCACCTTCTCCTTCTCCTTCTTCTACTTCTTCTGATTCACCCTCCAGACTTCACCTTCTCCTTCTCCTTCTTCTGCTTCTTCTGCTTCACCCTCCAGACTTCACCTTCTCCTTCTCCTTCTTCTGCTTCTTCTGCTGCGCCCGCCAGACTTCACCTTCTACTTCTCCTTCTTCTGCTTCTTCTGCTTCACCTTCCTGACTTCACCTTCTCCTTCTCCTTCTTCTACTTCTTCTGCTTCACCCCCCTGACTTCACCTTCTCCTTCTCCTTCTTCTGCTTCTTCTGATTCACCCTCCAGACCTCACCTTCTCCTTCTCCTTCTTCTACTTCTTCTGATTCACCCTCCTGACTTCACCTTCTCCTTCTCCTTCTTCTACTTCTTCTGATTCATCTCCAGACTTCACCTTCTCCTTCTCCTTCTTCTACTTCTTCTGATTCACCCTCCAGACTTCACCTTCTCCTTCTCCTTCTTCTACTTCTTCTGATTCACCCTCCAGACTTCACCTTCTCCTTCTCCTTCTTCTACTTCTTCTGATTCACCCTCCAGTCTTCACCTTCTACTTCTCCTTCTTCTGCTTCTTCTGCTTCACCCTCCAGACTTCACCTTCTCCTTCTCTTTCTTCTGCTTCTTCTGATTCACCCTCCAGACTTCACCTTCTCCTTCTTCTGATTCTTCTGATTCACACTCCAGACTTCACCTTCTCCTTCTTCTGCTTCTTCTGATTCACCCTCCAGACTTCACCTTCTCCTTCTCCTTATTCTGCTTCTTCTGATTCACCCTCCAGACTTCACCTTCTCCTTCTCCTTCTTCTGCTTCTTCTGATTCACTCTCCTGACTTCACCTTCTCCTTCTCCTTCTTCTGCTTCTTCTGATTCACCCTCCAGACTTCACCTTCTCCTTCATCTTCTTCTACTTATTCTGATTCACCCTCCAGACTTCACCTTCTCCTTCTCCTTCTTCTGCTTCTTCTGATTCACCCTCCACACTTCACCTTCTCCTTCTCCTTCTTCTGCTTCTTCTGATTCTCCCTCCAGACTTCACCTTCTCCTTCTCCTTCTTCTACTTCTTCCGATTCACCCTCCAGACTTCACCTTCTCCTTCTCCTTCTTCTACTTCTTCTGATTCACCCTCCAGACTTCACCTTCTCCTTCTCCTTCTTCTGCTTCTTCTGATTCACCCTCCAGACTTCACCTTCTCCTTCTCCTTCTTCTGCTTCTTCTGATACACCCTCCAGACTTCACCTTCTCCTTCTTCTTCTTCTGCTTCTTCTGATTCACCCTTCAGACTTCACCTTCTCCTTCTCCTTCTTCTGCTTCTTCTGATTCACCCTCCAGACCTCACCTTCTCCTTCTCCTTCTTCTAATTCTTCTGATTCACCCTCCAGACTTCATCTTCTCCTTCTCCTTCTTCTGCTTCTTCTGATTCACCCTCCAGACTTCACCTTCTCCTTCTCCTTCTTCTGCTTCTTCTGATTCACCCTCCAGACTTCGCCTTCTCCTTCTCCTTCTTCTACTTCTTCTGATTCACCCTCCAGACTTCACCTTCTCCTTCTCCTTCTTCTACTTCTTCTGATTCACCCTCCAGACTTCACCTTCTCCTTCTACTTCTTCTGCTTCTTCTGATTCACCCTCCAGACTTCAACTTCTCCTTCTCCTTCTTCTGCTTCTTCTGATTCACCCTCCAGACTTCACCTTCTCCTTCTCCTTCTTCTGCTTCTACTGATTCAACCTCCAGACTTCACCTTCTCCTTCTCCTTCTTCTGATTCACCCTCCAGACTTCACCTTCTCCTTCTCCTTCTTCTACTTCTTCTGACTCACCCTCCAGTCTTCACCTTCTCCTTCTCCTTCTTCTACTTCTTCTGATTCACCCTCCAGACTTCACCTTCTCCTTCTCCTTCTTCTGCTTCTTCTGATTCACCCTCCAGACTTCACCTTCTCCTTCTCCTTCTTCTGCTTCTTCTGATTCACCCTCCAGACTTCACCTTCTCCTTCTCCTTCTTCTGCTTCTTCTGATTCACCCTTCAGACTTCACCTTCTCCTTCTCCTTCTTCTGCTTCTTCTGATTCACCCTCCAGACCTCACCTTCTCCTTCTCCTTCTTCTAATTCTTCTGAATTACCCTCCAGACTTCATCTTCTCCTTCTCCTTCTTCTGCTTCTTCTGATTCACCCTCCAGACTTCACCTTCTCCTTCTCCTTCTTCTGCTTCTTCTGATTCACCCTCCAGACTTCGCCTTCTCCTTCTCCTTCTTCTACTTCTTCTGATTCACCCTCCAGACTTCACCTTCTCCTTGTCCTTATTCTACTTCTTCTGATTTACCCTCCAGTCTTCACCTCCTCCTTCTCCTTCTTCTGCTTCTTCTGATTCACCCTCCAGACTTCACCTTCTCCTTCTCCTTCTTCTGCTTCTTCTGATTCACCCTCCTGACTTCACCTTCTCCTTCTCCTTCTTCTGCTTTTTCTGATTCACCCTCCAGACTTCACCTTCTCCTTCTCCATCTTCTACTTCTTCTGATTCATCCTCCAGACTTCACCTTCTCCTTCTACTTCTTCTGCTTCTTCTGATTCACCCTCCAGACTTCACCTTCTCCTTCTCCTTCTTCTGCTTCTTCTGATTCACCCTCCATACTTCACCTTCTCCTTCTCCTTCTTCTGCTTCTTCTGATTCACCCTCCAGACTTCACTTTCTCCTTCTCCTTCTTCTGCTTCTTCTGATTCACCCTCCAGACTTCACCTTCTCCTTCTCCTTCTTCTACTTCTTCTCATTCACCCTCCAGACTTCACCTTCTCCTTCTCCTTATTCTGCTTCTTCTGATTCACCCTCCAGACTTCACCTTCTACTTCTCCTTCGTCTACTTCTTCTGATTCGCCCTCCAGACTACACCTTCTCCTTCTCCTTCTTCTACTTCTTCTGATTGACCCTCCAGACTTCACCTTCTCCTTCTCCTTCTTCTGCTTCTTCTGATTCACCCTCCAGACTTCACCTTCTCCTTCTCCTTCTTCTACTTCTTCTGATTCACCCTCCAGACTTCACCTTTTCCTTCTCCTTCTTCTACTTCTTCTGATTCACCATCCAGACTTCACCTTCTCCTTCTCCTTCTTCTTCTTCTTCTGCTTCTCCCTCCAGACTTCAACTTCTCCTTCTCCTTCTTCTGCTTCTTCTGATTCACCCTCCAGACTTCACCTGCTCCTTCTCCTTCTTCTACTTCTTCTGATTCACCCTCCAGCCTTCACCTTCTCCTTCTCCTTCTTCTACTTCTTCTGATTCACCCTCCAGACTTCACCTTCTCCTTCTCCTTCTTCTACTTCTTCTGATTTACCCTCCTGACTTCACTTTCTCCTTCTCCTTCTTCTGCTTCTTCTGCTTCACCCTCCAGACTTCACCTTCTCCTTCTCCTTCTTCTGCTTCTTCTGCTTCACCCTCCAGACTTCACCTTCTCCTTCTCCTTCTTCTGCTTCTTCTGCTTCACCCTCCTGACTTCACCTTCTCCTTCTCCTTCTTCTACTTCTTCTGATTCACCCTCCAGACTTCACCTTCTCCTTCTCCTTCTTCTGCTTCTTCTGCTTCACGCTCCAGACTTCACCTTCTCCTTCTCCTTCTTCTGCTTCTTCTGCTTCACCCTCCAGACTTCACCTTCTCCTTCTCCTTCTTCTCCTTCTTCTGCTTCACCCTCCTGACTTCACCTTCTCCTTCTCCTTCTTCTTCTTCTTCTGATTCACCCTCCAGACTTCACCTTCTCCTTCTCCTTCTTCTGCTTCTTCTGCTTTACCCTCCAGACTTCACCTTCTCCTTCTCCTTCTTCTGCTTCTTCTGCTGCGCCCTCCAGACCTCACCTTCTCCTTCTCCTTCTTCTGCTTCTTCTGCTTCACCCTCCTGACTTCACCTTCTCCTTCTCCTTCTTCTACTTCTTCTGCTTCACCCCCCTGACTTCACCTTCTCCTTCTCCTTCTTCTGCTTCTTCTGCTTCACTCTCCTAACTTCACCTTCTCCTTCTCCTTCTGCTGCTTCTTCTGATTCACCCTCCTGACTTCGCCTTCTCCTTCTCCTTCTTCTGCTTCTTCTGATTCACCCTCCAGACTTCACCTTCTCCTTCTCCTTCTTCTGCTTCTTCTGATTCACCCTCCAGACTTCACCTCCTCCTTCTCCTTCTTCTGCTTCTTCTGATTCATCCTCCAGACCTCACCTTCTCCTTCTCCTTCTTCTACTTCTTCTGATTCACCCTCCAGACTACATCTTCTCCTTCTCCTTCTTCTGCTTCTTCTGATTCACCCTCCAGACTTCACCTTCTCCTTCTCCTTCTTCTGCTTCTTCTGATTCACCCTCCAGACTTCACCTTCTCCTTCTCCTTCTTCTACTTCTTCTGATTCACCCCCCAGTCTTCACCTTCTCCTTCTCCTTCTTCTACTTCTTCTGATTCACCCTCCAGACTTCACCTTCTCCTTCTCCTTCTTCTGCTTCTTCTGATTCACCCTCCAGACTTCACCTTCTCCTTCTCCTTCTTCTGCTTCTTCTGATTCACCCTCCAGACTTCACCTTCTCCTTCTCCTTCTTCTGCTTCTTCTGATTCACCCTTCAGACTTCACCTTCTCCTTCTCCTTCTTCTGCTTCTTCTGATTCACCCTCCAGACCTCACCTTCTCCTTCTCCTTCTTCTAATTCTTCTGATTCACCCTCCAGACTTCATCTTCTCCTTCTCCTTCTTCTGCTTCTTCTGATTCACCCTCCAGACTTCACCTTCTCCTTCTCCTTCTTCTGCTTCTTCTGATTCACCCTACAGACTTCGCCTTCTCCTTCTCCTTCTTCTACTTCTTCTGATTCACCCTCCAGACTTCACCTTCTCCTTCTCCTTCATCTACTTCTTCTGATTCACCCTCCAGTCTTCACCTCCTCCTTCTCCTTCTTCTGCTTCTTCTGATTCACCCTCCATACTTCACCTTCTCCTTCTCCTTCTTCTGCTTCTTCTGATTCACCCTCCTGACTTCACCTTCTCCTTCTCCTTCTTCTGCTTTTTCTGATTCACCCTCCAGACTTCACCTTCTCCTTCTCCTTCTTCTACTTCTTCTGATTCACCCTCCAGACTTCACCTTCTCCTTCTACTTCTTCTGCTTCTTCTGATTCACCCTCCAGACTTCACCTTCTCCTTCTCCTTCTTCTGCTTCTTCTGATTCACCCTCCATACTTCACCTTCTCCTTCTCCTTCTTCTGCTTCTTCTGATTCACCCTCCAGACTTCACTTTCTCCTTCTCCTTCTTCTGCTTCTTCTGATTCTCCCTCCAGACTTCACCTTCTCCTTCTCCTTCTTCTACTTCTTCTCATTCACCCTCCAGACTTCACCTTCTCCTTCTCCTTCTTCTGCTTCTTCTGATTCACCCTCCAGACTTCACCTTCTACTTCTCCTTCGTCTACTTCTTCTGATTCACCCTCCAGACTACACCTTCTCCTTCTCCTTCTTCTACTTCTTCCGATTCAGCCTCCAGACTTCAACTTCTCCTTCTCCTTCTTCTGCTTCTTCTGATTCACCCTCCAGACTTCACCTTCTCCTTCTCCTTCTTCTACTTCTTCTGATTAACCTTCCAGACTTCACCTTTTCCTTCTCCTTCTTCTACTTCTTCTGATTCACCCTCCAGACTTCACCTTCTCCTTCTCCTTCTTCTTCTTCTTCTGCTTCTCCCTCCAGACTTCACCTTCTCCTTCTCCTTCTTCTGCTTCTTCTGATTCACCCTCCAGACTTCATCTTCTCCTTCTCCTTCTTCTACTTCTTCTGATTCACCCTCCAGCCTTCACCTTCTCCTTCTCCTTCTTCTACTTCTTCTGATTCACCCTCCAGACTTCACCTTCTCCTTCTCCTTCTTCTACTTCTTCTGATTCACCCTCCTGACTTCACTTTCTCCTTCTCCTTCTTCTGCTTCTTCTGCTTCACCCTCCAGAATTCACCTTCTCCTTCTCCTTCTCCTGCTTCTTCTGCTGCGCCCTCCAGACCTCACCTTCTCCTTCTCCTTCTTCTGCTTCTTCTGCTTCACCCTCCTGACTTCACCTTCTCCTTCTCCTTCTTCTACTTCTTCTGCTTCACCCCCCTGACTTCACCTTCTCCTTCTCCTTCTTCTGCTTCTTCTGCTTCACTCTCCTAACTTCACCTTCTCCTTCTCCTTCTGCTGCTTCTTCTGATTCACCCTCCAGACCTCACCTTCTCCTTCTCCTTCTTCTAATTCTTCTGATTTACCCTCCAGACTTCATCTTCTCCTTCTCCTTCTTCTGCTTCTTCTGATTCACCCTCCAGACTTCACCTTCTCCTTCTCCTTCTTCTGCTTCTTCTGATTCACCCTCCAGACTTCGCCTTCTCCTTCTCCTTCTTCTACTTCTTCTGATTCACCCTCCAGACTTCACCTTCTCCTTCTCCTTATTCTACTTCTTCTGATTCACCCTCCAGTCTTCACCTCCTCCTTCTCCTTCTTCTGCTTCTTCTGATTCACCCTCCAGACTTCACCTTCTCCTTCTCCTTCTTCTGCTTCTTCTGATTCACCCTCCTGACTTCACCTTCTCCTTCTCCTTCTTCTGCTTTTTCTGATTCACCCTCCAGACTTCACCTTCTCCTTCTCCATCTTCTACTTCTTCTGATTCACCCTCCAGACTTCACCTTCTCCTTCTACTTCTTCTGCTTCTTCTGATTCACCCTCCAGACTTCACCTTCTCCTTCTCCTTCTTCTGCTTCTTCTGATTCACCCTCCATACTTCACCTTCTCCTTCTCCTTCTTCTGCTTCTTCTGATTCACCCTCCAGACTTCACTTTCTCCTTCTCCTTCTTCTGCTTCTTCTGATTCACCCTCCAGACTTCACCTTCTCCTTCTCCTTCTTCTACTTCTTCTCATTCACCCTCCAGACTTCACCTTCTCCTTCTCCTTATTCTGCTTCTTCTGATTCACCCTCCAGACTTCACCTTCTACTTCTCCTTCGTCTACTTCTTCTGATTCGCCCTCCAGACTACACCTTCTCCTTCTCCTTCTTCTACTTCTTCTGATTGACCCTCCAGACTTCACCTTCTCCTTCTCCTTCTTCTGCTTCTTCTGATTCACCCTCCAGACTTCACCTTCTCCTTCTCCTTCTTCTACTTCTTCTGATTCACCCTCCAGACTTCACCTTTTCCTTCTCCTTCTTCTACTTCTTCTGATTCACCCTCCAGACTTCACCTTCTCCTTCTCCTTCTTCTTCTTCTTCTGCTTCTCCCTCCAGACTTCACCTTCTCCTTCTCCTTCTTCTACTTCTTCTGATTCACCCTCCAGCCTTCACCTTCTCCTTCTCCTTCTTCTACTTCTTCTGATTCACCCTCCAGACTTCACCTTCTCCTTCTCCTTCTTCTACTTCTTCTGATTTACCCTCCTGACTTCACTTTCTCCTTCTCCTTCTTCTGCTTCTTCTGCTTCACCCTCCAGACTTCACCTTCTCCTTCTCCTTCTTCTGCTTCTTCTGCTTCACCCTCCAGACTTCACCTTCTCCTTCTCCTTCTTCAGCTTCTTCTGCTTCACCCTCCTGACTTCACCTTCTCCTTCTCCTTCTTCTACTTCTTCTGATTCACCCTCCAGACTTCACCTTCTCCTTCTCCTTCTTCTGCTTCTTCAGCTTCACGCTCCAGACTTCACCTTCTCCTTCTCCTTCTTCTGCTTCTTCTGCTTCACCCTCCAGACTTCACCTTCTCCTTCTCCTTCTTCTGCTTCTTCTGCTTCACCCTCCTGACTTCACCTTCTCCTTCTCCTTCTTCTTCTTCTTCTGATTCACCCTCCAGACTTCACCTTCTCCTTCTCCTTCTTCTGCTTCTTCTGCTTCACCCTCCAGACTTCACCTTCTCCTTCTCCTTCTTCTGCTTCTTCTGCTGCGCCCTCCAGACCTCACCTTCTCCTTCTCCTTCTTCTGCTTCTTCTGCTTCACCCTCCTGACTTCACCTTCTCCTTCTCCTTCTTCTACTTCTTCTGCTTCACCCCCCTGACTGCACCTTCTCCTTCTCCTTCTTCTGCTTCTTCTGCTTCACTCTCCTAACTTCACCTTCTCCTTCTCCTTCTGCTGCTTCTTCTGATTCACCCTCCTGACTTCGCCTTCTCCTTCTCCTTCTTCTGCTTCTTCTGATTCACCCTCCAGACTTCACCTTCTCCTTCTCCTTCTTCTGCTTCTTCTGATTCACCCTCCAGACTTCACCTCCTCCTTCTCCTTCTTCTGCTTCTTCTGATTCACCCTCCAGACCTCACCTTCTCCTTCTCCTTCTTCTACTTCTTCTGATTCACCCTCCAGACTACATCTTCTCCTTCTCCTTCTTCTGCTTCTTCTGATTCACCCTCCAGACTTCACCTTCTCCTTCTCCTTCTTCTGCTTCTTCTGATTCACCCTCCAGACTTCACCTTCTCCTTCTCCTTCTTCTACTTCTTCTGATTCACCCCCCAGTCTTCACCTTCTCCTTCTCCTTCTTCTACTTCTTCTGATTCACCCTCCAGACTTCACCTTCTCCTTCTCCTTCTTCTGCTTCTTCTGATTCACCCTCCAGACTTCACCTTCTCCTTCTCCTTCTTCTGCTTCTTCTGATTCACCCTCCAGACTTCACCTTCTCCTTCTCCTTCTTCTGCTTCTTCTGATTCACCCTTCAGACTTCACCTTCTCCTTCTCCTTCTTCTGCTTCTTCTGATTCACCCTCCAGACCTCACCTTCTCCTTCTCCTTCTTCTAATTCTTCTGATTCACCCTCCAGACTTCATCTTCTCCTTCTCCTTCTTCTGCTTCTTCTGATTCACCCTCCAGACTTCACCTTCTCCTTCTCCTTCTTCTGCTTCTTCTGATTCACCCTACAGACTTCGCCTTCTCCTTCTCCTTCTTCTACTTCTTCTGATTCACCCTCCAGACTTCACCTTCTCCTTCTCCTTCATCTACTTCTTCTGATTCACCCTCCAGTCTTCACCTCCTCCTTCTCCTTCTTCTGCTTCTTCTGATTCACCCTCCAGACTTCACCTTCTCCTTCTCCTTCTTCTGCTTCTTCTGATTCACCCTCCTGACTTCACCTTCTCCTTCTCCTTCTTCTGCTTTTTCTGATTCACCCTCCAGACTTCACCTTCTCCTTCTTCTACTTCTTCTGATTCACCCTCCAGACTTCACCTTCTCCTTCTACTTCTTCTGCTTCTTCTGATTCACCCTCCAGACTTCACCTTCTCCTTCTCCTTCTTCTGCTTCTTCTGATTCACCCTCCATACTTCACCTTCTCCTTCTCCTTCTTCTGCTTCTTCTGATTCACCCTCCAGACTTCACTTTCTCCTTCTCCTTCTTCTGCTTCTTCTGATTCTCCCTCCAGACTTCACCTTCTCCTTCTCCTTCTTCTACTTCTTCTCATTCACCCTCCAGACTTCACCTTCTCCTTCTCCTTCTTCTGCTTCTTCTGATTCACCCTCCAGACTTCACCTTCTACTTCTCCTTCGTCTACTTCTTCTGATTCACCCTCCAGACTACACCTTCTCCTTCTCCTTCTTCTGCTTCTTCTGATTCACCCTCCAGACTTCACCTTCTCCTTCTCCTTCTTCTACTTCTTCTGATTAACCCTCCAGACTTCACCTTTTCCTTCTCCTTCTTCTACTTCTTCTGATTCACCCTCCAGACTTCACCTTCTCCTTCTCCTTCTTCTACTTCTTCTGCTTCACCCCCCTGACTTCACCTTCTCCTTCTCCTTCTTCTGCTTCTTCTGCTTCACTCTCCTAACTTCACCTTCTCCTTCTCCTTCTGCTGCTTCTTCTGATTCACCCTCCTGACTTCGCCTTCTCCTTCTCCTTCTTCTGCTTCTTCTGATTCACCCTCCAGACTTCACCTTCTCCTTCTCCTTCTTCTGCTTCTTCTGATTCACCCTCCAGACTTCACCTCCTCCTTCTCCTTCTTCTACTTCTTCTGCTTCACCCCCCTGACTTCACCTTCTCCTTCTCCTTCTTCTGCTTCTTCTGCTTCACTCTCCTAACTTCACCTTCTCCTTCTCCTTCTGCTGCTTCTTCTGATTCACCCTCCTGACTTCGCCTTCTCCTTCTCCTTCTTCTGCTTCTTCTGATTCACCCTCCAGACTTCACCTTCTCCTTCTCCTTCTTCTGCTTCTTCTGATTCACCCTCCAGACTTCACCTCCTCCTTCTCCTTCTTCTGCTTCTTCTGATTCACCCTCCAGACCTCACCTTCTCCTTCTCCTTCTTCTACTTCTTCTGATTCACCCTCCAGACTACATCTTCTCCTTCTCCTTCTTCTGCTTCTTCTGATTCACCCTCCAGACTTCACCTTCTCCTTCTCCTTCTTCTGCTTCTTCTGATTCACCCTCCAGACTTCACCTTCTCCTTCTCCTTCTTCTACTTCTTCTGATTCACCCCCCAGTCTTCACCTTCTCCTTCTCCTTCTTCTACTTCTTCTGATTCACCCTCCAGACTTCACCTTCTCCTTCTCCTTCTTCTGCTTCTTCTGATTCACCCTCCAGACTTCACCTTCTCCTTCTCCTTCTTCTGCTTCTTCTGATTCACCCTCCAGACTTCACCTTCTCCTTCTCCTTCTTCTGCTTCTTCTGATTCACCCTTCAGACTTCACCTTCTCCTTCTCCTTCTTCTGCTTCTTCTGATTCACCCTCCAGACCTCACCTTCTCCTTCTCCTTCTTCTAATTCTTCTGATTCACCCTCCAGACTTCATCTTCTCCTTCTCCTTCTTCTGCTTCTTCTGATTCACCCTCCAGACTTCACCTTCTCCTTCTCCTTCTTCTGCTTCTTCTGATTCACCCTACAGACTTCGCCTTCTCCTTCTCCTTCTTCTACTTCTTCTGATTCACCCTCCAGACTTCACCTTCTCCTTCTCCTTCATCTACTTCTTCTGATTCACCCTCCAGTCTTCACCTCCTCCTTCTCCTTCTTCTGCTTCTTCTGATTCACCCTCCAGACTTCACCTTCTCCTTCTCCTTCTTCTGCTTCTTCTGATTCACCCTCCTGACTTCACCTTCTCCTTCTCCTTCTTCTGCTTTTTCTGATTCACCCTCCAGACTTCACCTTCTCCTTCTTCTACTTCTTCTGATTCACCCTCCAGACTTCACCTTCTCCTTCTACTTCTTCTGCTTCTTCTGATTCACCCTCCAGACTTCACCTTCTCCTTCTCCTTCTTCTGCTTCTTCTGATTCACCCTCCATACTTCACCTTCTCCTTCTCCTTCTTCTGCTTCTTCTGATTCACCCTCCAGACTTCACTTTCTCCTTCTCCTTCTTCTGCTTCTTCTGATTCTCCCTCCAGACTTCACCTTCTCCTTCTCCTTCTTCTACTTCTTCTCATTCACCCTCCAGACTTCACCTTCTCCTTCTCCTTCTTCTGCTTCTTCTGATTCACCCTCCAGACTTCACCTTCTACTTCTCCTTCGTCTACTTCTTCTGATTCACCCTCCAGACTACACCTTCTCCTTCTCCTTCTTCTGCTTCTTCTGATTCACCCTCCAGACTTCACCTTCTCCTTCTCCTTCTTCTACTTCTTCTGATTAACCCTCCAGACTTCACCTTTCCCTTCTCCTTCTTCTACTTCTTCTGATTCACCCTCCAGACTTCACCTTCTCCTTCTCCTTCTTCTTCTTCTTCTGCTTCTCCCTCCAGACTTCACCTTCTACTTCTCCTTCTTCTGCTTCTTCTGATTCACCCTCCAGACTTCATCTTCTCCTTCTCCTTCTTCTGCTTCTTCTGATTCACCCTCCAGACTTCACCTTCTCCTTCTCCTTCTTCTGCTTCTTCTGATTCACCCTACAGACTTCGCCTTCTCCTTCTCCTTCTTCTACTTCTTCTGATTCACCCTCCAGACTTCACCTTCTCCTTCTCCTTCATCTACTTCTTCTGATTCACCCTCCAGTCTTCACCTCCTCCTTCTCCTTCTTCTGCTTCTTCTGATTCACCCTCCAGACTTCACCTTCTCCTTCTCCTTCTTCTGCTTCTTCTGATTCACCCTCCTGACTTCACCTTCTCCTTCTCCTTCTTCTGCTTTTTCTGATTCACCCTCCAGACTTCACCTTCTCCTTCTTCTACTTCTTCTGATTCACCCTCCAGACTTCACCTTCTCCTTCTACTTCTTCTGCTTCTTCTGATTCACCCTCCAGACTTCACCTTCTCCTTCTCCTTCTTCTGCTTCTTCTGATTCACCCTCCATACTTCACCTTCTCCTTCTCCTTCTTCTGCTTCTTCTGATTCACCCTCCAGACTTCACTTTCTCCTTCTCCTTCTTCTGCTTCTTCTGATTCTCCCTCCAGACTTCACCTTCTCCTTCTCCTTCTTCTACTTCTTCTCATTCACCCTCCAGACTTCACCTTCTCCTTCTCCTTCTTCTGCTTCTTCTGATTCACCCTCCAGACTTCACCTTCTACTTCTCCTTCGTCTACTTCTTCTGATTCACCCTCCAGACTACACCTTCTCCTTCTCCTTCTTCTGCTTCTTCTGATTCACCCTCCAGACTTCACCTTCTCCTTCTCCTTCTTCTACTTCTTCTGATTAACCCTCCAGACTTCACCTTTCCCTTCTCCTTCTTCTACTTCTTCTGATTCACCCTCCAGACTTCACCTTCTCCTTCTCCTTCTTCTTCTTCTTCTGCTTCTCCCTCCAGACTTCACCTTCTACTTCTCCTTCTTCTGCTTCTTCTGATTCACCCTCCAGACTTCATCTTCTCCTTCTCCTTCTTCTACTTCTTCTGATTCACCCTCCAGCCTTCACCTTCTCCTTCTCCTTCTTCTACTTCTTCTGATTCACCCTCCAGACTTCACCTTCTCCTTCTCCTTCTTCTACTTCTTCTGATTCACCCTCCTGACTTCAGTTTCTCCTTCTCCTTCTTCTGCTTCTTCTGCTTCACCCTCCAGACTTCACCTTCTCCTTCTCCTTCTCCTGCTTCTTCTGCTGCGCCCTCCAGACCTCACCTTCTCCTTCTCCTTCTTCTGCTTCTTCTGCTTCACCCTCGTGACTTCACCTTCTCCTTCTCCTTCTTCTACTTCTTCTGCTTCACCCCCCTGACTTCACCTTCTCCTTCTCCTTCTTCTGCTTCTTCTGCTTCACTCTCCTAACTTCACCTTCTCCTTCTCCTTCTGCTGCTTCTTCTGATTCACCCTCCTGACTTCGCCTTCTCCTTCTCCTTCTTCTGCTTCTTCTGATTCACCCTCCAGACTTCACCTTCTCCTTCTCCTTCTTCTGCTTCTTCTGATTCACCCTCCAGACTTCACCTCCTCCTTCTCCTTCTTCTGCTTCTTCTGATTCACCCTCCAGACCTCACCTTCTCCTTCTCCTTCTTCTACTTCTTCTGATTCACCCTCCAGACTACATCTTCTCCTTCTCCTTCTTCTGCTTCTTCTGATTCACCCTCCAGACTTCACCTTCTCCTTCTCCTTCTTCTGCTTCTTCTGATTCACCCTCCAGACTTCACCTTCTCCTTCTCCTTCTTCTACTTCTTCTGATTCACCCCCCAGTCTTCACCTTCTCCTTCTCCTTCTTCTACTTCTTCTGATTCACCCTCCAGACTTCACCTTCTTCTTCTCCTTCTTCTGCTTCTTCTGATTCACCCTCCAGACTTCACCTTCTCCTTCTCCTTCTTCTGCTTCTTCTGATTCACCCTCCAGACTTCACCTTCTCCTTCTCCTTCTTCTGCTTCTTCTGATTCACCCTTCAGACTTCACCTTCTCCTTCTCCTTCTTCTGCTTCTTCTGATTCACCCTCCAGACCTCACCTTCTCCTTCTCCTTCTTCTAATTCTTCTGATTCACCCTCCAGACTTCATCTTCTCCTTCTCCTTCTTCTGCTTCTTCTGATTCACCCTCCAGACTTCACCTTCTCCTTCTCCTTCTTCTGCTTCTTCTGATTCACCCTACAGACTTCGCCTTCTCCTTCTCCTTCTTCTACTTCTTCTGATTCACCCTCCAGACTTCACCTTCTCCTTCTCCTTCATCTACTTCTTCTGATTCACCCTCCAGTCTTCACCTCCTCCTTCTCCTTCTTCTGCTTCTTCTGATTCGCCCTCCAGACTTCACCTTCTCCTTCTCCTTCTTCTGCTTCTTCTGATTCACCCTCCTGACTTCACCTTCTCCTTCTCCTTCTTCTGCTTTTTCTGATTCACCCTCCAGACTTCACCTTCTCCTTCTCCTTCTTCTACTTCTTCTGATTCACCCTCCAGACTTCATCTTCTCCTTCTCCTTCTTCTACTTCTTCTGATTCACCCTCCAGCCTTCACCTTCTCCTTCTCCTTCTTCTACTTCTTCTGATTCACCCTCCAGACTTCACCTTCTCCTTCTCCTTCTTCTACTTCTTCTGATTCACCCTCCTGACTTCACTTTCTCCTTCTCCTTCTTCTGCTTCTTCTGCTTCACCCTCCGGACTTCACCTTCTCCTTCTCCTTCTCCTGCTTCTTCTGCTGCGCCCTCCAGACCTCACCTTCTCCTTCTCCTTCTTCTGCTTCTTCTGCTTCACCCTCCTGACTTCACCTTCTCCTTCTCCTTCTTCTACTTCTTCTGCTTCACCCCCCTGACTTCACCTTCTCCTTCTCCTTCTTCTGCTTCTTCTGCTTCACTCTCCTAACTTCACCTTCTCCTTCTCCTTCTGCTGCTTCTTCTGATTCACCCTCCTGACTTCGCCTTCTCCTTCTCCTTCTTCTGCTTCTTCTGATTCACCCTCCAGACTTTACCTTCTCCTTCTCCTTCTTCTGCTTCTTCTGATTCACCCTCCAAACTTCACCTCCTCCTTCTCCTTCTTCTGCTTCTTCTGATTCACCCTCCAGACCTCACCTTCTCCTTCTCCTTCTTCTACTTCTTCTGATTCACCCTCCAGACTACATCTTCTCCTTCTCCTTCTTCTGCTTCTTCTGATTCACCCTCCAGACTTCACCTTCTCCTTCTCCTTCTTCTGCTTCTTCTGATTCACCCTCCAGACTTCACCTTCTCCTTCTCCTTCTTCTACTTCTTCTGATTCACCCCCCAGTCTTCACCTTCTCCTTCTCCTTCTTCTACTTCTTCTGATTCACCGTCCAGACTTCACCTTCTCCTTCTCCTTCTTCTGCTTCTTCTGATTCACCCTCCAGACTTCACCTTCTCCTTCTCCTTCTTCTGCTTCTTCTGATTCACCCTCCAGACTTCACCTTCTCCTTCTCCTTCTTCTGCTTCTTCTGATTCACCCTTCAGACTTCACCTTCTCCTTCTCCTTCTTCTGCTTCTTCTGATTCACCCTCCAGACCTCACCTTCTCCTTCTCCTTCTTCTAATTCTTCTGATTCACCCTTCAGACTTCATCTTCTCCTTCTCCTTCTTCTGCTTCTTCTGATTCACCCTCCAGACTTCACCTTCTCCTTCTCCTTCTTCTGCTTCTTCTGATTCACCCTACAGACTTCGCCTTCTCCTTCTCCTTCTTCTACTTCTTCTGATTCTCCCTCCAGACTTCACCTTCTCCTTCTCCTTCATCTACTTCTTCTGATTCACCCTCCAGTCTTCACCTCCTCCTTCTCCTTCTTCTGCTTCTTCTGATTCACCCTCCAGACTTCACCTTCTCCTTCTCCTTCTTCTGCTTCTTCTGATTCACCCTCCTGACTTCACCTTCTCCTTCTCCTTCTTCTGCTTTTTCTGATTCACCCTCCAGACTTCACCTTCTCCTTCTCCTTCTTCTACTTCTTCTGATTCACCCTCCAGACTTCACCTTCTCCTTCTACTTCTTCTGCTTCTTCTGATTCACCCTCCAGACTTCACCTTCTCCTTCTCCTTCTTCTGCTTCTTCTGATTCACCCTCCATACTTCACCTTCTCCTTCTCCTTCTTCTGCTTCTTCTGATTCACCCTCCAGACTTCACTTTCTCCTTCTCCTTCTTCTGCTTCTTCTGATTCACCCTCCAGACTTCACTTTCTCCTTCTCCTTCTTCTGCTTCTCCTGATTCACCCTCCAGACTTCACCTTCTCCTTCTCCTTCTTCTACTTCTTCTCATTCACCCTCCAGACTTCACCTTCTACTTCTCCTTCGTCTACTTCTTCTGATTCGCCCTCCAGACTACACCTTCTCCTTCTCCTTCTTCTACTTCTTCTGATTGACCCTCCAGACTTCACCTTCTCCTTCTCCTTCTTCTGCTTCTTCTGATTTACCCTCCAGACTTCACCTTCTCCTTCTCCTTCTTCTACTTCTTCTGATTCACCCTCCAGACTTCACCTTTTCCTTCTCCTTCTTCTACTTCTTCTGATTCACCCTCCAGACTTCACCTTCTCCTTCTCCTTCTTCTACTTCTTCTGATTCACCCTCCAGCCTTCACCTTCTCCTTCTCCTTCTTCTACTTCTTCTGATTCACCCTCCAGACTTCACCTTCTCCTTCTCCTTCTTCTACTTCTTCTGATTTACCCTCCTGACTTCACTTTCTCCTTCTCCTTCTTCTGCTTCTTCTGCTTCACCCTCCAGACTTCACCTTCTCCTTCTCCTTCTTCTGCTTCTTCTGCTTCACCCTCCAGACTTCACCTTCTCCTTCTCCTTCTTCTGCTTCTTCTGATTCACCCTCCAGACTTCACCTTCTCCTTCTCCTTCTTCTACTTCTTCTGATTCACCCCCCAGTCTTCACCTTCTCCTTCTCCTTTTTCTACTTCTTCTGATTCACCCTCCAGACTTCACCTTCTCCTTCTCCTTCTTCTGCTTCTTCTGATTCACCCTCCAGACTTCACCTTCTCCTTCTCCTTCTTCTGCTTCTTCTGATTCACCCTCCAGACTTCACCTTCTCCTTCTCCTTCTTCTGCTTCTTCTGATTCACCCTTCAGACTTCACCTTCTCCTTCTCCTTCTTCTGCTTCTTCTGATTCACCCTCCAGACCTCACCTTCTCCTTCTCCTTCTTCTAATTCTTCTGATTCACCCTCCAGACTTCATCTTCTCCTTCTCCTTCTTCTGCTTCTTCTGATTCACCCTCCAGACTTCACCTTCTCCTTCTCCTTCTTCTGCTTCTTCTGATTCACCCTACAGACTTCGCCTTCTCCTTCTCCTTCTTCTACTTCTTCTGATTCACCCTCCAGACTTCACCTTCTCCTTCTCCTTCATCTACTTCTTCTGATTCACCCTCCAGTCTTCACCTCCTCCTTCTCCTTTTTCTACTTCTTCTGATTCACCCTCCAGACTTCACCTTCTCCTTCTCCTTCTTCTGCTTCTTCTGATTCACCCTCCAGACTTCACCTTCTCCTTCTCCTTCTTCTGCTTCTTCTGATTCACCCTCCAGACTTCACCTTCTCCTTCTCCTTCTTCTGCTTCTTCTGATTCACCCTTCAGACTTCACCTTCTCCTTCTCCTTCTTCTGCTTCTTCTGATTCACCCTCCAGACCTCACCTTCTCCGTCTCCTTCTTCTAATTCTTCTGATTCACCCTCCAGACTTCATCTTCTCCTTCTCCTTCTTCTGCTTCTTCTGATTCACCCTCCAGACTTCACCTTCTCCTTCTCCTTCTTCTGCTTCTTCTGATTCACCCTACAGACTTCGCCTTCTCCTTCTCCTTCTTCTACTTCTTCTGATTCACCCTCCAGACTTCACCTTCTCCTTCTCCTTCATCTACTTCTTCTGATTCACCCTCCAGTCTTCACCTCCTCCTTCTCCTTCTTCTGCTTCTTCTGATTCACCCTCCAGACTTCACCTTCTCCTTCTCCTTCTTCTGCTTCTTCTGATTCACCCTCCTGACTTCACCTTCTCCTTCTCCTTCTTCTGCTTTTTCTGATTCACCCTCCAGACTTCACCTTCTCCTTCTCCTTCTTCTACTTCTTCTGATTCACCCTCCAGACTTCACCTTCTCCTTCTACTTCTTCTGCTTCTTCTGATTCACCCTCCAGACTTCACCTTCTCCTTCTCCTTCTTCTGCTTCTTCTGATTCACCCTCCATACTTCACTTTCTCCTTCTCCTTCTTCTGCTTCTTCTGCTTCACCCTCCAGACTTCACCTTCTCCTTCTCCTTCTTCTACTTCTTCTGCTTCACCCCCCTGACTTCACCTTCTCCTTCTCCTTCTTCTACTTCTTCTGCTTCACCCCCCTGACTTCACCTTCTCCTTCTCCTTCTTCTGCTTCTTCTGCTTCACTCTCCTAACTTCACCTTCTCCTTCTCCTTCTGCTGCTTCTTCTGATTCACCCTCCTGACTTCGCCTTCTCCTTCTCCTTCTTCTGCTTCTTCTGATTCACCCTCCAGACTTCACCTTCTCCTTCTCCTTCTTCTGCTTCTTCTGATTCACCCTCCAGACTTCACCTCCTCCTTCTCCTTCTTCTGCTTCTTCTGATTCACCCTCCAGACCTCACCTTCTCCTTCTCCTTCTTCTACTTCTTCTGATTCACCCTCCAGACTACATCTTCTCCTTCTCCTTCTTCTGCTTCTTCTGATTCACCCTCCAGACTTCACTTTCTCCTTCTCCTTCTTCTGCTTCTTCTGATTCACCCTCCAGACTTCACCTTCTCCTTCTCCTTCTTCTACTTCTTCTCATTCACCCTCCAGACTTCACCTTCTACTTCTCCTTCGTCTACTTCTTCTGATTCGCCCTCCAGACTACACCTTCTCCTTCTCCTTCTTCTACTTCTTCTGATTGACCCTCCAGACTTCACCTTCTCCTTCTCCTTCTTCTGCTTCTTCTGATTTACCCTCCAGACTTCACCTTCTCCTTCTCCTTCTTCTACTTCTTCTGATTCACCCTCCAGACTTCACCTTTTCCTTCTCCTTCTTCTACTTCTTCTGATTCACCCTCCAGACTTCACCTTCTCCTTCTCCTTCTTCTACTTCTTCTGATTCACCCTCCAGCCTTCACCTTCTCCTTCTCCTTCTTCTACTTCTTCTGATTCACCCTCCAGACTTCACCTTCTCCTTCTCCTTCTTCTACTTCTTCTGATTTACCCTCCTGACTTCACTTTCTCCTTCTCCTTCTTCTGCTTCTTCTGCTTCACCCTCCAGACTTCACCTTCTCCTTCTCCTTCTTCTGCTTCTTCTGCTTCACCCTCCAGACTTCACCTTCTCCTTCTCCTTCTTCTGCTTCTTCTGCTTCACCCTCCTGACTTCACCTTCTCCTTCTCCTTCTTCTACTTCCTCTTATTCACCCTCCAGACTTCACCTTCTCCTTCCCCTTCTTCTGCTTCTTCTGCTTCACACTCCAGACTTCACCTTCTCCTTCTCCTTCTTCTGCTTCTTCTGCTTCACCCTCCAGACTTCACCTTCTCCTTCTCCTTCTTCTGCTTCTTCTGCTTCACCCTCCTAACTTCACCTTCTCCTTCTCCTTCTTCTTCTTCTTCTGATTCACCCTCCAGACTTCACCTTCTCCTTCTCCTTCTTCTGCTTCTTCTGCTTCACCCTCCAGACTTCACCTTCTCCTTCTCCTTCTTCTGCTTCTTCTGCTGCGCCCTCCAGACCTCACCTTCTCCTTCTCCTTCTTCTGCTTCTTCTGCTTCACCCTCCTGACTTCACCTTCTCCTTCTCCTTCTTCTACTTCTTCTGCTTCACCCCCCTGACTTCACCTTCTCCTTCTCCTTCTTCTGCTTCTTCTGCTTCACTCTCCTAACTTCACCTTCTCCTTCTCCTTCTGCTGCTTCTTCTGATTCACCCTCCTGACTTCGCCTTCTCCTTCTCCTTCTTCTGCTTCTTCTGATTCACCCTCCAGACTTCACCTTCTCCTTCTCCTTCTTCTGCTTCTTCTGATTCACCCTCCAGACTTCACCTCCTCCTTCTCCTTCTTCTGCTTCTTCTGATTCACCCTCCAGACCTCACCTTCTCCTTCTCCTTCTTCTACTTCTTCTGATTCACCCTCCAGACTACATCTTCTCCTTCTCCTTCTTCTGCTTCTTCTGATTCACCCTCCAGACTTCACCTTCTCCTTCTCCTTCTTCTGCTTCTTCTGATTCACCCTCCAGACTTCACCTTCTCCTTCTCCTTCTTCTACTTCTTCTGATTCACCCCCCAGTCTTCACCTTCTCCTTCTCCTTTTTCTACTTCTTCTGATTCACCCTCCAGACTTCACCTTCTCCTTCTCCTTCTTCTGCTTCTTCTGATTCACCCTCCAGACTTCACCTTCTCCTTCTCCTTCTTCTGCTTCTTCTGATTCACCCTCCAGACTTCACCTTCTCCTTCTCCTTCTTCTGCTTCTTCTGATTCACCCTTCAGACTTCACCTTCTCCTTCTCCTTCTTCTGCTTCTTCTGATTCACCCTCCAGACCTCACCTTCTCCTTCTCCTTCTTCTAATTCTTCTGATTCACCCTCCAGACTTCATCTTCTCCTTCTCCTTCTTCTGCTTCTTCTGATTCACCCTCCAGACTTCACCTTCTCCTTCTCCTTCTTCTGCTTCTTCTGATTCACCCTACAGACTTCGCCTTCTCCTTCTCCTTCTTCTACTTCTTCTGATTCACCCTCCAGACTTCACCTTCTCCTTCTCCTTCATCTACTTCTTCTGTTTCACCCTCCAGTCTTCACCTCCTCCTTCTCCTTCTTCTGCTTCTTCTGATTCACCCTCCAGACTTCACCTTCTCCTTCTCCTTCTTCTGCTTCTTCTGATTCACCCTCCTGACTTCACCTTCTCCTTCTCCTTCTTCTGCTTTTTCTGATTCACCCTCCAGACTTCACCTTCTCCTTCTCCTTCTTCTACTTCTTCTGATTCACCCTCCAGACTTCACCTTCTCCTTCTACTTCTTCCGCTTCTTCTGATTCACCCTCCAGACTTCACCTTCTCCTTCTCCTTCTTCTGCTTCTTCTGATTCACCCTCCATACTTCACCTTCTCCTTCTCCTTCTTCTGCTTCTTCTGATTCACCCTCCAGACTTCACTTTCTCCTTCTCCTTCTTCTGCTTCTTCTGATTCTCCCTCCAGACTTCACCTTCTCCTTCTCCTTCTTCTACTTCTTCTCATTCACCCTCCAGACTTCACCTTCTCCTTCTCCTTCTTCTGCTTCTTCTGATTCACCCTCCAGACTTCACCTTCTACTTCTCCTTCGTCTACTTCTTCTGATTCACCCTCCAGACTACACCTTCTCCTTCTCCTTCTTCTACTTCTTCCGATTCAGCCTCCAGACTTCAACTTCTCCTTCTCCTTCTTCTGCTTCTTCTGATTCACCCTCCAGACTTCACCTTCTCCTTCTCCTTCTTCTACTTCTTCTGATTAACCCTCCAGACTTCACCTTTTCCTTCTCCTTCTTCTACTTCTTCTGATTCACCCTCCAGACTTCACCTTCTCCTTCTCCTTCTTCTTCTTCTTCTGCTTCTCCCTCCAGACTTCACCTTCTCCTGCTCCTTCTTCTGCTTCTTCTGATTCACCCTCCAGACTTCATCTTCTCCTTCTCCTTCTTCTACTTCTTCTGATTCACCCTCCAGCCTTCACCTTCTCCTTCTCCTTCTTCTACTTCTTCTGATTCACCCTCCAGACTTCACCTTCTCCTTCTCCTTCTTCTACTTCTTCTGATTCACCCTCCTGACTTCACTTTCTCCACTCCTTTTCTGCTTCTTCTGCTTCACCCTCCAGACTTCACCTTCTCCTTCTCCTTCTCCTGCTTCTTCTGCTGCGCCCTCCAGACCTCACCTTATCCTTCTCCTTCTTCTGCTTCTTCTGCTTCACCCTCCTGACTTCACCTTCTCCTTCTCCTTCTTCTACTTCTTCTGCTTCACCTCCCTGACTTCACCTTCTCCTTCTCCTTCTTCTGCTTCTTCTGCTTCACTCTCCTAACTTCACCTTCTCCTTCTCCTTCTGCTGCTTCTTCTGATTCACCCTCCTGACTTCGCCTTCTCCTTCTCCTTCTTCTGCTTCTTCTGATTCACCCTCCAGACTTCACCTTCTCCTTCTCCTTCTTCTGCTTCTTCTGATTCACCCTCCAGACTTCACCTCCTCCTTCTCCTTCTTCTGCTTCTTCTGATTCACCCTCCAGACCTCACCTTCTCCTTCTCCTTCTTCTACTTCTTCTGATTCACCCTCCAGACTACATCTTCTCCTTCTCCTTCTTCTGCTTCTTCTGATTCACCCTCCAGACTTCACCTTCTCCTTCTCCTTCTTCTGCTTCTTCTGATTCACCCTCCAGACTTCACCTTCTCCTTCTCCTTCTTCTACTTCTTCTGATTCACCCCCCAGTCTTCACCTTCTCCTTCTCCTTCTTCTACTTCTTCTGATTCACCCTCCAGACTTCACCTTCTCCTTCTCCTTCTTCTGCTTCTTCTGATTCACCCTCCAGACTTCACCTTCTCCTTCTCCTTCTTCTGCTTCTTCTGATTCACCCTCCAGACTTCACCTTCTCCTTCTCCTTCTTCTGCTTCTTCTGATTCACCCTTCAGACTTCACCTTCTCCTTCTCCTTCTTCTGCTTCTTCTGATTCACCCTCCAGACCTCACCTTCTCCTTCTCCTTCTTCTAATTCTTCTGATTCACCCTCCAGACTTCATCTTCTCCTTCTCCTTCTTCTGCTTCTTCTGATTCACCCTCCAGACTTCACCTTCTCCTTCTCCTTCTTCTGCTTCTTCTGATTCACCCTACAGACTTCGCCTTCTCCTTCTCCTTCTTCTACTTCTTCTGATTCACCCTCCAGACTTCACCTTCTCCTTCTCCTTCATCTACTTCTTCTGATTCACCCTCCAGTCTTCACCTCCTCCTTCTCCTTCTTCTGCTTCTTCTGATTCACCCTCCAGACTTCACCTTCTCCTTCTCCTTCTTCTGCTTCTTCTGATTCACCCTCCTGACTTCACCTTCTCCTTCTCCTTCTTCTGCTTTTTCTGATTCACCCTCCAGACTTCACCTTCTCCTTCTCCTTCTTCTACTTCTTCTGATTCACCCTCCAGACTTCATCTTCTCCTTCTCCTTCTTCTACTTCTTCTGATTCACCCTCCAGCCTTCACCTTCTCCTTCTCCTTCTTCTACTTCTTCTGATTCACCCTCCAGACTTCACCTTCTCCTTCTCCTTCTTCTACTTCTTCTGATTCACCCTCCTGACTTCACTTTCTCCTTCTCCTTGTTCTGCTTCTTCTGCTTCACCCTCCAGACTTCACCTTCTCCTTCTCCTTCTCCTGCTTCTTCTGCTGCGCCCTCCAGACCTCACCTTCTCCTTCTCCTTCTTCTGCTTCTTCTGCTTCACCCTCCTGACTTCACCTTCTCCTTCTCCTTCTTCTACTTCTTCTGCTTCACCCCCCTGACTTCACCTTCTCCTTCTCCTTCTTCTGCTTCTTCTGCTTCACTCTCCTAACTTCACCTTCTCCTTCTCCTTCTGCTGCTTCTTCTGATTCACCCTCCTGACTTCGCCTTCTCCTTCTCCTTCTTCTGCTTCTTCTGATTCACCCTCCAGACTTCACCTTCTCCTTCTCCTTCTTCTGCTTCTTCTGATTCACCCTCCAAACTTCACCTCCTCCTTCTCCTTCTTCTGCTTCTTCTGATTCACCCTCCAGACCTCACCTTCTCCTTCTCCTTCTTCTACTTCTTCTGATTCACCCTCCAGACTACATCTTCTCCTTCTCCTTCTTCTGCTTCTTCTGATTCACCCTCCAGACTTCACCTTCTCCTTCTCCTTCTTCTGCTTCTTCTGATTCACCCTCCAGACTTCACCTTCTCCTTCTCCTTCTTCTACTTCTTCTGATTCACCCCCCAGTCTTCACCTTCTCCTTCTCCTTCTTCTACTTCTTCTGATTCACCCTCCAGACTTCACCTTCTCCTTCTCCTTCTTCTGCTTCTTCTGATTCACCCTCCAGACTTCACCTTCTCCTTCTCCTTCTTCTGCTTCTTCTGATTCACCCTCCAGACTTCACCTTCTCCTTCTCCTTCTTCTGCTTCTTCTGATTCACCCTTCAGACTTCACCTTCTCCTTCTCCTTCTTCTGCTTCTTCTGATTCACCCTCCAGACCTCACCTTCTCCTTCTCCTTCTTCTAATTCTTCTGATTCACCCTTCAGACTTCATCTTCTCCTTCTCCTTCTTCTGCTTCTTCTGATTCACCCTCCAGACTTCACCTTCTCCTTCTCCTTCTTCTGCTTCTTCTGATTCACCCTACAGACTTCGCCTTCTCCTTCTCCTTCTTCTACTTCTTCTGATTCACCCTCCAGACTTCACCTTCTCCTTCTCCTTCATCTACTTCTTCTGATTCACCCTCCAGTCTTCACCTCCTCCTTCTCCTTCTTCTGCTTCTTCTGATTCACCCTCCAGACTTCACCTTCTCCTTCTCCTTCTTCTGCTTCTTCTGCTGCGCCCTCCAGACCTCACCTTCTCCTTCTCCTTCTTCTGCTTCTTCTGCTTCACCCTCCTGACTTCACCTTCTCCTTCTCCTTCTTCTACTTCTTCTGCTTCACCCCCCTGACTTCACCTTCTCCTTCTCCTTCTTCTGCTTCTTCTGCTTCACTCTCCTAACTTCACCTTCTACTTCTCCTTCTGCTGCTTCTTCTGATTCACCCTCCTGACTTCGCCTTCTCCTTCTCCTTCTTCTGCTTCTTCTGATTCACCCTCCAGACTTCACCTTCTCCTTCTCCTTCTTCTGCTTCTTCTGATTCACCCTCCAGACTTCACCTCCTCCTTCTCCTTCTTCTGCTTCTTCTGATTCACCCTCCAGACCTCACCTTCTCCTTCTCCTTCTTCTACTTCTTCTGATTCACCCTCCAGACTACATCTTCTCCTTCTCCTTCTTCTGCTTCTTCTGATTCACCCTCCAGACTTCACCTTCTCCTTCTCCTTCTTCTGCTTCTTCTGATTCACCCTCCAGACTTCACCTTCTCCTTCTCCTTCTTCTACTTCTTCTGATTCACCCCCCAGTCTTCACCTTCTCCTTCTCCTTTTTCTACTTCTTCTGATTCACCCTCCAGACTTCACCTTCTCCTTCTCCTTCTTCTGCTTCTTCTGATTCAACCTCCAGACTTCACCTTCTCCTTCTCCTTCTTCTGCTTCTTCTGATTCACCCTCCAGACTTCACCTTCTCCTTCTCCTTCTTCTGCTTCTTCTGATTCACCCTTCAGACTTCACCTTCTCCTTCTCCTTCTTCTGCTTCTTCTGATTCACCCTCCAGACCTCACCTTCTCCTTCTCCTTCTTCTAATTCTTCTGATTCACCCTCCAGACTTCATCTTCTCCTTCTCCTTCTTCTGCTTCTTCTGATTCACCCTCCAGACTTCACCTTCTCCTTCTCCTTCTTCTGCTTCTTCTGATTCACCCTACAGACTTCGCCTTCTCCTTCTCCTTCTTCTACTTCTTCTGATTCACCCTCCAGACTTCACCTTCTCCTTCTCCTTCATCTACTTCTTCTAATTCACCCTCCAGTCTTCACCTCCTCCTTCTCCTTCTTCTGCTTCTTCTGATTCACCCTCCAGACTTCACCTTCTCCTTCTCCTTCTTCTGCTTCTTCTGATTCACCCTCCTGACTTCACCTTCTCCTTCTCCTTCTTCTGCTTTTTCTGATTCACCCTCCAGACTTCACCTTCTCCTTCTCCTTCTTCTACTTCTTCTGATTCACCCTCCAGACTTCACCTTCTCCTTCTACTTCTTCTGCTTCTTCTGATTCACCCTCCAGACTTCACCTTCTCCTTCTCCTTCTTCTGCTTCTTCTGATTCACCCTCCATACTTCACTTTCTCCTTCTCCTTCTTCTGCTTCTTCTGCTTCACCCTCCAGACTTCAACTTCTCCTTCTCCTTCTTCTACTTCTTCTGCTTCACCCCCCTGACTTCACCTTCTCCTTCTCCTTCTTCTACTTCTTCTGCTTCACCCCCCTGACTTCACCTTCTCCTTCTCCTTCTTCTGCTTCTTCTGCTTCACTCTCCTAACTTCACCTTCTCCTTCTCCTTCTGCTGCTTCTTCTGATTCACCCTCCTGACTTCGCCTTCTCCTTCTCCTTCTTCTGCTTCTTCTGATTCACCCTCCAGACTTCACCTTCTCCTTCTCCTTCTTCTGCTTCTTCTGATTCACCCTCCAGACTTCACCTCCTCCTTCTCCTTCTTCTGCTTCTTCTGATTCACCCTCCAGACCTCACCTTCTCCTTCTCCTTCTTCTACTTCTTCTGATTCACCCTCCAGACTACATCTTCTCCTTCTCCTTCTTCTGCTTCTTCTGATTCACCCTCCAGACTTCACTTTCTCCTTCTCCTTCTTCTGCTTCTTCTGATTCACCCTCCAGACTTCACCTTCTCCTTCTCCTTCTTCTACTTCTTCTCATTCACCCTCCAGACTTCACCTTCTACTTCTCCTTCGTCTACTTCTTCTGATTCGCCCTCCAGACTACACCTTCTCCTTCTCCTTCTTCTACTTCTTCTGATTGACCCTCCAGACTTCACCTTCTCCTTCTCCTTCTTCTGCTTCTTCTGATTTACCCTCCAGACTTCACCTTCTCCTTCTCCTTCTTCTACTTCTTCTGATTCACCCTCCAGACTTCACCTTTTCCTTCTCCTTCTTCTACTTCTTCTGATTCACCCTCCAGACTTCACCTTCTCCTTCTCCTTCTTCTACTTCTTCTGATTCACCCTCCAGCCTTCACCTTCTCCTTCTCCTTCTTCTACTTCTTCTGATTCACCCTCCAGACTTCACCTTCTCCTTCTCCTTCTTCTACTTCTTCTGATTTACCCTCCTGACTTCACTTTCTCCTTCTCCTTCTTCTGCTTCTTCTGCTTCACCCTCCAGACTTCACCTTCTCCTTCTCCTTCTTCTGCTTCTTCTGCTTCACCCTCCAGACTTCACCTTCTCCTTCTCCTTCTTCTGCTTCTTCTGCTTCACCCTCCTGACTTCACCTTCTCCTTCTCCTTCTTCTACTTCTTCTGATTCACCCTCCAGACTTCACCTTCTCCTTCCCCTTCTTCTGCTTCTTCTGCTTCACACTCCAGACTTCACCTTCTCCTTCTCCTTCTTCTGCTTCTTCTGCTTCACCCTCCAGACTTCACCTTCTCCTTCTCCTTCTTCTGCTTCTTCTGCTTCACCCTCCTGACTTCACCTTCTCCTTCTCCTTCTTCTTCTTCTTCTGATTCACCCTCCAGACTTCACCTTCTCCTTCTCCTTCTTCTGCTTCTTCTGCTTCACCCTCCAGACTTCACCTTCTCCTTCTCCTTCTTCTGCTTCTTCTGCTGCGCCCTCCAGACCTCAGCTTCTCCTTCTCCTTCTTCTGCTTCTTCTGCTTCACCCTCCTGACTTCACCTTCTCCTTCTCCTTCTTCTACTTCTTCTGCTTCACCCCCCTGACTTCACCTTCTCCTTCTCCTTCTTCTGCTTCTTCTGCTTCACTCTCCTAACTTCACCTTCTCCTTCTCCTTCTGCTGCTTCTTCTGATTCACCCTCCTGACTTCGCCTTCTCCTTCTCCTTCTTCTGCTTCTTCTGATTCACCCTCCAGACTTCACCTTCTCCTTCTCCTTCTTCTGCTTCTTCTGATTCACCCTCCAGACTTCACCTCCTCCTTCTCCTTCTTCTGCTTCTTCTGATTCACCCTCCAGACCTCACCTTCTCCTTCTCCTTCTTCTACTTCTTCTGATTCACCCTCCAGACTACATCTTCTCCTTCTCCTTCTTCTGCTTCTTCTGATTCACCCTTCAGACTTCACCTTCTCCTTCTCCTTCTTCTGCTTCTTCTGATTCACCCTCCAGACCTCACCTTCTCCTTCTCCTTTTTCTAATTCTTCTGATTCACCCTCCAGACTTCATCTTCTCCTTCTCCTTCTTCTGCTTCTTCTGATTCACCCTCCAGACTTCACCTTCTCCTTCTCCTTCTTCTGCTTCTTCTGATTCACCCTACAGACTTCGCCTTCTCCTTCTCCTTCTTCTACTTCTTCTGATTCACCCTTCAGACTTCACCTTCTCCTTCTCCTTCTTCTGCTTCTTCTGATTCACCCTCCAGACCTCACCTTCTCCTTCTCCTTCTTCTAATTCTTCTGATTCACCCTACAGACTTCGCCTTCTCCTTCTCCTTCTTCTACTTCTTCTGATTCACCCTCCAGACTTCACCTTCTCCTTCTCCTTCATCTACTTCTTCTGATTCACCCTCCAGTCTTCACCTCCTCCTTCTCCTTCTTCTGCTTCTTCTGATTCACCCTCCAGACTTCACCTTCTCCTTCTCCTTCTTCTGCTTCTTCTGATTCACCCTCCTGACTTCACCTTCTCATTCTCCTTCTTCTGCTTTTTCTGATTCACCCTCCAGACTTCACCTTCTCCTTCTCCTTCTTCTACTTCTTCTGATTCACCCTCCAGACTTCACCTTCTCCTTCTACTTCTTCTGCTTCTTCTGATTCACCCTCCAGACTTCACCTTCTCCTTCTCCTTCTTCTGCTTCTTCTGATTCACCCTCCATACTTCACCTTCTCCTTCTCCTTCTTCTGCTTCTTCTGGTTCACCCTCCAGACTTCACTTTCTCCTTCTCCTTCTTCTGCTTCTTCTGATTCTCCCTCCAGACTTCACCTTCTCCTTCTCCTTCTTCTACTTCTTCTCATTCACCCTCCAGACTTCACCTTCTCCTTCTCCTTCTTCTGCTTCTTCTGATTCACCCTCCAGACTTCACCTTCTACTTCTCCTTCGTCTACTTCTTCTGATTCACCCTCCAGACTACACCTTCTCCTTCTCCTTCTTCTACTTCTTCCGATTCAGCCTCCAGACTTCAACTTCTCCTTCTCCTTCTTCTGCTTCTTCTGATTCACCCTCCAGACTTCACCTTCTCCTTCTCCTTCTTCTACTTCTTCTGATTAACCCTCCAGACTTCACCTTTTCCTTCTCCTTCTTCTACTTCTTCTGATTCACCCTCCAGACTTCACCTTCTCCTTCTCCTTCTTCTTCTTCTTCTGCTTCTCCCTCCAGACTTCACCTTCTCCTGCTCCTTCTTCTGCTTCTTCTGATTCACCCTCCAGACTTCATCTTCTCCTTCTCCTTCTTCTACTTCTTCTGATTCACCCTCCAGCCTTCACCTTCTCCTTCTCCTTCTTCTACTTCTTCTGATTCACCCTCCAGACTTCACCTTCTCCTTCTCCTTCTTCTACTTCTTCTGATTCACCCTCCTGACTTCACTTTCTCCTTCTCCTTTTCTGCTTCTTCTGCTTCACCCTCCAGACTTCACCTTCTCCTTCTCCTTCTCCTGCTTCTTCTGCTGCGCCCTCCAGACCTCACCTTCTCCTTCTCCTTCTTCTGCTTCTTCTGCTTCACCCTCCTGACTTCACCTTCTCCTTCTCCTTCTTCTACTTCTTCTGCTTCACCCCCCTGACTTCACCTTCTCCTTCTCCTTCTTCTGCTTCTTCTGCTTCACTCTCCTAACTTCACCTTCTCCTTCTGCTTCTGCTGCTTCTTCTGATTCACCCTCCTGACTTCGCCTTCTCCTTCTCCTTCTTCTGCTTCTTCTGATTCACCCTCCAGACTTCACCTTCTCCTTCTCCTTCTTCTGCTTCTTCTGATTCACACTCCAGACTTCACCTCCTCCTTCTCCTTCTTCTGCTTCTTCTGATTCACCCTCCAGACCTCACCTTCTCCTTCTCCTTCTTCTACTTCTTCTGATTCACCCTCCAGACTACAACTTCTCCTTCTCCTTCTTCTGCTTCTTCTGATTCACCCTCCAGACTTCACCTTCTCCTTCTCCTTCTTCTGCTTCTTCTGATTCACCCTCCAGACTTCACCTTCTCCTTCTCCTTCTTCTACTTCTTCTGATTCACCCCCCAGTCTTCACCTTCTCCTTCTCCTTCTTCTACTTCTTCTGATTCACCCTCCAGACTTCACCTTCTCCTTCTTCTGCTTCTTCTGATTCACCCTCCAGACTTCACCTTCTCCTTCTCCTTCTTCTGCTTCTTCTGATTCACCCTCCAGACTTCACCTTCTCCTTCTCCTTCTTCTGCTTCTTCTGATTCACCCTTCAGACTTCACCTTCTCCTTCTCCTTCTTCTGCTTCTTCTGATTCACCCTCCAGACCTCACCTTCTCCTTCTCCTTCTTCTAATTCTTCTGATTCACCCTCCAGACTTCATCTTCTCCTTCTCCTTCTTCTGCTTCTTCTGATTCACCCTCCAGACTTCACCTTCTCCTTCTCCTTCTTCTGCATCTTCTGATTCACCCTACAGACTTCGCCTTCTCCTTCTCCTTCTTCTACTTCTTCTGATTCACCCTCCAGACTTCACCTTCTCCTTCTCCTTCATCTACTTCTTCTGATTCACCCTCCAGTCTTCACCTCCTCCTTCTCCTTCTTCTGCTTCTTCTGATTCACCCTCCAGACTTCACCTTCTCCTTCTCCTTCTTCTGCTTCTTCTGATTCACCCTCCTGACTTCACCTTCTCCTTCTCCTTCTTCTGCTTTTTCTGATTCACCCTCCAGACTTCACCTTCTCCTTCTCCTTCTTCTACTTCTTCTGATTCACCCTCCAGACTTCATCTTCTCCTTCTCCTTCTTCTACTTCTTCTGATTCACCCTCCAGACTTCACCTTCTCCTTCTCCTTCTTCTACTTCTTCTGATTCACCCTCCTGACTTCACTTTCTCCTTCTCCTTGTTCTGCTTCTTCTGCTTCACCCTCCAGACTTCACCTTCTCCTTCTCCTTCTCCTGCTTCTTCTGCTGCGCCCTCCAGACCTCACCTTCTCCTTCTCCTTCTTCTGCTTCTTCTGCTTCACCCTCCTGACTTCACCTTCTCCTTCTCCTTCTTCTACTTCTTCTGCTTCACCCCCCTGACTTCACCTTCTCCTTCTCCTTCTTCTGCTTCTTCTGCTTCACTCTCCTAACTTCACCTTCTCCTTCTCCTTCTGCTGCTTCTTCTGATTCACCCTCCTGACTTCGCCTTCTCCTTCTCCTTCTTCTGCTTCTTCTGATTCACCCTCCAGACTTCACCTTCTCCTTCTCCTTCTTCTGCTTCTTCTGATTCACCCTCCAGACCTCACCTTCTCCTTCTCCTTCTTCTACTTCTTCTGATTCACCCTCCAGACTACATCTTCTCCTTCTCCTTCTTCTGCTTCTTCTGATTCACCCTCCAGACTTCACCTTCTCCTTCTCCTTCTTCTGCTTCTTCTGATTCACCCTCCAGACTTCACCTTCTCCTTCTCCTTCTTCTACTTCTTCTGATTCACCCCCCAGTCTTCACCTTCTCCTTCTCCTTCTTCTACTTCTTCTGATTCACTCTCCAGACTTCACCTTCTCCTTCTCCTTCTTCTGCTTCTTCTGATTCACCCTCCAGACTTCACCTTCTCCTTCTCCTTCTTCTGCTTCTTCTGATTCACCCTCCAGACTTCACCTTCTCCTTCTCCTTCTTCTGCTTCTTCTGATTCACCCTTCAGACTTCACCTTCTCCTTCTCCTTCTTCTGCTTCTTCTGATTCACCCTCCAGACCTCACCTTCTCCTTCTCCTTCTTCTAATTCTGCTGATTCACCCTTCAGACTTCATCTTCTCCTTCTCCTTCTTCTGCTTCTTCTGATTCACCCTCCAGACTTCACCTTCTCCTTCTCCTTCTTCTGCTTCTTCTGATTCACCCTACAGACTTCGCCTTCTCCTTCTCCTTCTTCTACTTCTTCTGATTCACCCTCCAGACTTCACCTTCTCCTTCTCCTTCATCTACTTCTTCTGATTCACCCTCCAGTCTTCACCTCCTCCTTCTCCTTCTTCTGCTTCTTCTGATTCACCCTCCAGACTTCACCTTCTCCTTCTCCTTCTTCTGCTTCTTCTGATTCACCCTCCTGACTTCACCTTCTCCTTCTCCTTCTTCTGCTTTTTCTGATTCACCCTCCAGACTTCACCTTCTCCTTCTCCTTCTTCTACTTCTTCTGATTCACCCTCCAGACTTCACCTTCTCCTTCTACTTCTTCTGCTTCTTCTGATTCACCCTCCAGACTTCACCTTCTCCTTCTCCTTCTTCTGCTTCTTCTGATTCACCCTCCATACTTCACCTTCTCCTTCTCCTTCTTCTGCTTCTTCTGATTCACCCTCCAGACTTCACTTTCTCCTTCTCCTTCTTCTGCTTCTTCTGATTCTCCCTCCAGACTTCACCTTCTCCTTCTCCTTCTTCTACTTCTTCTCATTCACCCTCCAGACTTCACCTTCTCCTTCTCCTTCTTCTGCTTCTTCTGATTCACCCTCCAGACTTCACCTTCTACTTCTCCTTCGTCTACTTCTTCTGATTCACCCTCCAGACTACACCTTCTCCTTCTCCTTCTTCTACTTCTTCCGATTCAGCCTCCAGACTTCAACTTCTCCTTCTCCTTCTTCTGCTTCTTCTGATTCACCCTCCAGACTTCACCTTCTCCTTCTCCTTCTTCTACTTCTTCTGATTAACCCTCCAGACTTCACCTTTTCCTTCTCCTTCTTCTACTTCTTCTGATTCACCCTCCAGACTTCACCTTCTCCTTCTCCTTCTCCTTCTTCTTCTGCTTCTCCCTCCAGACTTCACCTTCTCCTTCTCCTTCTTCTGCTTCTTCTGATTCACCCTCCAGACTTCATCTTCTCCTTCTCCTTCTTTTACTTCTTCTGATTCACCCTCCAGCCTTCACCTTCTCCTTCTCCTTCTTCTACTTCTTCTGATTCACCCTCCAGACTTCACCTTCTCCTTCTCCTTCTTCTACTTCTTCTGATTCACCCTCCTGACTTCACTTTCTCCTTCTCCTTCTTCTGCTTCTTCTGCTTCACCCTCCAGACTTCACCTTCTCCTTCTCCTTCTCCTGCTTCTTCTGCTTCACCCTCCAGACTTCACCTTCTCCTTCTCCTTCTTCTGCTTCTTCTGCTTCACCCTCCTGACTTCACCTTCTCCTTCTCCTTCTTCTACTTCTTCTGATTCACCCTCCAGACTTCACCTTCTCCTTCTCCTTCTTCTGCTTCTTCTGCTTCACGCTCCAGACTTCACCTTCTCCTTCTCCTTCTTCTGCTTCTTCTGCTTCACCCTCCAGACTTCACCTTCTCCTTCTCCTTCTTCTGCTTCTTCTGCTTCACCCTCCTGACTTCACCTTCTCCTTCTCCTTCTTCTTCTTCTTCTGATTCACCCTCCAGACTTCACCTTCTCCTTCTCCTTCTTTTGCTTCTTCTGCTTCATCCTCCAGACTTCACCTTCTCCTTCTCCTTCTTCTGCTTCTTCTGCTGCGCCCTCCAGACTTCACCTTCTCCTTCTCCTTCTTCTGCTTCTTCTGCTTCACCCTCCTGACTTCACCTTCTCCTTCACCTTCTTCTACTTCTTCTGCTTCACCCCCCTGACTTCACCTTCTCCTTCTCCTTCTTCTGCTTCTTCTGATTCACTCTCCTAACTTCACCTTCTCGTTCTCCTTCTGCTGCTTCTTCTGATTCACCCTCCTGACTTGGCCTTCTCCTTCTCCTTCTTCTGCTTCTTCTGATTCACCCTCCAGACTTCATCTTCTCCTTCTCCTTCTTCTGCTTCTTCTGATTCACCCTCCAGACTTCACCTTCTCCTTCTCCTTCTTCTGCTTCTTCTGATTCACCCTCCAGACTTCACCTTCTCCTTCTCCTTCTTCTACTTCTTCTGATTAACCCCCAGACTTCACCTTCTCCTTCTCCTTCTTCTACTTCTTCTGATTCACCCTCCAGCCTTCACCTTCTCATTCTGCTTCTTCTGCTTCTTCTGATTCACCCTGCAGACTTCACCTTCTCCTTCTCCTTCTTCTGCTTCTTCTGCTTCACCCTCCTGACTTCACCTTCTCCTTCTCCTTCTTCTTCTTCTTCTGATTCATCCTCCAGACTTCACCTTCTCCTTCTCCTTCTTCTGCTTCTTCTGCTTCACCCTCCAGACTTCACCTTCTCCTTCTCCTTCTTCTGCTTCTTCTGCTGCGCCCTCCAGACTTCACCTTCTCCTTCTCCTTCTTCTGCTTCTTCTGCTTCACCCTCCTGACTTCACCTTCTCCTTCTCCTTCTTCTACTTCTTCTGCTTCACCCCCCTGACTTCACCTTCTCCTTCTCCTTCTTCTGCTTCTTCTGATTCACTCTCCTAACTTCACCTTCTCGTTCTCCTTCTGCTGCTTCTTCTGATTCACCCTCCTGACTTGGCCTTCTCCTTCTCCTTCTTCTGCTTCTTCTGATTCACCCTCCAGACTTCATCTTCTCCTTCTCCTTCTTCTGCTTCTTCTGATTCACCCTCCAGACTTCACCTTCTCCTTCTCCTTCTTCTGCTTCTTCTGATTCACCCTCCAGACTTCACCTTCTCCTTCTCCTTCTTCTGCTTCTTCTGATTCACCCTTCAGACTTCACCTTCTCCTTCTCCTTCTTCTGCTTCTTCTGATTCACCCTCCAGACCTCACCTTCTCCTTCTCCTTCTTCTAATTCTTCTGATTCACCCTCCAGACTTCATCTTCTCCTTCTCCTTCTTCTGCTTATTCTGATTCACCCTCCAGACTTCACCTTCTCCTTCTCCTTCTTCTGCTTCTTCTGATTCACCCTACAGACTTCGCCTTCTCCTTCTCCTTCTTCTACTTCTTCTGATTCACCCTCCAGACTTCACCTTCTCCTTCTCCTTCATCTACTTCTTCTGATTCACCCTCCAGTCTTCACCTCCTCCTTCTCCTTCTTCTGCTTCTTCTGATTCACCCTCCAGACTTCACCTTCTCCTTCTCCTTCTTCTGCTTCTTCTGATTCACCCCCCTGACTTCACCTTCTCCTTCTCCTTCTTCTGCTTTTTCTGATTCACCCTCCAGACTTCACCTTCTCCTTCTCCTTCTTCTACTTCTTCTGATTCACCCTCCAGACTTCATCTTCTCCTTCTCCTTCTTCTACTTCTTCTGATTCACCCTCCAGCCTTCACCTTCTCCTTCTCCTTCTTCTACTTCTTCTGATTCACCCTCCAGACTTCACCTTCTCCTTCTCCTTCTTCTACTTCTTCTGATTCACCCTCCTGACTTCACTTTCTCCTTCTCCTTCTTCTGCTTCTTCTGCTTCACCCTCCAGACTTCACCTTCTCCTTCTCCTTCTCCTGCTTCTTCTGCTGCGCCCTCCAGACCTCACCTTCTCCTTCTCCTTCTTCTGCTTCTTCTGCTTCACCCTCCTGACTTCACCTTCTCCTTCTCCTTCTTCTACTTCTTCTGCTTCACCCCCCTGACTTCACCTTCTCCTTCTCCTTCTTCTGCTTCTTCTGCTTCACTCTCCTAACTTCACCTTCTCCTTCTCCTTCTGCTGCTTCTTCTGATTCACCCTCCTGACTTCGCCTTCTCCTTCTCCTTCTTCTGCTTCTTCTGATTCACCCTCCAGACTTCACCTTCTCCTTCTCCTTCTTCTGCTTCTTCTGATTCACCCTCCAAACTTCACCTCCTCCTTCTCCTTCTTCTGCTTCTTCTGATTCACCCTCCAGACCTCACCTTCTCCTTCTCCTTCTTCTACTTCTTCTGATTCACCCTCCAGACTACATCTTCTCCTTCTCCTTCTTCTGCTTCTTCTGATTCACCCTCCAGACTTCACCTTCTCCTTCTCCTTCTTCTGCTTCTTCTGATTCACCCTCCAGACTTCACCTTCTCCTTCTCCTTCTTCTACTTCTTCTGATTCACCCCCCAGTCTTCACCTTCTCCTTCTCCTTCTTCTACTTCTTCTGATTCACCCTCCAGACTTCACCTTCTCCTTCTCCTTCTTCTGCTTCTTCTGATTCACCCTCCAGACTTCACCTTCTCCTTCTCCTTCTTCTGCTTCTTCTGATTCACCCTCCAGACTTCACCTTCTCCTTCTCCTTCTTCTGCTTCTTCTGATTCACCCTTCAGACTTCACCTTCTCCTTCTCCTTCTTCTGCTTCTTCTGATTCACCCTCCAGACCTCACCTTCTCCTTCTCCTTCTTCTAATTCTTCTGATTCACCCTTCAGACTTCATCTTCTCCTTCTCCTTCTTCTGCTTCTTCTGATTCACCCTCCAGACTTCACCTTCTCCTTCTCCTTCTTCTGCTTCTTCTGATTCACCCTACAGACTTCGCCTTCTCCTTCTCCTTCTTCTACTTCTTCTGATTCACCCTCCAGACTTCACCTTCTCCTTCTCCTTCATCTACTTCTTCTGATTCACCCTCCAGTCTTCACCTCCTCCTTCTCCTTCTTCTGCTTCTTCTGACTCACCCTCCAGACTTCACCTTCTCCTTCTCCTTCTTCTGCTTCTTCTGATTCACCCTCCTGACTTCACCTTCTCCTTCTCCTTCTTCTGCTTTTTCTGATTCACCCTCCAGACTTCACCTTCTCCTTCTCCTTCTTCTACTTCTTCTGATTCACCCTCCAGACTTCACCTTCTCCTTCTACTTCTTCTGCTTCTTCTGATTCACCCTCCAGACTTCACCTTCTCCTTCTCCTTCTTCTGCTTCTTCTGATTCACCCTCCATACTTCACCTTCTCCTTCTCCTTCTTCTGCTTCTTCTGATTCACCCTCCAGACTTCACTTTCTCCTTCTCCTTCTTCTGCTTCTTCTGATTCTCCCTCCAGACTTCACCTTCTCCTTCTCCTTCTTCTACTTCTTCTCATTCACCCTCCAGACTTCACCTTCTCATTCTCCTTCTTCTGCTTCTTCTGATTCACCCTCCAGACTTCACCTTCTACTTCTCCTTCGTCTACTTCTTCTGATTCACCCTCCAGACTACACCTTCTCCTTCTCCTTCTTCTACTTCTTCCGCTTCAGCCTCCAGACCTCAACTTCTCCTTCTCCTTCTTCTGCTTCTTCTGATTCACCCTCCAGACTTCACCTTCTCCTTCTCCTTCTTCTACTTCTTCTGTTTAACCCTCCAGACTTCACCTTTTCCTTCTCCTTCTTCTACTTCTTCTGATTCACCCTCCAGACTTCACCTTCTCCTTCTTCTTCTTCTTCTGCTTCTCCCTCCAGACTTCACCTTCTCCTTCTCCTACTTCTGCTTCTTCTGATTCACCCTCCAGACTTCATCTTCTCCTTCTCCTTCTTCTACTTCTTCTGATTCACCCTCCAGCCTTCACCTTCTCCTTCTCCTTCTTCTACTTCTTCTGATTCACCCTCCAGACTTCACCTTCTCCTTCTCCTTCTTCTACTTCTTCTGATTCACCCTCCTGACTTCACTTTCTCCTTCTCCTTCTTCTGCTTCTTCTGCTTCACCCTCCAGACTTCACCTTCTCCTTCTCCTTCTCCTGCTTCTTCTGCTTCACCCTCCAGACTTCACCTTCTCCTTCTCCTTCTTCTGCTTCTTCTGCTTCACCCTCCTGACTTCACCTTCTCCTTCTCCTTCTTCTACTTCTTCTGGTTCACCCTCCAGACTTCACCTTCTCCTTCTCCTTCTTCTGCTTCACGCTCCAGACTTCACCTTCTCCTTCTCCTTCTTCTGCTTCTTCTGCTTCACCCTCCAGACTTCACCTTCTCCTTCTCCTTCTTCTGCTTCTTCTGCTTCACCCTCCTGACTTCACCTTCTCCTTCTCCTTCTTCTTCTTCTTCTGATTCACCCTCCAGACTTCACCTTCTCCTTCTCCTTCTTCTGCTTCTTCTGCTTCACCCTCCAGACTTCACCTTCTCCTTCTCCTTCTTCTGCTTCTTCTGCTGCGCCCTCCAGACTTCACCTTCTCCTTCTCCTTCTTCTGCTTCTTCTGCTTCACCCTCCTGACTTCACCTTCTCCTTCTCCTTCTTCTACTTCTTCTGCTTCACCCCCCTGACTTCACCTTCTCCTTCTCCTTCTTCTGCTTCTTCTGATTCACTCTCCTAACTTCACCTTCTCGTTCTCCTTCTGCTGCTTCTTCTGATTCACCCTCCTGACTTGGCCTTCTCCTTCTCCTTCTTCTGCTTCTTCTGATTCACCCTCCAGACTTCATCTTCTCCTTCTCCTTCTTCTGCTTTTTCTGATTCACCCTCCAGACTTCACCTTCTCCTTCTCCTTCTTCTGCTTCTTCTGATTCACCCTCCAGACTTCACCTTCTCCTTCTCCTTCTTCTACTTCTTCTGATTAACCCCCAGACTTCACCTTCTCCTTCTCCTTCTTCTACTTCTTCTGATTCACCCTCCAGCCTTCACCTTCTCATTCTGCTTCTTCTGCTTCTTCTGCTTCACCCTCCAGACTTCACCTTCTCCTTCTCTTTCTTCTGCTTCTTCTGATTCACCCTCCAGACTTCACCTTCTCCTTCTCCTTCTTCTGCTTCTTCTGATTCACCCTCCAGACTTCACCTCCTCCTTCTCCTTCTTCTGATTCACCCTCCTGACTTCACCTTCTCCTTCTCCTTCTTCTACTTCTTCTGATTCACCCTCCTGACTTCACCTTCATCTTCTCCTTCTTCTACTTCTTCTGCTTCACCCTCCAGACTTCACCTTCTCCTTCTCCTTCTTCTACTTCTTCTGATTCACCCTCCAGACTTCACCTTCTGCTTCTCCTTCTCCTTCTTCTGCTTCTTCTGATTCACCCTCCAGACTTCATCTTCTCCTTCTCCTTATTCTGCTTCTTCTGATTCACCCTCCAGACTTCATCTTCTCCTTCTCCTTCTTCTGCTTCTTCTGATTCACCCTCCAGACTTCACCTTCTCCTTCTCCTTATTCTGCTTCTTCTGATTCACCCTCCAGACTTCACCTTCTCCTTCTCCTTCTTCTGCTTCTTCTGATTCACCCTCCAGACTTCACCTTCTCCTTCTCCTTCTTCTACTTCTTCTGATTCACCCTTCAGACTTCATCTTCTCCTTCTCCTTCTTCTGCTTCTTCTGATTCACCCTCCAGACTTCACCTTCTCCTTCTCCTTCTTCTGCTTCTTCTGATTCACCCTCCAGACTTCACCTTCTCCTTCTCCTTCTTCTACTTCTTCTGATTCACCCTCCAGACTTCACCTTCTCCTTCTCCTTCTTCTACTTCTTCTGATTCACCCTCCAGACTTCACCTTCTCCTTCTCCTTCATCTGCTTCTTCTGATTCACCCTCCAGACTTCACCTTCTCCTTCTCCTTCTCCTTCTTCTGCTTCTTCTGATTCACCCTCCAGACTTCACCTTCTCCTTCTCCTTCTTCTGCTTCTTCTGATTCACCCTTCAGCATTCACCTTCTCCTTCTCCTTCTTCTGCTTCTTCTGATTCACCCTCCAGACCTCACCTTCTCCTTCTCCTTCTTCTACTTCTTCTGATTCACCCTCCAGACTTTATCTGCTCCTTCTCCTTCTTCTGCTTCTTCTGATTTACCCTCCAGACTTCACCTTCTCCTTCTCCTTCTTCTGCTTCTTCTGATTCACCCTCCAGACTTCGCCTTCTCCTTCTCCTTCTTCTACTTCTTCTGATGTACCCTTCAGACTTCACCTTCTCCTTCTCCTTCTTCTACTTCTTCTGATTCACCCTCCAGTCTTCACCATCTCCTTCTCCTTCTTCTGCTGATTCACCCTCCTGACTTCACCTTCTCCTTCTCCTTCTTCTGCTTCTTCTGATTCACGCTCCAGACTTCACCTTTTCCTTCTCCTTCTTCTACTTCTTCTGATTCACCCTCCAGACTTCACCTTCTCCTTCTACTTCTTCTGCTTCTTCTGATTCACCCTCCAGACTTCATCTTCTCCTTCTCCTTCTTCTGCTTCTTCTGATTCACCCTCCAGACTTCACCTTCTCCTTCTCCTTCTTCTGCTTCTTCTGATTCACCCTCCAGACTTCACCTTCTCCTTCTCCTTCTTCTGCTCCTTCTGATTCACCCTCCAGACTTCACCTTCTCCTTCTCCTTCTTCTACTTCTTCTGATTCACCCTCCAGACTTCACCTTCTCCTTCTCCTTCTTTTGCTTCTTCTGATTCACCCTCCAGACTTCACCTTCTCCTTCTCCTTCGTCTACTTCTTCTGATTCACCCTCCAGACTACACCTTCTCCTTCTCCTTCTTCTACTTCTTCTGATTCACCCTCCAGACTTCACCTTCTCCTTCCCCTTCTTCTACTTCTTCTGATTCACGCTCCAGACTTCACCTTCTCCTTCTCCTTCTTCTACTTCTTCTGATTCACCCTCCAGACTTCACCTTCTCCTTCTCCTTCTTCTGCTTCTTCTGATTCACCCTCCAGATTTCACCTTCTCCTTCTCCTTCTTCTACTTCTTCTGATTCACCCTCCAGACTTCACCTTCTCCTTATCCTTCTTCTACTTCTTCTGATTCACCCTCCAGTCTTCACCTTCTCCTTCTCCTTCTTCTCCTTCTTCTGATTCACCCTCCTGACTTCACCTTCTCCTTCTCCTTCTTCTGCTTCTTCTGATTTACCCTCCAGACCTCACCTTCTCCTTCTCCTTCTTCTACTTCTTCTCATTCACCCTCCAGACTTCACCTTCTCCTTCTCCTTCTTCTACTTCTTCTGATTCACCCTCCAGACTACACCTTCTCCTTCTCCTTCTTCTACTTCTTCCGATTCAGCCTCCAGACTTCAACTTCTCCTTCTCCTTCTTCTGCTTCTTCTGATTCACCCTCCAGTCTTCACCATCTCCTTCTCCTTCTTCTGCTGATTCACCCTCCTGACTTCACCTTCTCCTTCTCCTTCTTCTGCTTCTTCTGATTCACGCTCCAGACTTCACCTTCTCCTTCTCCTTCTTCTACTTCTTCTGATTCACCCTCCAGACCTCACCTTCTCCTTCTCCTTCTTCTAATTCTTCTGATTCACCCTTCAGACTTCACCTTCTCCTTCTCCTTCTTCTGCTTCTTCTGATTCACCCTCCAGACCTCACCTTCTCCTTCTCCTTCTTCTAATTCTTCTGATTCACCCTTCAGACTTCACCTTCTCCTTCTCCTTCTTCTGCTTCTTCTGATTCACTCTCCAGACTTCACCTTCTCCTTCTCCTTCTTCTGCTTCTTCTGATTCACCCTACAGACTTCGCCTTCTCCTTCTCCTTCTTCTACCTCTTCTGATTCACCCTCCAGACTTCACCTTCTCCTTCTCCTTCATCTACTTCTTCTGATTCACCCTCCAGTCTTCACCTCCTCCTTTTCCTTCTTCTGCTTCTTCTGATTCACCCTCCAGACTTCACCTTCTCCTTCTCCTTCTTCTGCTTCTTCTGATTCACCCTCCTGACTTCACCTTTTCCTTCTCCTTCTTCTGCTTTTTCTGATTCACCCTCCAGACTTCACCTTCTCCTTCTCCTTCTTCTACTTCTTCTGATTCACCCTCCAGACTTCACCTTCTCCTTCTCCTTCTTCTACTTCTTCTGATTCACCCTCCAGACTTCACCTTCTCCTTCTCCTTCTTCTGCTTCTTCTGATTCACCCTCCATACTTCACCTTCTCCTTCTCCTTCTTCTGCTTCTTCTGATTCACCCTCCAGACTTCACTTTCTCCTTCTCCTTCTTCTGCTTCTTCTGATTCACCCTCCAGACTTCACCTTCTCCTTCTCCTTCTTCTACTTCTTCTCATTCACCCTCCAGACTTCACCTTCTCCTTCTCCTTCTTCTACTTCTTCTGATTCACCCTCCAGACTTCACCTTCTACTTCTCCTTCGTCTACTTCTTCTGATTCACCCTCCAGACTACACCTTCTCCTTCTCCTTCTTCTACTTCTTCCGATTCAGCCTCCAGACTTCAACTTCTCCTTCTCCTTCTTCTGCTTCTTCTGATTCACCCTCCAGACTTCACCTTCTCCTTCTCCTTCTTCTACTTCTTCTGATTCACCCTCCAGACTTCACCTTTTCCTTCTCCTTCTTCTACTTCTTCTGATTCACCCTCCAGACTTCACCTTCTCCTTCTCCTTCTTCTTCTTCTTCTGCTTCTCCCTCCAGACTTCACCTTCTCCTTCTCCTTCTTCTGCTTCTTCTGATTCACCCTCCTGACTTCATCTTCTCCTTCTCCTTCTTCTACTTCTTCTGATTCACCCCCCAGCCTTCACCTTCTCCTTCTCCTTCTTCTGCTTCTTCTGCTTCACCCTCCAGACTTCACCTTCTCCTTCTCCTTCTTCTGCTTCTTCTGCTTCACCCTCCTGACTTCACCTTCTCCTTCTCCTTCTTCTACTTCTTCTGATTCACCCTCCAGACTTCACCTTCTCCTTCTCCTTCTTCTGCTTCTTCTGCTTCACCCTCCAGACTTCACCTTCTCCTTCTCCTTCTTCCACTTCTTCTGCTTCGCCCTCCAGACTTCACCTTCTCCTTCTCCTTCTTCTGCTTCTTCTGCTTCACCCTCCAGACGTCACCTTCTCCTTCTCCTTCTTCTGCTTCTTCTGCTTCACCCTCCTGACTTCACCTTCTCCTTCTCCTTCTTCTACTTCTTCTGATTCACCCTCCAGACTTCACCTTCTCCTTCTCCTTCTTCTGCTTCTTCTGCTTCACCCTCCAGACTTCACCTTCTCCTTCTCCTTCTTCTGCTTCTTCTGCTGCGCCCGCCAGACTTCACCTTCTCCTTCTCCTTCTTCTGCTTCTTCTGCTTCACCTTCCTGACTTCACCTTCTCCTTCTCCTTCTTCTACTTCTTCTGCTTCACCCCCCTGACTTCACCTTCTCCTTCTCCTTCTTCTGCTTCTTCTGATTCACCCTCCAGACCTCACCTTCTCCTTCTCCTTCTTCTACTTCTTCTGATTCACCCTCCTGACTTCACCTTCTCCTTCTCCTTCTTCTTCTTCTTCTGATTCATCTCCAGACTTCACCTTCTCCTTCTCCTTCTTCTACTTCTTCTGATTCACCCTCCAGACTTCACCTTCTCCTTCTCCTTCTTCTACTTCTTCTGATTCACCCTCCAGACTTCACCTTCTCCTTCTCCTTCTTCTACTTCTTCTGATTCACCCTCCAGTCTTCACCTTCTACTTCTCCTTCTTCTGCTTCTTCTGCTTCACCCTCCAGACTTCACCTTCTCCTTCTCTTTCTTCTGCTTCTTCTGATTCACCCTCCAGACTTCACCTTCTCCTTCTCCTTCTTCTGATTCTTCTGATTCACACTCCAGACTTCACCTTCTCCTTCTCCTTCTTCTGCTTCTTCTGATTCACCCTCCTGACTTCACCTTCTCCTCCTTCTTCTACTTCTTCTGCTTCACCCTCCAGACTTCACCTTCTCCTTCTCCTTCTTCCACTTCTTCTGATTGACCCTCCAGACTTTACCTTCTCCTTCTCCTTCTTCTGCTTCTTCTGATTCACCCTCCAGACTTCACCTTCTCCTTCTCCTTATTCTGCTTCTTCTGATTCACCCTCCAGACTTCACCTTCTCCTTCTCCTTCTTCTGCTTCTTCTGATTCACTCTCCTGACTTCACCTTCTCCTTCTCCTTCTTCTGCTTCTTCTGATTCACCCTCCAGACTTCACCTTCTCCTTCATCTTCTTCTACTTATTCTGATTCACCCTCCAGACTTCACCTTCTCCTTCTCCTTCTTCTGCTTCTTCTGATTCACCCTCCAGACTTCACCTTCTCCTTCTCCTTCTTCTGCTTCTTCTGATTCTCCCTCCAGACTTCACCTTCTCCTTATCCTTCTTCTACTTCTTCCGATTCACCCTCCAGACTTCACCTTCTCCTTCTCCTTCTTCTACTTCTTCTGATTCACCCTCCAGACTTCACCTTCTCCTTCTCCTTCTTCTGCTTCTTCTGATTCACCCTCCAGACTTCACCTTCTCCTTCTCCTTCTTCTGCTTCTTCTGATACACCCTCCAGACTTCACCTTCTCCTTCTTCTTCTTCTGCTTCTTCTGATTCACCCTTCAGACTTCACCTTCTCCTTCTCCTTCTTCTGCTTCTTCTGATTCACCCTCCAGACCTCACCTTCTCCTTCTCCTTCTTCTAATTCTTCTGATTCACCCTCCAGACTTCATCTTCTCCTTCTCCTTCTTCTGCTTCTTCTGATTCACCCTCCAGACTTCACCTTCTCCTTCTCCTTCTTCTGCTTCTTCTGATTCACCCTCCAGACTTCGCCTTCTCCTTCTCCTTCTTCTACTTCTTCTGATTCACCCTCCAGACTTCACCTTCTCCTTCTCCTTCTTCTACTTCTTCTGATTCACCCTCCAGACTTCACCTTCTCCTTCTACTTCTTCTGCTTCTTCTGATTCACCCTCCAGACTTCAACTTCTCCTTCTCCTTCTTCTGCTTCTTCTGATTCACCCTCCAGACTTCACCTTCTCCTTCTCCTTCTTCTGCTTCTACTGATTCAACCTCCAGACTTCACCTTCTCCTTCTCCTTCTTCTGATTCACCCTCCAGACTTCACCTTCTCCTTCTCCTTCTTCTACTTCTTCTGACTCACCCTCCAGTCTTCACCTTCTCCTTCTCCTTCTTCTACTTCTTCTGATTCACCCTCCAGACTTCACCTTCTCCTTCTCCTTCTTCTGCTTCTTCTGATTCACCCTCCAGACTTCACCTTCTCCTTCTCCTTCTTCTGCTTCTTCTGATTCACCCTCCAGACTTCACCTTCTCCTTCTCCTTCTTCTGCTTCTTCTGATTCACCCTTCAGACTTCACCTTCTCCTTCTCCTTCTTCTGCTTCTTCTGATTCACCCTCCAGACCTCACCTTCTCCTTCTCCTTCTTCTAATTCTTCTGATTTACCCTCCAGACTTCATCTTCTCCTTCTCCTTCTTCTGCTTCTTCTGATTCACCCTCCAGACTTCACCTTCTCCTTCTCCTTCTTCTGCTTCTTCTGATTCACCCTCCAGACTTCGCCTTCTCCTTCTCCTTCTTCTACTTCTTCTGATTCACCCTCCAGACTTCACCTTCTCCTTCTCCTTATTCTACTTCTTCTGATTCACCCTCCAGTCTTCACCTCCTCCTTCTCCTTCTTCTGCTTCTTCTGATTCACCCTCCAGACTTCACCTTCTCCTTCTCCTTCTTCTGCTTCTTCTGATTCACCCTCCTGACTTCACCTTCTCCTTCTCCTTCTTCTGCTTTTTCTGATTCACCCTCCAGACTTCACCTTCTCCTTCTCCATCTTCTACTTCTTCTGATTCACCCTCCAGACTTCACCTTCTCCTTCTACTTCTTCTGCTTCTTCTGATTCACCCTCCAGACTTCACCTTCTCCTTCTCCTTCTTCTGCTTCTTCTGATTCACCCTCCATACTTCACCTTCTCCTTCTCCTTCTTCTGCTTCTTCTGATTCACCCTCCAGACTTCACTTTCTCCTTCTCCTTCTTCTGCTTCCTCTGATTCACCCTCCAGACTTCACCTTCTCCTTCTCCTTCTTCTACTTCTTCTCATTCACCCTCCAGACTTCACCTTCTCCTTCTCCTTATTCTGCTTCTTCTGATTCACCCTCCAGACTTCACCTTCTACTTCTCCTTCGTCTACTTCTTCTGATTCGCCCTCCAGACTACACCTTCTCCTTCTCCTTCTTCTACTTCTTCTGATTGACCCTCCAGACTTCACCTTCTCCTTCTCCTTCTTCTGCTTCTTCTGATTCACCCTCCAGACTTCACCTTCTCCTTCTCCTTCTTCTACTTCTTCTGATTCACCCTCCAGACTTCACCTTTTCCTTCTCCTTCTTCTACTTCTTCTGATTCACCCTCCAGGCTTCACCTTCTCCTTCTCCTTCTTCTTCTTCTTCTGCTTCTCCCTCCAGACTTCAACTTCTCCTCTCCTTCTTCTGCTTCTTCTGATTCACCCTCCAGACTTCACCTTCTCCTTCTCCTTCTTCTACTTCTTCTGATTCACCCTCCAGCCTTCACCTTCTCCTTCTCCTTCTTCTACTTCTTCTGATTCACCCTCCAGACTTCACCTTCTCCTTCTCCTTCTTCTACTTCTTCTGATTTACCCTCCTGACTTCACTTTCTCCTTCTCCTTCTTCTGCTTCTTCTGCTTCACCCTCCAGACTTCACCTTCACCTTCTCCTTCTTCTGCTTCTCTGTTTCACCCTCCAGACTTCACCTTCTCCTTCTCCTTCTTCTGCTTCTTCTGCTTCACCCTCCTGACTTCACCTTCTCCTTCTCCTTCTTCTACTTCTTCTGATTCACCCTCCAGACTTCACCTTCTCCTTCTCCTTCTTCTGCTTCTTCTGCTTCACGCTCCAGACTTCACCTTCTCCTTCTCCTTCTTCTGCTTCTTCTGCTTCACCCTCCAGACTTCACCTTCTCCTTCTCCATCTTCTGCTTCTTCTGCTTCACCCTCCTGACTTCACCTTCTCCTTCTCCTTCTTCTTCTTCTTCTGATTCACCCTCCAGACTTCACCTTCTCCTTCTCCTTCTTCTGCTTCTTCTGCTTCACTCTCCAGACTTCACCTTCTCCTTCTCCTTCTTCTGCTTCTTCTGCTGCGCCCTCCAGACCTCACCTTCTCCTTCTCCTTCTTCTGCTTCTTCTGCTTCACCCTCCTGACTTCACCTTCTCCTTCTCCTTCTTCTACTTCTTCTGCTTCACCCCCCTGACTTCACCTTCTCCTTCTCCTTCTTCTGCTTCTTCTGCTTCACTCTCCTAACTTCACCTTCTCCTTCTCCTTCTGCTGCTTCTTCTGATTCACCCTCCTGACTTCGCCTTCTCCTTCTCCTTCTTCTGCTTCTTCTGATTCACCCTCCAGACTTCACCTTCTCCTTCTCCTTCTTCTGCTTCTTCTGATTCACCCTCCAGACTTCACCTCCTCCTTCTCCTTCTTCTGCTTCTTCTGATTCACCCTCCAGACCTCACCTTCTCCTTCTCCTTCTTCTACTTCTTCTGATTCACCCTCCAGACTACATCTTCTCCTTCTCCTTCTTCTGCTTCTTCTGATTCACCCTCCAGACTTCACCTTCTCCTTCTCCTTCTTCTGCTTCTTCTGATTCACCCTCCAGACTTCACCTTCTCCTTCTCCTTCTTCTACTTCTTCTGATTCACCCCCCAGTCTTCACCTTCTCCTTCTCCTTCTTCTACTTCTTCTGATTCACCCTCCAGACTTCACCTTCTCCTTCTCCTTCTTCTGCTTCTTCTGATTCACCCTCCAGACTTCACCTTCTCCTTCTCCTTCTTCTGCTTCTTCTGATTCACCCTTCAGACTTCACCTTCTCCTTCTCCTTCTTCTGCTTCTTCTGATTCACCCTCCAGACCTCACCTTCTCCTTCTCCTTCTTCTAATTCTTCTGATTCACCCTCCAGACATCATCTTCTCCTTCTCCTTCTTCTGCTTCTTCTGCTTCACCCTCCAGACTTCACCTTCTCCTTCTCCTTCTTCTGCTTCTTCTGCTTCACCCTCCTGACTTCACCTTCTCCTTCTCCTTCTTCTACTTCTTCTGATTCACCCTCCAGACTTCACCTTCTCCTTCTCCTTCTTCTGCTTCTTCTGCTTCACCCTCCAGACTTCACCTTCTCCTTCTCCTTCTTCTGCTTCTTCTGCTTCACCCTCCTGACTTCACCTTCTCCTTCTGCTTCTTCTTCTTCTTCTGATTCACCCTCCAGACTTCACCTTCTCCTTCTCCTTCTTCTGCTTCTTCTGCTTCACCCTCCAGACTTCACCTTCTCCTTCTCCTTCTTCTGCTTCTTCTGCTGCGCCCTCCAGACCTCACCTTCTCCTTCTCCTTCTTCTGCTTCTTCTGCTTCACCCTCCTGACTTCACCTTCTCCTTCTCCTTCTTCTACTTCTTCTGCTTCACCCCCCTGACTTCACCTTCTCCTTCTCCTTCTTCTGCTTCTTCTGCTTCACTCTCCTAACTTCACCTTCTCCTTCTCCTTCTGCTGCTTCTTCTGATTCACCCTCCTGACTTCGCCTTCTCCTTCTCCTTCTTCTGCTTCTTCTGATTCACCCTCCAGACTTCACCTTCTCCTTCTCCTTCTTCTGCTTCTTCTGATTCACCCTCCAGACTTCACCTCCTCCTTCTCCTTCTTCTGCTTCTTCTGATTCACCCTCCAGACCTCACCTTCTCCTTCTCCTTCTTCTACTTCTTCTGATTCACCCTCCAGACTACATCTTCTCCTTCTCCTTCTTCTGCTTCTTCTGATTCACCCTCCAGACTTCACCTTCTCCTTCTCCTTCTTCTGCTTCTTCTGATTCACCCTCCAGACTTCACCTTCTCCTTCTCCTTCTTCTACTTCTTCTGATTCACCCCCCAGTCTTCACCTTCTCCTTCTCCTTCTTCTACTTCTTCTGATTCACCCTCCAGACTTCACCTTCTCGTTCTCCTTCTTCTGCTTCTTCTGATTCACCCTCCAGACTTGACCTTCTCCTTCTCCTTCTTCTGCTTCTTCTGATTCACCCTCCAGACTTCACCTTCTCCTTCTCCTTCTTCTGCTTCTTCTGATTCACCCTTCAGACTTCACCTTCTCCTTCTCCTTCTTCTGCTTCTTCTGATTCACCCTCCAGACCTCACCTTCTCCTTCTCCTTCTTCTAATTCTTCTGATTCACCCTCCAGACTTCATCTTCTCCTTCTCCTTCTTCTGCTTCTTCTGATTCACCCTCCAGACTTCACCTTCTCCTTCTCCTTCTTCTGCTTCCTCTGATTCACCCTACAGACTTCGCCTTCTCCTTCTCCTTCTTCTACTTCTTCTGATTCACCCTCCAGACTTCACCTTCTCCTTCTCCTTCATCTACTTCTTCTGATTCACCCTCCAGTCTTCACCTCCTCCTTCTCCTTCTTCTGCTTCTTCTGATTCACCCTCCAGACTTCACCTTCTCCTTCTCCTTCTTCTGCTTCTTCTGATTCACCCTCCTGACTTCACCTTCTCCTTCTCCTTCTTCTGCTTTTTCTGATTCACCCTCCAGACTTCACCTTCTCCTTCTCCTTCTTCTACTTCTTCTGATTCACCCTCCAGACTTCACCTTCTCCTTCTACTTCTTCTGCTTCTTCTGATTCACCCTCCAGACTTCACCTTCTCCTTCTCCTTCTTCTGCTTCTTCTGATTCACCCTCCATACTTCACCTTCTCCTTCTCCTTCTTCTGCTTCTTCTGATTCACCCTCCAGACTTCACTTTCTCCTTCTCCTTCTTCTGCTTCTTCTGATTCTCCCTCCAGACTTCACCTTCTCCTTCTCCTTCTTCTACTTCTTCTCATTCACCCTCCAGATTTCACCTTCTCCTTCTCCTTCTTCTGCTTCTTCTGATTCACCCTCCAGACTTCACCTTCTACTTCTCCTTCGTCTACTTCTTCTGATTCACCCTCCAGACTACACCTTCTCCTTCTCCTTCTTCTACTTCTTCCGATTCAGCCGCCAGACTTCAACTTCTCCTTCTCCTTCTTCTGCTTCTTCTGATTCACCCTCCAGACTTCACCTTCTCCTTCTCCTTTTTCTACTTCTTCTGATTAACCCTCCAGACTTCACCTTTTCCTTCTCCTTCTTCTACTTCTTCTGATTCACCCTCCAGACTTCACCTTCTCCTTCTCCTTCTTCTTCTTCTTCTGCTTCTCCCTCCAGACTTCACCTTCTCCTTCTTCTGCTTCTTCTGATTCACCCTCCAGACTTCATCTTCTCCTTCTCCTTCTTCTACTTCTTCTGATTCACCCTCCAGCCTTCACCTTCTCCTTCTCCTTCTTCTACTTCTTCTGATTCACCCTCCAGACTTCACCTTCTCCTTCTCCTTCTTCTACTTCTTCTGATTCACCCTCCTGACTTCACTTTCTCCTTCTCCTTCTTCTGCTTCTTCTGCTTCACCCTCCAGACTTCACCTTCTCCTTCTCCTTCTCCTGCATCTTCTGCTGCGCCCTCCAGACCTCACCTTCTCCTTCTCCTTCTTCTGCTTCTTCTGCTTCACCCTCCTGACTTCACCTTCTCCTTCTCCTTCTTCTACTTCTTCTGCTTCACCCCCCTGACTTCACCTTCTCCTTCTCCTTCTTCTGCTTCTTCTGCTTCACTCTCCTAACTTCACCTTCTCCTTCTCCTTCTGCTGCTTCTTCTGATTCACCCTTCAGACTTCACCTTCTCCTTCTCCTTCTTCTGCTTCTTCTGATTCACCCTCCAGACCTCACCTTCTCCTTCTCCTTCTTCTAATTCTTCTGATTTACCCTCCAGACTTCATCTTCTCCTTCTCCTTCTTCTGCTTCTTCTGATTCACCCTCCAGACTTCACCTTCTCCTTCTCCTTCTTCTGCTTCTTCTGATTCACCCTCCAGACTTCGCCTTCTCCTTCTCCTTCTTCTACTTCTTCTGATTCACCCTCCAGACTTCACCTTCTCCTTCTCCTTATTCTACTTCTTCTGATTCACCCTCCAGTCTTCACCTCCTCCTTCTCCTTCTTCTGCTTCTTCTGATTCACCCTCCAGACTTCACCTTCTCCTTCTCCTTCTTCTGCTTCTTCTGATTCACCCTCCTGACTTCACCTTCTCCTTCTCCTTCTTCTGCTTTTTCTGATTCACCCTCCAGACTTCACCTTCTCCTTCTCCATCTTCTACTTCTTCTGATTCACCCTCCAGACTTCACCTTCTCCTTCTACTTCTTCTGCTTCTTCTGATTCACCCTCCAGACTTCACCTTCTCCTTCTCCTTCTTCTGCTTCTTCTGATTCACCCTCCATACTTCACCTTCTCCTTCTCCTTCTTCTGCTTCTTCTGATTCACCCTCCAGACTTCACTTTCTCCTTCTCCTTCTTCTGCTTCTTCTGATTCACCCTCCAGACTTCACCTTCTCCTTCTCCTTCTTCTACTTCTTCTCATTCACCCTCCAGACTTCACCTTCTCCTTCTCCTTATTCTGCTTCTTCTGATTCACCCTCCAGACTTCACCTTCTACTTCTCCTTCGTCTACTTCTTCTGATTCGCCCTCCAGACAACACCTTCTCCTTCTCCTTCTTCTACTTCTTCTGATTGACCCTCCAGACTTCACCTTCTCCTTCTCCTTCTTCTGCTTCTTCTGATTCACCCTCCAGACTTCACCTTCTCCTTCTCCTTCTTCTACTTCTTCTGATTCACCCTCCAGACTTCACCTTTTCCTTCTCCTTCTTCTACTTCTTCTGATTCACCCTCCAGACTTCACCTTCTCCTTCTCCTTCTTCTTCTTCTTCTGCTTCTCCCTCCAGACTTCACCTTCTCCTTCTCCTTCTTCTGCTTCTTCTGATTCACCCTCCAGACTTCACTTTCTCCTTCTCCTTCTTCTACTTCTTCAGATTCACCATCCAGCCTTCACCTTCTCCTTCTCCTTCTTCTACTTCTTCTGATTCACCCTCCAGACTTCACCTTCTCCTTCTCCTTCTTCTACTTCTTCTGATTTACCCTCCTGACTTCACTTTCTCCTTCTCCTTCTTCTGCTTCTTCTGCTTCACCCTCCAGACTTCACCTTCTCCTTCTCCTTCTTCTGCTTCTTCTGCTTCACCCTCCAGACTTCACCTTCTCCTTCTCCTTCTTCTGCTTCTTCTGCTTCACGCTCCAGACTTCACCTTCTCCTTCTCCTTCTTCTGCTTCTTCTGCTTCACCCTCCAGACTTCACCTTCTCCTTCTCCTTCTTCTGCTTCTTCTGCTTCACCCTCCTGACTTCACCTTCTCCTTCTCCTTCTTCTTCTTCTTCTGATTCACCCTCCAGACTTCACCTTCTCCTTCTCCTTCTTCTGCTTCTTCTGCTTCACCCTCCAGACTTCACCTTCTCCTTCTCCTTCTTCTGCTTCTTCTGCTGCGCCCTCCAGACCTCACCTTCTCCTTCTCCTTCTTCTGCTTCTTCTGCTTCACCCTCCTGACTTCACCTTCTCCTTCTCCTTCTTCTACTTCTTCTGCTTCACCCCCCTGACTTCACCTTCTCCTTCTCCTTCTTCTGCTTCTTCTGCTTCACTCTCCTAACTTCACCTTCTCCTTCTCCTTCTGCTGCTTCTTCTGATTCACCCTCCTGACTTCGCCTTCTCCTTCTCCTTCTTCTGCTTCTTCTGATTCACCCTCCAGACTTCACCTTCTCCTTCTCCTTCTTCTGCTTCTTCTGATTCACCCTCCAGACTTCACCTCCTCCTTCTCCTTCTTCTGCTTCTTCTGATTCACCCTCCAGACCTCACCTTCTCCTTCTCCTTCTTCTACTTCTTCTGATTCACCCTCCAGACTACATTTTCTCCTTCTCCTTCTTCTGCTTCTTCTGATTCACCCTCCAGACTTCACCTTCTCCTTCTCCTTCTTCTGCTTCTTCTGATTCACCCTCCAGACTTCACCTTCTCCTTCTCCTTCTTCTACTTCTTCTGATTCACCCCCCAGTCTTCACCTTCTCCTTCTCCTTCTTCTACTTCTTCTGATTCACCCTCCAGACTTCACCTTCTCCTTCTCCTTCTTCTGCTTCTTCTGATTCACCCTCCAGACTTCACCTTCTCCTTCTCCTTCTTCTGCTTCTTCTGATTCACCCTCCAGACTTCACCTTCTCCTTCTCCTTCTTCTGCTTCTTCTGATGCACCCTTCAGACTTCACCTTCTCCTTCTCCTTCTTCTGCTTCTTCTGATTCACCCTCCAGACCTCACCTTCTCCTTCTCCTTCTTCTAATTCTTCTGATTCACCCTCCAGACTTAATCTTCTCCTTCTCCTTCTTCTGCTTCTTCTGATTCACCCTCCAGACTTCACCTTCTCCTTCTCCTTCTTCTGCTTCTTCTGATTCACCCTACAGACTTCGCCTTCTCCTTCTCCTTCTTCTACTTCTTCTGATTCACCCTCCAGACTTCACCTTCTCCTTCTCCTTCATCTACTTCCTCTGATTCACCCTCCAGTCTTCACCTCCTCCTTCTCCTTCTTCTGCTTCTTCTGATTCACCCTCCAGACTTCACCTTCTCCTTCTCCTTCTTCTGCTTCTTCTGATTCACCCTCCTGACTTCACCTTCTCCTTCTCCTTCTTCTGCTTTTTCTGATTCACCCTCCAGACTTCACCTTCTCCTTCTCCTTCTTCTACTTCTTCTGATTCACCCTCCAGACTTCACCTTCTCCTTCTACTTCTTCTGCTTCTTCTGATTCACCCTCCAGACTTCACCTTCTCCTTCTCCTTCTTCTGCTTCTTCTGATTCACCCTCCATACTTCACCTTCTCCTTCTCCTTCTTCTGCTTCTTCTGATTCACCCTCCAGACTTCACTTTCTCCTTCTCCTTCTTCTGCTTCTTCTGATTCTCCCTCCAGACTTCACCTTCTCCTTCTCCTTCTTCTACTTCTTCTCATTCACCCTCCAGACTTCACCTTCTCCTTCTCCTTCTTCTGCTTCTTCTGATTCACCCTCCAGACTTCACCTTCTACTTCTCCTTCGTCTACTTCTTCTGATTCACCCTCCAGACTACACCTTCTCCTTCTCCTTCTTCTACTTCTTCCGATTCAGCCTCCAGACTTCAACTTCTCCTTCTCCTTCTTCTGCTTCTTCTGATTCACCCTCCAGACTTCACCTTCTCCTTCTCCTTCTTCTACTTCTTCTGATTAACCCTCCAGACTTCACCTTTTCCTTCTCCTTCTTCTACTTCTTCTGATTCACCCTCCAGACTTCTCCTTCTCCTTCTCCTTCTTCTTCTTCTTCTGCTTCTCCCTCCAGACTTCACCTTCTCCTTCTCCTTCTTCTGCTTTTTCTGATTCACCCTCCAGACTTCACCTTCTCCTTCTCCTTCTTCTACTTCTTCTGATTCACCCTCCAGACTTCATCTTCTCCTTCTCCTTCTTCTACTTCTTCTGATTCACCCTCCAGCCTTCACCTTCTCCTTCTCCTTCTTCTACTTCTTCTGATTCACCCTCCAGACTTCACCTTCTCCTTCTCCTTCTTCTACTTCTTCTGATTCACCCTCCTGACTTCACTTTCTCCTTCTCCTTCTTCTGCTTCTTCTGCTTCACCCTCCAGACTTCACCTTCTCCTTCTCCTTCTCCTGCTTCTTCTGCTGCGCCCTCCAGACCTCACCTTCTCCTTCTCCTTCTTCTGCTTCTTCTGCTTCACCCTCCTGACTTCACCTTCTCCTTCTCCTTCTTCTACTTCTTCTGCTTCACCCCCCTGACTTCACCTTCTCCTTCTCCTTCTTCTGCTTCTTCTGCTTCACTCTCCTAACTTCACCTTCTCCTTCTCCTTCTGCTGCTTCTTCTGATTCACCCTCCTGACTTCGCCTTCTCCTTCTCCTTCTTCTGCTTCTTCTGATTCACCCTCCAGACTTCACCTTCTCCTTCTCCTTCTTCTGCTTCTTCTGATTCACCCTCCAAACTTCACCTCCTCCTTCTCCTTCTTCTGCTTCTTCTGATTCACCCTCCAGACCTCACCTTCTCCTTCTCCTTCTTCTACTTTTTCTGATTCACCCTCCAGACTACATCTTCTCCTTCTCCTTCTTCTGCTTCTTCTGATTCACCCTCCAGACTTCACCTTATCCTTCTCCTTCTTCTGCTTCTTCTGATTCACCCTCCAGACTTCACCTTCTCCTTCTCCTTCTTCTACTTCTTCTGATTCACCCCCCAGTCTTCACCTTCTCCTTCTCCTTCTTCTACTTCTTCTGATTCACCCTCCAGACTTCACCTTCTCCTTCTCCTTCTTCTGCTTCTTCTGATTCACCCTCCAGACTTCACCTTCTCCTTCTCCTTCTTCTGCTTCTTCTGATTCACCCTCCAGACTTCACCTTCTCCTTCTCCTTCTTCTGCTTCTTCTGATTCACCCTTCAGACTTCACCTTCTCCTTCTCCTTCTTCTGCTTCTTCTGATTCACCCTCCAGACCTCACCTTCTCCTTCTCCTTCTTCTAATTCTTCTGATTCACCCTTCAGACTTCATCTTCTCCTTCTCCTTCTTCTGCTTCTTCTGATTCACCCTCCAGACTTCACCTTCTCCTTCTCCTTCTTCTGCTTCTTCTGATTCACCCTACAGACTTCGCCTTCTCCTTCTCCTTCTTCTACTTCTTCTGATTCACCCTCCAGACTTCACCTTCTCCTTCTCCTTCATCTACTTCTTCTGATTCACCCTCCAGTCTTCACCTCCTCCTTCTCCTTCTTCTGCTTCTTCTGATTCACCCTCCAGACTTCACCTTCTCCTTCTCCTTCTTCTGCTTCTTCTGATTCACCCTCCTGACTTCACCTTCTCCTTCTCCTTCTTCTGCTTTTTCTGATTCACCCTCCAGACTTCACCTTCTCCTTCTCCTTCTTCTACTTCTTCTGATTCACCCTCCAGACTTCACCTTCTCCTTCTACTTCTTCTGCTTCTTCTGATTCACCCTCCAGACTTCACCTTCTCCTTCTCCTTCTTCTGCTTCTTCTGATTCACCCTCCATACTTCACCTTCTCCTTCTCCTTCTTCTGCTTCTTCTGATTCACCCTCCAGACTTCACTTTCTCCTTCTCCTTCTTCTGCTTCTTCTGATTCACCCTCCAGACTTCACTTTCTCCTTCTCCTTCTTCTGCTTCTTCTGATTCACCCTCCAGACTTCACCTTCTCCTTCTCCTTCTTCTACTTCTTCTCATTCACCCTCCAGACTTCACCTTCTCCTTCTCCTTATTCTGCTTCTTCTGATTCACCCTCCAGACTTCACCTTCTACTTCTCCTTCGTCTACTTCTTCTGATTCGCCCTCCAGACTACACCTTCTCCTTCTCCTTCTTCTACTTCTTCTGATTGACCCTCCAGACTTCACCTTCTCCTTCTCCTTCTCCTTCTTCTGCTTCTTCTGATTCACCCTCCAGACTTCACCTTCTCCTTCTCCTTCTTCTACTTCTTCTGATTCACCCTCCAGACTTCACCTTTTCCTTCTCCTTCTTCTACTTCTTCTGATTCACCCTCCAGACTTCACCTTCTACTTCTCCTTCTTCTTCTTCTTCTGCTTCTCCCTCCAGACTTCACCTTCTCCTTCTCCTTCTTCTGCTTCTTCTGATTCACCCTCCAGACTTCACCTTCTCCTTCTCCTTCTTCTACTTCTTCTGATTCACCCTCCAGCCTTCACCTTCTCCTTCTCCTTCTTCTACTTCTTCTGATTCACCCTCCAGACTTCACCTTCTCCTTCTCCTTCTTCTACTTCTTCTGATTTACCCTCCTGACTTCACTTTCTCCTTCTCCTTCTTCTGCTTCTTCTGCTTCACCCTCCAGACTTCACCTTCTCCTTCTCCTTCTTCTGCTTCTTCTGCTTCACCCTCCAGACTTCACCTTCTCCTTCTCCTTCTTCTGCTTCTTCTGCTTCACCCTCCTGACTTCACCTTCTCCTTCTCCTTCTTCTACTTCTTCTGATTCACCCTCCAGACTTCACCTTCTCCTTCTCCTTCTTCTGCTTCTTCTGCTTCACGCTCCAGACTTCACCTTCTCCTTCTCCTTCTTCTGCTTCTTCTGCTTCACCCTCCAGACTTCGCCTTCTCCTTCTCCTTCTTCTGCTTCTTCTGCTTCACCCTCCTGACTTCACCTTCTCCTTCTCCTTCTTCTTCTTCTTCTGATTCACCCTCCAGACTTCACCTTCTCCTTCTCCTTCTTCTGCTTCTTCTGCTTCACCCTCCAGACTTCACCTTCTCCTTCTCCTTCTTCTGCTTCTTCTGCTGCGCCCTCCAGACCTCACCTTCTCCTTCTCCTTCTTCTGCTTCTTCTGCTTCACCCTCCTGACTTCACCTTCTCCTTCTCCTTCTTCTACTTCTTCTGCTTCACCCCCCTGACTTCACCTTCTCCTTCTCCTTCTTCTGCTTCTTCTGCTTCACTCTCCTAACTTCACCTTCTCCTTCTCCTTCTGCTGCTTCTTCTGATTCACCCTCCTGACTTCGCCTTCTCCTTCTCCTTCTTCTGCTTCTTCTGATTCACCCTCCAGACTTCACCTTCTCCTTCTCCTTCTTCTGCTTCTTCTGATTCACCCTCCAGACTTCACCTCCTCCTTCTCCTTCTTCTGCTTCTTCTGATTCACCCTCCAGACCTCACCTTCTCCTTCTCCTTCTTCTACTTCTTCTGATTCACCCTCCAGACTACATCTTCTCCTTCTCCTTCTTCTGCTTCTTCTGATTCACCCTCCAGACTTCACCTTCTCCTTCTCCTTCTTCTGCTTCTTCTGATTCACCCTCCAGACTTCACCTTCTCCTTCTCCTTCTTCTGCTTCTTCTGATTCACCCTCCAGACTTCACCTTCTCCTTCTCCTTCTTCTGCTTCTTCTGATTCACCCTTCAGACTTCACCTTCTCCTTCTCCTTCTTCTGCTTCTTCTGATTCACCCTCCAGACCTCACCTTCTCCTTCTCCTTCTTCTAATTCTTCTGATTCACCCTCCAGACTTCATCTTCTCCTTCTCCTTCTTCTGCTTCTTCTGATTCACCCTCCAGACTTCACCTTCTCCTTCTCCTTCTTCTGCTTCTTCTGATTCACCCTACAGACTTCGCCTTCTCCTTCTCCTTCTTCTACTTCTTCTGATTCACCCTCCAGACTTCACCTTCTCCTTCTCCTTCATCTACTTCTTCTGATTCACCCTCCAGTCTTCACCTCCTCCTTCTCCTTCTTCTGCTTCTTCTGATTCACCCTCCAGACTTCACCTTCTCCTTCTCCTTCTTCTGCTTCTTCTGATTCACCCTCCTGACTTCACCTTCTCCTTCTCCTTCTTCTGCTTTTTCTGATTCACCCTCCAGACTTCACCTTCTCCTTCTCCTTCTTCTACTTCTTCTGATTCACCCTCCAGACTTCACCTTCTCCTTCTACTTCTTCTGCTTCTTCTGATTCACCCTCCAGACTTCACCTTCTCCTTCTCCTTCTTCTGCTTCTTCTGATTCACCCTCCATACTTCACCTTCTCCTTCTCCTTCTTCTGCTTCTTCTGATTCACCCTCCAGACTTCACTTTCTCCTTCTCCTTCTTCTGCTTCTTCTGATTCTCCCTCCAGACTTCACCTTCTCCTTCTCCTTCTTCTACTTCTTCTCATTCACCCTCCAGACTTCACCTTCTCCTTCTCCTTCTTCTGCTTCTTCTGATTCACCCTCCAGACTTCACCTTCTAATTCTCCTTCGTCTACTTCTTCTGATTCACCCTCCAGACTACACCTTCTCCTTCTCCTTCTTCTACTTCTTCCGATTCAGCCTCCAGACTTCAACTTCTCCTTCTCCTTCTTCTGCTTCTTCTGATTCACCCTCCAGACTTCACCTTCTCCTTCTCCTTCTTCTACTTCTTCTGATTAACCCTCCAGACTTCACCTTTTCCTTCTCCTTCTTCTACTTCTTCTGATTCACCCTCCAGACTTCACCTTCTCCTTCTCCTTCTTCTTCTTCTTCTGCTTCTCCCTCCAGACTTCACCTTCTCCTTCTCCTTCTTCTGCTTCTTCTGATTCACCCTCCAGACTTCATCTTCTCCTTCTCCTTCTTCTACTTCTTCTGATTCACCCTCCAGCCTTCACCTTCTCCTTCTCCTTCTTCTACTTCTTCTGATTCACCCTCCAGACTTCACCTTCTCCTTCTCCTTCTTCTACTTCTTCTGATTCACCCTCCTGACTTCACTTTCTCCTTCTCCTTCTTCTGCTTCTTCTGCTTCACCCTCCAGACTTCACCTTCTCCTTCTCCTTCTCCTGCTTCTTCTGCTGCGCCCTCCAGACCTCACCTTCTCCTTCTCCTTCTTCTGCTTCTTCTGCTTCACCCTCCTGACTTCACCTTCTCCTTCTCCTTCTTCTACTTCTTCTGCTTCACCCCCGTGACTTCACCTTCTCCTTCTCCTTCTTCTGCTTCTTCTGCTTCACTCTCCTAACTTCACCTTCTCCTTCTCCTTCTGCTGCTTCTTCTGATTCACCCTCCTGACTTCGCCTTCTCCTTCTCCTTCTTCTGCTTCTTCTGATTCACCCTCCAGACTTCACCTTCTCCTTCTCCTTCTTCTGCTTCTTCTGATTCACCCTCCAGACTTCACCTCCTCCTTCTCCTTCTTCTGCTTCTTCTGATTCACCCTCCAGACCTCACCTTCTCCTTCTCCTTCTTCTACTTCTTCTGATTCACCCTCCAGACTACATCTTCTCCTTCTCCTTCTTCTGCTTCTTCTGATTCACCCTCCAGACTTCACCTTCTCCTTCTCCTTCTTCTGCTTCTTCTGATTCACCCTCCAGACTTCACCTTCTCCTTCTCCTTCTTCTGCTTCTTCTGATTCACCCTTCAGACTTCACCTTCTCCTTCTCCTTCTTCTGCTTCTTCTGATTCACCCTCCAGACCTCACCTTCTCCTTCTTCTAATTCTTCTGATTCACCCTCCAGACTTCATCTTCTCCTTCTCCTTCTTCTGCTTCTTCTGATTCACCCTCCAGACTTCACCTTCTCCTTCTCCTTCTTCTGCTTCTTCTGATTCACCCTACAGACTTCGCCTTCTCCTTCTCCTTCTTCTACTTCTTCTGATTCACCCTCCAGACTTCACCTTCTCCTTCTCCTTCATCTACTTCTTCTGATTCACCCTCCAGTCTTCACCTCCTCCTTCTCCTTCTTCTGCTTCTTCTGATTCACCCTCCAGACTTCACCTTCTCCTTCTCCTTCTTCTGCTTCTTCTGATTCACCCTCCTGACTTCACCTTCTCCTTCTCCTTCTTCTGCTTTTTCTGATTCACCCTCCAGACTTCACCTTCTCCTTCTCCTTCTTCTACTTCTTCTGATTCACCCTCCAGACTTCATCTTCTCCTTCTCCTTCTTCTACTTCTTCTGATTCACACTCCAGCCTTCACCTTCTCCTTCTCCTTCTTCTACTTCTTCTGATTCACCCTCCAGACTTCACCTTCTCCTTCTCCTTCTTCTACTTCTTCTGATTCACCCTCCTGACTTCACTTTCTCCTTCTCCTTCTTCTGCTTCTTCTGCTTCACCCTCCAGACTTCACCTTCTCCTTCTCCTTCTCCTGCTTCTTCTGCTGCGCCCTCCAGACCTCACCTTCTCCTTCTCCTTCTTCTGCTTCTTCTGCTTCACCCTCCTGACTTCACCTTCTCCTTCTCCTTCTTCTACTTCTTCTGCTTCACCCCCCTGACTTCACCTTCTCCTTCTCCTTCTTCTGCTTCTTCTGCTTCACTCTCCTAACATCACCTTCTCCTTCTCCTTCTGCTGCTTCTTCTGATTCACCCTCCTGACTTCGCCTTCTCCTTCTCCTTCTTCTGCTTCTTCTGATTCACCCTCCAGACTTCACCTTCTCCTTCTCCTTCTTCTGCTTCTTCTGATTCACCCTCCAAACTTCACCTCCTCCTTCTCCTTCTTCTGCTTCTTCTGATTCACCCTCCAGACCTCACCTTCTCCTTCTCCTTCTTCTACTTCTTCTGATTCACCCTCCAGACTACATCTTCTCCTTCTCCTTCTTCTGCTTCTTCTGATTCACCCTCCAGACTTCACCTTCTCCTTCTCCTTCTTCTGCTTCTTCTGATTCACCCTCCAGACTTCACCTTCTCCTTCTCCTTCTTCTACTTCTTCTGATTCACCCCCCAGTCTTCATCTTCTCCTTCTCCTTCTTCTACTTCTTCTGATTCACCCTCCAGACTTCACCTTCTCCTTCTCCTTCTTCTGCTTCTTCTGATTCACCCTCCAGACTTCACCTTCTCCTTCTCCTTCTTCTGCTTCTTCTGATTCACCCTCCAGACTTCACCTTCTCCTTCTCCTTCTTCTGCTTCTTCTGATTCACCCTTCAGACTTCACCTTCTCCTTCTCCTTCTTCTGCTTCTTCTGATTCACCCTCCAGACCTCACCTTCTCCTTCTCCTTCTTCTAATTCTTCTGATTCACCCTTCAGACTTCATCTTCTTCTTCTCCTTCTTCTGCTTCTTCTGATTCACCCTCCAGACTTCACCTTCTCCTTCTCCTTCTTCTGCTTCTTCTGATTCACCCTACAGACTTCGCCTTCTCCTTCTCCTTCTTCTACTTCTTCTGATTCACCCTCCAGACTTCACCTTCTCCTTCTCCTTCATCTACTTCTTCTGATTCACCCTCCAGTCTTCACCTCCTCCTTCTCCTTCTTCTGCTTCTTCTGATTCACCCTCCAGACTTCACCTTCTCCTTCTCCTTCTTCTGCTTCTTCTTATTCACCCTCCTGACTTCACCTTCTCCTTCTCCTTCTTCTGCTTTTTCTGATTCACCCTCCAGACTTCACCTTCTCCTTCTCCTTCTTCTACTTCTTCTGATTCACCCTCCAGACTTCACCTTCTCCTTCTACTTCTTCTGCTTCTTCTGATTCACCCTCCAGACTTCACCTTCTCCTTCTCCTTCTTCTGCTTCTTCTGATTCACCCTCCATACTTCACCTTCTCCTTCTCCTTCTTCTGCTTCTTCTGATTCACCCTCCAGACTTCACTTTCTCCTTCTCCTTCTTCTGCTTCTTCTGATTCTCCCTCCAGACTTCACCTTCTCCTTCTCCTTCTTCTACTTCTTCTCATTCACCCTCCAGACTTCACCTTCTCCTTCTCCTTCTTCTGCTTCTTCTGATTCACCCTCCAGACTTCACCTTCTACTTCTCCTTCGTCTACTTCTTCTGATTCACCCTCCAGACTACACCTTCTCCTTCTCCTTCTTCTACTTCTTCCGATTCAGCCTCCAGACTTCAACTTCTCCTTCTCCTTCTTCTGCTTCTTCTGATTCACCCTCCAGACTTCACCTTCTCCTTCTCCTTCTTCTACTTCTTCTGATTAACCCTCCAGACTTCATCTTTTCCTTCTCCTTCTTCTACTTCTTCTGATTCACCCTCCAGACTTCACCTTCTCCTTCTCCTTCTTCTTCTTCTTCTGCTTCTCCCTCCAGACTTCACCTTCTCCTTCTCCTTCTTCTGCTTCTTCTGATTCACCCTCCAGACTTCATCTTCTCCTTCTCCTTCTTCTACTTCTTCTGATTCACCCTCCAGCCTTCACCTACTCCTTCTCCTTCTTCTACTTCTTCTGATTCACCCTCCAGACTTCACCTTCTCCTTCTCCTTCTTCTACTTCTTCTGATTCACCCTCCTGACTTCACTTTCTCCTTCTCCTTCTTCTGCTTCTTCTGCTTCACCCTCCAGACTTCACCTTCTCCTTCTCCTTCTCCTGCTTCTTCTGCTTCACCCTCCAGACTTCACCTTCTCCTTCTCCTTCTTCTGCTTCTTCTGCTTCACCCTCCTGACTTCACCTTCTCCTTCTCCTTCTTCTACTTCTTCTGATTCACCCTCCAGACTTCACCTTCTCCTTCTCCTTCTTCTGCTTCTTCTGCTTCACGCTCCAGACTTCACCTTCTCCTTCTCCTTCTTCTGCTTCTTCTGCTTCACCCTCCAGACTTCACCTTCTCCTTCTCCTTCTTCTGCTTCTTCTGCTTCACCCTCCTGACTTCACCTTCTCCTTCTCCTTCTTCTTCTTCTTCTGATTCACCCTCCAGACTTCACCTTCTCCTTCTCCTTCTTCTGCTTCTTCTGCTTCACCCTCCAGACTTCACCTTCTCCTTCTCCTTCTTCTGCTTCTTCTGCTGCGCCCTCCAGACTTCACCTTCTCCTTCTCCTTCTTCTGCTTCTTCTGCTTCACCCTCCTGACTTCACCTTCTCCTTCTCCTTCTTCTACTTCTTCTGCTTCACCCCCCTGACTTCACCTTCTCCTTCTCCTTCTTCTGCTTCTTCTGATTCACTCTCCTAACTTCACCTTCTCGTTCTCCTTCTGCTGCTTCTTCTGATTCACCCTCCTGACTTGGCCTTCTCCTTCTCCTTCTTCTGCTTCTTCTGATTCACCCTCCAGACTTCATCTTCTCCTTCTCCTTCTTCTGCTTCTTCTGATTCACCCTCCAGACTTCACCTTCTCCTTCTCCTTCTTCTGCTTCTTCTGATTCACCCTCCAGACTTCACCTTCTCCTTCTCCTTCTTCTACTTCATCTGATTAACCCCCAGACTTCACCTTCTCCTTCTCCTTCTTCTACTTCTTCTGATTAACCCTCCAGACTTCACCTTTTCCTTCTCCTTGTTCTACTTCTTCTGATTCACCCTCCAGACTTCACCTTCTCCTTCTCCTTCTTCTTCTTCTTCTGCTTCTCCCTCCAGACTTCACCTTCTCCTTCTCCTTCTTCTGCTTCTTCTGATTCACCCTCCAGACTTCATCTTCTCCTTCTCCTTCTTCTACTTCTTCTGATTCACCCTCCAGCCTTCACCTTCTCCTTCTCCTTCTTCTACGTCTTCTGATTCACCCTCCAGACTTCACCTTCTCCTTCTCCTTCTTCTACTTCTTCTGATTCACCCTCCTGACTTCACTTTCTCCTTCTCCTTCTTCTGCTTCTTCTGCTTCACCCTCCAGACTTCACCTTCTCCTTCTCCTTCTCCTGCTTCTTCTGCTTCACCCTCCAGACTTCACCTTCTCCTTCTCCTTCTTCTGCTTCTTCTGCTTCACCCTCCTGACTTCACCTTCTCCTTCTCCTTCTTCTACTTCTTCTGATTCACCCTCCAGACTTCACCTTCTCCTTCTCCTTCTTCTGCTTCTTCTGCTTCACGCTCCAGACTTCACCTTCTCCTTCTCCTTCTTCTGCTTCTTCTGCTTCACCCTCCAGACTTCACCTTCTCCTTCTCCTTCTTCTGCTTCTTCTGCTTCACCCTCCTGACTTCACCTTCTCCTTCTCCTTCTTCTTCTTCTTCTGATTCACCCTCCAGACTTCACCTTCTCCTTCTCCTTCTTCTGCTTCTTCTGCTTCACCCTCCAGACTTCACCTTCTCCTTCTCCTTCTTCTGCTTCTTCTGCTGCGCCCTCCAGACTTCACCTTCTCCTTCTCCTTCTTCTGCTTCTTCTGCTTCACCCTCCTGACTTCACCTTCTCCTTCTCCTTCTTCTACTTCTTCTGCTTCCCCCCCCTGACTTCACCTTCTCCTTCTCCTTCTTCTGCTTCTTCTGATTCACTCTCCTAACTTCACCTTCTCGTTCTCCTTCTGCTGCTTCTTCTGATTCACCCTCCTGACTTGGCCTTCTCCTTCTCCTTCTTCTGCTTCTTCTGATTCACCCTCCAGACTTCATCTTCTCCTTCTCCTTCTTCTGCTTCTTCTGATTCACCCTCCAGACTTCACCTTCTCCTTCTCCTTCTTCTGCTTCTTCTGATTCACCCTCCAGACTTCACCTTCTCCTTCTCCTTCTTCTACTTCTTCTGATTAACCCCCAGACTTCACCTTCTCCTTCTCCTTCTTCTACTTCTTCTGATTCACCCTCCAGCCTTCACCTTCTCATTCTGCTTCTTCTGCTTCTTCTGATTCACCCTCCAGACTTCACCTTCTCCTTCTCCTTCTTCTGCTTCTTCTGCTTCACCCTCCTGACTTCACCTTCTCCTTCTCCTTCTTCTTCTTCTTCTGATTCACCCTCCAGACTTCACCTTCTCCTTCTCCTTCTTCTGCTTCTTCTGCTTCACCCTCCAGACTTCACCTTCTCCTCCTCCTTCTTCTGCTTCTTCTGCTGCGCCCTCCAGACTTCACCATCTCCTTCTCCTTCTTCTGCTTCTTCTGCTTCACCCTCCTGACTTCACCTTCTCCTTCTCCTTCTTCTACTTCTTCTGCTTCACCCCCCTGACTTCACCTTCTCCTTCTCCTTCTTCTGCTTCTTCTGATTCACTCTCCTAACTTCACCTTCTCGTTCTCCTTCTGCTGCTTCTTCTGATACACCCTCCTGACTTGGCCTTCTCCTTCTCCTTCTTCTGCTTCTTCTGATTCACCCTCCAGACTTCATCTTCTCCTTCTCCTTCTTCTGCTTCTTCTGATTCACCCTCCAGACTTCACCTTCTCCTTCTCCTTCTTCTGCTTCTTCTGATTCACCCTCCAGACTTCACCTTCTCCTTCTCCTTCTTCTGCTTCTTCTGATTCACCCTTCAGACTTCACCTTCTCCTTCTCCTTCTTCTGCTTCTTCTGATACACCCTCCAGACCTCACCTTCTTCTTCTCCTTCTTCTAATTCTTCTGATTCACCCTCCAGACTTCATCTTCTCCTTCTCCTTCTTCTGCTTCTTCTGATTCACCCTCCAGACTTCACCTTCTCCTTCTCCTTCTTCTGCTTCTTCTGATTCACCCTACAGACTTCGCCTTCTCCTTCTCCTTCTTCTACTTCTTCTGATTCACCCTCCAGACTTCACCTTCTCCTTCTCCTTCATCTACTTCTTCTGATTCACCCTCCAGTCTTCACCTCCTCCTTCTCCTTCTTCTGCTTCTTCTGATTCACCCTCCAGACCTCACCTTCTCCTTCTCCTTCTTCTGCTTCTTCTGATTCACCCTCCTGACTTCACCTTCTCCTTCTCCTTCTTCTGCTTTTTCTGATTCACCCTCCAGACTTCACCTTCTCCTTCTCCTTCTTCTACTTCTTCTGATTCACCCTCCAGACTTCATCTTCTCCTTCTCCTTCTTCTACTTCTTCTGTTTCACCCTCCAGCCTTCACCTTCTCCTTCTCCTTCTTCTACTTCTTCTGATTCACCCTCCAGACTTCACCTTCTCCTTCTCCTTCTTCTACTTCTTCTGATTCACCCTCCTGACTTCACTTTCTCCTTCTCCTTCTTCTGCTTCTTCTGCTTCACCCTCCAGACTTCACCTTCTCCTTCTCCTTCTCCTGCTTCTTCTGCTGCGCCCTCCAGACCTCACCTTCTCCTTCTCCTTCTTCTGCTTCTTCTGCTTCACCCTCCTGACTTCACCTTCTCCTTCTCCTTCTTCTACTTCTTCTGCTTCACCCCCCTGACTTCACCTTCTCCTTCTCCTTCTTCTGCTTCTTCTGCTTCACTCTCCTAACTTCACCTTCTCCTTCTCCTTCTGCTGCTTCTTCTGATTCACCCTCCTGACTTCGCCTTCTCCTTCTCCTTCTTCTGCTTCTTCTGATTCACCCTCCTGACTTCACCTTCTCCTTCTCCTTCTTCTACTTCTTCTGATTCACCCTCCAGACTTCACCTTCTCCTTCTCCTTCTTCTGCTTCTTCTGCTTCACGCTCCAGACTTCACCTTCTCCTTCTCCTTCTTCTGCTTCTTCTGCTTCACCCTCCAGACTTCACCTTCTCCTTCTCCTTCTTCTGCTTCTTCTGCTTCACCCTCCTGACTTCACCTTCTCCTTCTCCTTCTTCTTCTTCTTCTGATTCACCCTCCAGACTTCACATTCTCCTTCTCCTTCTTCTGCTTCTTCTGCTTCACCCTCCAGACTTCACCTTCTCCTTCTCCTTCTTCTGCTTCTTCTGCTGCGCCCTCCAGACTTCACCTTCTCCTTCTCCTTCTTCTGCTTCTTCTGCTTCACCCTCCTGACTTCACCTTCTCCTTCTCCTTCTTCTACTTCTTCTGCTTCACCCCCCTGACTTCACCTTCTCCTTCTCCTTCTTCTGCTTCTTCTGATTCACTCTCCTAACTTCACCTTCTCGTTCTCCTTCTGCTGCTTCTTCTGATTCACCCTCCTGACTTGGCCTTCTCCTTCTCCTTCTTCTGCTTCTTCTGATTCACCCTCCAGACTTCATCTTCTCCTTCTCCTTCTTCTGCTTCTTCTGATTCACCCTCCAGACTTCACCTTCTCCTTCTCCTTCTTCTGCTTCTTCTGATTCACCCTCCAGACTTCACCTTCTCCTTCTCCTTCTTCTACTTCTTCTGATTAACCCCCAGACTTCAACTTCTCCTTCTCCTTCTTCTACTTCTTCTGATTCACCCTCCAGCCTTCACCTTCTCATTCTGCTTCTTCTGCTTCTTCTGATTCACCCTCCAGACTTCACCTTCTCCTTCTCCTTCTTCTGCTTCTTCTGCTTCACCCTCCTGACTTCACCTTCTCCTTCTCCTTCTTCTTCTTCTTCTGATTCACCCTCCAGACTTCACCTTCTCCTTCTCCTTCTCCTTCTTCTAATTCTTCTGATTCACCCTCCAGACTTCATCTTCTCCTTCTCCTTCTTCTGCTTCTTCTGATTCACCCTCCAGACTTCACCTTCTCCTTCTCCTTCTTCTGCTTCTTCTGATTCACCCTACAGACTTCGCCTTCTCCTTCTCCTTCTTCTACTTCTTCTGATTCACCCTCCAGACTTCACCTTCTCCTTCTCCTTCATCTACTTCTTCTGATTCACCCTCCAGTCTTCACCTCCTCCTTCTCCTTCTTCTGCTTCTTCTGATTCACCCTCCAGACTTCACCTTCTCCTTCTCCTTCTTCTGCTTCTTCTGATTCACCCTCCTGACTTCACCTTCTCCTTCTCCTTCTTCTGCTTTTTCTGATTCACCCTCCTGACTTCACCTTCTCCTTCTCCTTCTTCTACATCTTCTGCTTCACCCCCCTGACTTCACCTTCTCCTTCTCCTTCTTCTGCTTCTTCTGCTTCACTCTCCTAACTTCACCTTCTCCTTCTCCTTCTGCTGCTTCTTCTGATTCACCCTCCTGACTTCGCCTTCTCCTTCTCCTTCTTCTGCTTCTTCTGCTTCACCCTCCTGACTTCACCTTCTCCTTCTCCTTCTTCTACTTCTTCTGATTCACCCTCCAGACTTCACCTTCTCCTTCTCCTTCTTCTGCTTCTTCTGCTTCACGCTCCAGACTTCACCTTCTCCTTCTCCTTCTTCTGCTTCTTCTGCTTCACCCTCCAGACTTCACCTTCTCCTTCTCCTTCTTCTGCTTCTTCTGCTTCACCCTCCTGACTTTACCTTCTCCTTCTCCTTCTTCTTCTTCTTCTGGTTCACCCTCCAGACTTCACCTTCTCCTTCTCCTTCTTCTGCTTCTTCTGCTTCACCCTCCAGACTTCACCTTCTCCTTCTCCTTCTTCTGCTTCTTCTGCTGCGCCCTCCAGACTTCACCTTCTCCTTCTCCTTCTTCTGCTTCTTCTGCTTCACCCTCCTGACTTCACCTTCTCCTTCTCCTTCTTCTACTTCTTCTGCTTCACCCCCCTGACTTCACCTTCTCCTTCTCCTTCTTCTGCTTCTTCTGATTCACTCTCCTAACTTCACCTTCTCGTTCTCCTTCTGCTGCTTCTTCTGATTCACCCTCCTGACTTGGCCTTCTCCTTCTCCTTCTTCTGCTTCTTCTGATTCACCCTCCAGACTTCATCTTCTCCTTCTCCTTCTTCTGCTTCTTCTGATTCACCCTCCAGACTTCACCTTCTCCTTCTCCTTCTTCTGCTTCTTCTGATTCACCCTCCAGACTTCACCTTCTCCTTCTCCTTCTTCTACTTCTTCTGATTAACCCCCAGACTTCACCTTCTCCTTCTCCTTCTTCTACTTCTTCTGATTCACCCTCCAGCCTTCACCTTCTCATTCTGCTTCTTCTGCTTCTTCTGATTCACCCTCCAGACTTCACCTTCTCCTTCTCCTTCTTCTGCTTCTTCTGCTTCACCCTCCTGACTTCACCTTCTCCTTCTCCTTCTTCTTCTTCTTCTGATTCACCCTCCAGACTTCACCTTCTCCTTCTCCTTCTCCTTCTTCTAATTCTTCTGATTCACCCTCCAGACTTCATCTTCTCCTTCTCCTTCTTCTGCTTCTTCTGATTCACCCTCCAGACTTCACCTTCTCCTTCTCCTTCTTCTGCTTCTTCTGATTCACCCTACAGACTTCGCCTTCTCCTTCTCCTTCTTCTACTTCTTCTGATTCACCCTCCAGACTTCACCTTCTCCTTCTCCTTCATCTACTTCTTCTGATTCACCCTCCAGTCTTCACCTCCTCCTTCTCCTTCTTCTGCTTCTTCTGATTCACCCTCCAGACTTCACCTTCTCCTTCTCCTTCTTCTGCTTCTTCTGATTCACCCTCCTGACTTCACCTTCTCCTTCTCCTTCTTCTGCTTTTTCTGATTCACCCTCCAGACTTCACCTTCTCCTTCTCCTTCTTCTACTTCTTCTGATTCACCCTCCAGACTTCATCTTCTCCTTCTCCTTCTTCTACTTCTTCTGATTCACCCTCCAGCCTTCACCTTCTCCTTCTCCTTCTTCTACTTCTTCTGATTCACCCTCCAGACTTCACCTTCTCCTTCTCCTTCTTCTACTTCTTCTGATTCACCCTCCAGACTTCACTTTCTCCTTCTCCTTCTTCTGCTTCTTCTGCTTCACCCTCCAGACTTCACCTTCTCCTTCTCCTTCTCCTGCTTCTTCTGCTGCGCCCTCCAGACCTCACCTTCTCCTTCTCCTTCTTCTGCTTCTTCTGCTTCACCCTCCTGACTTCACCTTCTCCTTCTCCTTCTTCTACTTCTTCTGCTTCACCCCCCTGACTTCACCTTCTCTTTCTCCTTCTTCTGCTTCTTCTGCTTCACTCTCCTAACTTCACCTTCTCCTTCTCCTTCTGCTGCTTCTTCTGATTCACCCTCCTGACTTCGCCTTCTCCTTCTCCTTCTTCTGCTTCTTCTGCTTCACCCTCCTGACTTCACCTTCTCCTTCTCCTTCTTCTACTTCTTCTGATTCACCCTCCAGACTTCACCTTCTCCTTCTCCTTCTTCTGCTTCTTCTGCTTCACGCTCCAGACTTCACCTTCTCCTTCTCCTTCTTCTGCTTCTTCTGCTTCACCCTCCAGACTTCACCTTCTCCTTCTCCTTCTTCTGCTTCTTCTGCTTCACCCTCCTGACTTCACCTTCTCCTTCTCCTTCTTCTTCTTCTTCTGATTCACCCTCCAGACTTCACCTTCTCCTTCTCCTTCTTCTGCTTCTTCTGATTCACTCTCCTAACTTCACCTTCTCGTTCTCCTTCTGCTGCTTCTTCTGATTCACCCTCCTGACTTGGCCTTCTCCTTCTCCTTCTTCTGCTTCTTCTGATTCACCCTCCAGACTTCATCTTCTCCTTCTCCTTCTTCTGCTTCTTCTGATTCACCCTCCAGACTTCACCTTCTCCTTCTCCTTCTTCTGCTTCTTCTGATTCACCCTCCAGACTTCACCTTCTCCTTCTCCTTCTTCTACTTCTTCTGATTAACCCCCAGACTTCACCTTCTCCTTCTCCTTCTTCTACTTCTTCTGATTCACCCTCCAGCCTTCACCTTCTCATTCTGCTTCTTCTGCTTCTTCTGATTCACCCTCCAGACTTCACCTTCTCCTTCTCCTTCTTCTGCTTCTTCTGCTTCACCCTCCTGACTTCACCTTCTCCTTCTCCTTCTTCTTCTTCTTCTGATTCACCCTCCAGACTTCACCTTCTCCTTCTCCTTCTTCTGCTTCTTCTGCTTCACCCTCCAGACTTCACCTTCTCCTTCTCCTTCTTCTGCTTCTTCTGCTGCGCCCTCCAGACTTCACCTTCTCCTTCTCCTTCTTCTGCTTCTTCTGCTTCACCCTCCTGACTTCACCTTCTCCTTCTCCTTCTTCTACTTCTTCTGCTTCACCCCCCTGACTTCACCTTCTCCTTCTCCTTCTTCTGCTTCTTCTGATTCACTCTCCTAACTTCACCTTCTCGTTCTCCTTCTGCTGCTTCTTCTGATTCACCCTCCTGACTTGGCCTTCTCCTTCTCCTTCTTCTGCTTCTTCTGATTCACCCTCCAGACTTCATCTTCTCCTTCTCCTTCTTCTGCTTCTTCTGATTCACCCTCCAGACTTCACCTTCTCCTTCTCCTTCTTCTGCTTCTTCTGATTCACCCTCCAGACTTCACCTTCTCCTTCTCCTTCTTCTGCTTCTTCTGATTCGCCCTTCAGACTTCACCTTCTCCTTCTCCTTCTTCTGCTTCTTCTGATTCACCCTCCAGACCTCACCTTCTCCTTCTCCTTCTTCTAATTCTTCTGATTCACCCTCCAGACTTCATCTTCTCCTTCTCCTTCTTCTGCTTCTTCTGATTCACCCTCCAGACTTCACCTTCTCCTTCTCCTTCTTCTGCTTCTTCTGATTCACCCTACAGACTTCGCCTTCTCCTTCTCCTTCTTCTACTTCTTCTGATTCACCCTCCAGACTTCACCTTCTCCTTCATCTACTTCTTCTGATTCACCCTCCAGTCTTCACCTCCTCCTTCTCCTTCTTCTGCTTCTTCTGATTCACCCTCCTGACTTCACCTTCTCCTTCTCCTTCTTCTGCTTTTTCTGATTCACCCTCCAGACTTCACCTTCTCCTTCTCCTTCTTCTACTTCTTCTGATTCACCCTCCAGACTTCACCTTCTCCTTCTCCTTCATCTACTTCTTCTGATTCACCCTCCAGACTTCACCTTCTCCTTCTCCTTCTTCTGCTTCTTCTGATTCACCCTCCTGACTTCACCTTCTCCTTCTCCTTCTTCTGCTTTTTCTGATTCACCCTCCAGACTTCACCTTCTCCTTCTCCTTCTTCTACTTCTTCTGATTCACCCTCCAGACTTCATCTTCTCCTTCTCCTTCTTCTACTTCTTCTGATTCACCCTCCAGCCTTCACCTTCTCCTTCTCCTTCTTCTACTTCTTCTGATTCACCCTCCAGACTTCACCTTCTCCTTCTCCTTCTTCTACTTCTTCTGATTCACCCTCCTGACTTCACTTTCTCCTTCTCCTTCTTCTGCTTCTTCTGCTTCACCCTCCAGACTTCACCTTCTCCTTCTCCTTCTCCTGCTTCTTCTGCTGCGCCCTCCAGACCTCACCTTCTCCTTCTCCTTCTTCTGCTTCTTCTGCTTCACCCTCCTGACTTCACCTTCTCCTTCTCCTTCTTCTACTTCTTCTGCTTCACCCCCCTGACTTCACCTTCTCCTTCTCCTTCTTCTGCTTCTTCTGCTTCACTCTCCTAACTTCACCTTCTCCTTCTCCTTCTGCTGCTTCTTCTGATTCACCCTCCTGACTTCGCCTTCTCCTTCTCCTTCTTCTGCTTCTTCTGATTCACCCTCCAGACTTCACCTTCTCCTTCTCCTTCTTCTGCTTCTTCTGATTCACCCTCCAAACTTCACCTCCTCCTTCTCCTTCTTCTGCTTCTTCTGATTCACCCTCCAGACCTCACCTTCTCCTTCTCCTTCTTCTACTTCTTCTGATTCACCCTCCAGACTACATCTTCTCCTTCTCCTTCTTCTGCTTCTTCTGATTCACCCTCCAGACTTCACCTTCTCCTTCTCCTTCTTCTGCTTCTTCTGATTCACCCTCCAGACTTCACCTTCTCCTTCTCCTTCTTCTACTTCTTCTGATTCACCCCCCAGTCTTCACCTTCTCCTTCTCCTTCTTCTACTTCTTCTGATTCACCCTCCAGACTTCACCTTCTCCTTCTCCTTCTTCTGCTTCTTCTGATTCACCCTCCAGACTTCACCTTCTCCTTCTCCTTCTTCTGCTTCTTCTGATTCACCCTCCAGACTTCACCTTCTCCTTCTCCTTCTTCTGCTTCTTCTGATTCACCCTTCAGACTTCACCTTCTCCTTCTCCTTCTTCTGCTTCTTCTGATTCACCCTCCAGACCTCACCTTCTCCTTCTCCTTCTTCTAATTCTTCTGATTCACCCTTCAGACTTCATCTTCTCCTTCTCCTTCTTCTGCTTCTTCTGATTCACCCTCCAGACTTCACCTTCTCCTTCTCCTTCTTCTGCTTCTTCTGATTCACCCTACAGACTTCGCCTTCTCCTTCTCCTTCTTCTACTTCTTCTGATTCACCCTCCAGACTTCACCTTCTCCTTCTCCTTCATCTACTTCTTCTGATTCACCCTCCAGTCTTCACCTCCTCCTTCTCCTTCTTCTGCTTCTTCTGATTCACCCTCCAGACTTCACCTTCTCCTTCTCCTTCTTCTGCTTCTTCTGATTCACCCACCTGACTTCACCTTCTCCTTCTCCTTCTTCTGCTTTTTCTGATTCACCCTCCAGACTTCACCTTCTCCTTCTCCTTCTTCTACTTCTTCTGATTCACCCTCCAGACTTCACCTTCTCCTTCTACTTCTTCTGCTTCTTCTGATTCACCCTCCAGACTTCACCTTCTCCTTCTCCTTCTTCTGCTTCTTCTGATTCACCCTCCATACTTCACCTTCTCCTTCTCCTTCTTCTGCTTCTTCTGATTCACCCTCCAGACTTCACTTTCTCCTTCTCCTTCTTCTGCTTCTTCTGATTCTCCCTCCAGACTTCACCTTCTCCTTCTCCTTCTTCTACTTCTTCTCATTCACCCTCCAGACTTCACCTTCTCCTTCTCCTTCTTCTGCTTCTTCTGATTCACCCTCCAGACTTCACCTTCTACTTCTCCTTCGTCTACTTCTTCTGATTCACCCTCCAGACTACACCTTCTCCTTCTCCTTCTTCTACTTCTTCTGATTCACCCTCCAGACTTCACCTTCTCCTTCTCCTTCTTCTTCTTCTTCTGCTTCTCCCTCCAGACTTCACCTTCTCCTTCTCCTTCTTCTGCTTCTTCTGATTCACCCTCCAGACTTCATCTTCTCCTTCTCCTTCTTCTACTTCTTCTGATTCACCCTCCAGCCTTCACCTTCTCCTTCTCCTTCTTCTACTTCTTCTGATTCACCCTCCAGACTTCACCTTCTCCTTCTCCTTCTTCTACTTCTTCTGATTCACCCTCCTGACTTCACTTTCTCCTTCTCCTTCTTCTGCTTCTTCTGCTTCACCCTCCAGACTTCACCTTCTCCTTCTCCTTCTCCTGCTTCTTCTGCTTCACCCTCCAGACTTCAACTTCTCCTTCTCCTTCTTCTGCTTCTTCTGCTTCACCCTCCTGACTTCACCTTCTCCTTCTCCTTCTTCTACTTCTTCTGATTCACCCTCCAGACTTCACCTTCTCCTTCTCCTTCTTCTGCTTCTTCTGCTTCACGCTCCAGACTTCACCTTCTCCTTCTCCTTCTTCTGCTTCTTCTGCTTCACCCTCCAGACTTCACCTTCTCCTTCTCCTTCTTCTGCTTCTTCTGCTTCACCCTCCTGACTTTACCTTCTCCTTCTCCTTCTTCTTCTTCTTCTGATTCACCCTCCAGACTTCAACTTCTCCTTCTCCTTCTTCTGCTTCTTCTGCTTCACCCTCCAGACTTCACCTTCTCCTTCTCCTTCTTCTGCTTCTTCTGCTGCGCCCTCCAGACTTCACCTTCTCCTTCTCCTTCTTCTGCTTCTTCTGCTTCTCCCTCCTGACTTCACCTTCTCCTTCTCCTTCTTCTACTTCTTCTGCTTCACCCCCCTGACTTCACCTTCTCCTTCTCCTTCTTCTGCTTCTTCTGATTCACTCTCCTAACTTCACCTTCTCGTTCTCCTTCTGCTGCTTCTTCTGATTCACCCTCCTGACTTGGCCTTCTCCTTCTCCTTCTTCTGCTTCTTCTGATTCACCCTCCAGACTTCATCTTCTCCTTCTCCTTCTTCTGCTTCTTCTGATTCACCCTCCAGACTTCACCTTCTCCTTCTCCTTCTTCTGCTTCTTCTGATTCACCCTCCAGACTTCACCTTCTCCTTCTCCTTCTTCTACTTCTGCTGATTAACCCCCAGACTTCACCTTCTCCTTCTCCTTCTTCTACTTCTTCTGATTCACCCTCCAGCCTTCACCTTCTCATTCTGCTTCTTCTGCTTCTTCTGCTTCACCCTCCAGACTTCACCTTCTCCTTCTCTTTCTTCTGCTTCTTCTGATTCACCCTCCAGACTTCACCTTCTCCTTCTCCTTCTTCTGCTTCTTCTGATTCACCCTCCAGACTTCACCTCCTCCTTCTCCTTCTTCTGATTCACCCTCCTGACTTCACCTTCTCCTTCTCCTTCTTCTACTTCTTCTGATTCACCCTCCTGACTTCACCTTCAACTTCTCCTTCTTCTACTTCTTCTGCTTCACCCTCCAGACTTCACCTTCTCCTTCTCCTTCTTCTACTTCTTCTGATTCACCCTCCAGACTTCACTTTCTGCTTCTCCTTCTTCTTCTGCTTCTTCTGATTCACCCTCCAGACTTCATCTTCTCCTTCTCCTTATTCTGCTTCTTCTGATTCACCCTCCAGACTTCATCTTCTCCTTCTCCTTCTTCTGCTTCTTCTGATTCACCCTCCAGACTTCACCTTCTCCTTCTCCTTATTCTGCTTCTTCTGATTCACCCTCCAGACTTCACCTTCTCCTTCTCCTTCTTCTGCTTCTTCTGATTCACCCTCCAGACTTCACCTTCTCCTTCTCCTTCTTCTACTTCTTCTGATTCACCCTCCAGACTTCATCTTCTCCTTCTCCTTCTTCTGCTTCTTCTGATTCACCCTCCAGACTTCACCTTCTCCTTCTCCTTCTTCTGCTTCTTCTGATTCACCCTCCAGACTTCACCTTCTCCTTCTCCTTCTTCTACTTCTTCTGATTCACCCTCCAGACTTCACCTTCTCCTTCTCCTTCTTCTACTTCTTCTGATTCACCCTCCAGACTTCACCTTCTCCTTCTCCTTCATCTGCTTCTTCTGATTCACCCTCCAGACTTCACCTTCTCCTTCTCCTTCTCCTTCTTCTGCTTCTTCTGATTCACCCTCCAGACTTCACCTTCTCCTTCTCCTTCCTCTGCTTCTTCTGATTCACCCTTCAGCATTCACCTTCTCCTTCTCCTTCTTCTGCTTCTTCTGATTCACCCTCCAGACCTCACCTTCTCCTTCTCCTTCTTCTACTTCTTCTGATTCACCCTCCAGACTTCATCTGCTCCTTCTCCTTCTTCTGCTTCTTCTGATTTACCCTCCAGACTTCACCTTCTCCTTCTCCTTCTTCTGCTTCTTCTGATTCACCCTCCAGACTTCGCCTTCTCCTTCTCCTTCTTCTACTTCTTCTGATGTACCCTTCAGACTTCACCTTCTCCTACTCCTTCTTCTACTTCTTCTGATTCACCCTCCAGTCTTCACCATCTCCTTCTCCTTCTTCTGCTGATTCACCCTCCTGACTTCACCTTCTCCTTCTCCTTCTTCTGCTTCTTCTGATTCACGCTCCAGACTTCACCTTCTCCTTCTCCTTCTTCTACTTCTTCTGATTCACCCTCCAGACTTCACCTTCTCCTTCTACTTCTTCTGCTTCTTCTGATTCACCCTCCAGACTTCATCTTCTCCTTCTCCTTCTTCTGCTTCTTCTGATTCACCCTCCAGACTTCACCTTCTCCTTCTCCTTCTTCTGCTTCTTCTGATTCACCCTCCAGACTTCACCTTCTCCTTCTCCTTCTTCTGCTCCTTCTGATTCACCCTCCAGACTTCACCTTCTCCTTCTCCTTCTTCTACTTCTTCTGATTCACCCTCCAGACTTCACCTTCTCCTTCTCCTTCTTTTGCTTCTTCTGATTCACCCTCCAGACTTCACCTTCTCCTTCTCCTTCGTCTACTTCTTCTGATTCACCATCCAGACTACACCTTCTCCTTCTCCTTCTTCTACTTCTTCTGATTCACCCTCCAGACTTCACCTTCTCCTTCCCCTTCTTCTACTTCTTCTGATTCACGCTCCAGACTTCACCTTCTCCTTCTCCTTCTTCTACTTCTTCTGATTCACCCTCCAGACTTCACCTTCTCCTTCTCCTTCTTCTGCTTCTTCTGATTCACCCTCCAGATTTCACCTTCTCCTTCTCCTTCTTCTACTTCTTCTGATTCACCCTCCAGACTACACCTTCTCCTTATCCTTCTTCTACTTCTTCTGATTCACCCTTCCAGACTTCACCTTCTCCTTCTCCTTCTTCTCCTTCTTCTGATTCACCCTCCTGACTTCACCTTCTCCTTCTCCTTCTTCTGCTTCTTCTGCTTCACCCTCCAGACTTCACCTTCTCCTTCTCCTTCTTCTTCTTCTTCTGCTTCACCCTCCAGACTTCACCTTCTCCTTCTCCTTCTTCTGCTTCTTCTGCTTCACCCTCCTGACTTCACCTTCTCCTTCTCCTTCTTCTACTTCTTCTGATTCACCCTCCAGACTTCACCTTCTACTTCTCCTTCTTCTGCTTCTTCTGCTTCACCCTCCAGACTTCAGCTTCTCCTTCTCCTTCTTCTGCTTCTTCTGCTTCGCCCTCCAGACTTCACCTTCTCCTTCTCCTTCTTCTGCTTCTTCTGCTTCACCCTCCAGACTTCACCTTCTCCTTCTCCTTCTACTGCTTCTTCTGCTTCACCCTCCTGACATCACCTTCTCCTTCTCCTTCTTCTACTTCTTCTGATTCACCCTCCAGACCTCACCTTCTCCTTCTCCTTCTTCTACTTCTTCTGATTCACCCTCCAGACTTCATCTGCTCCTTCTCCTTTTCTGCTTCTTCTGATTTACCCTCCAGACTTCACCTTCTCCTTCTCCTTCTTCTGCTTCTTCTGATTCACCCTCCAGACTTCGCCTTCTCCTTCTCCTTCTTCTACTTCTTCTGATTCACCCTTATGACTTCACCTTCTCCTTCTCCTTCTTCTACTTCTTCTGATTCACCCTCCAGTCTTCACCATCTCCTTCTCCTTCTTCTGCTTCTTCTGATTCACCCTCCTGACTTCACCTTCTCCTTCTGCTTCTTCTGCTTCTTCTGATTCACGCTCCAGACTTCACCTTCTCCTTCTCCTTCTTCTACTTCTTCTGATTCACCCTCCAGACTTCACCTTCTCCTTCTACTTCTTCTGCTTCTTCTGATTCACCCTCCAGACTTCACCTTCTCCTTCTCCTTCTTCTGCTTCTTCTGATTCACCCTCCAGACTTCACCTTCTCCTTCTCCTTCTACTGCTTCTTCCGATTCACCCTCCAGACTTCACCTTCTCCTTCTCCTTATTCTGCTTCTTCTCATTCACCCTCCAGACTTCACCTTCTCCTTCTCCTTCTTCTACTTCTTCTGATTCACCCTCCAGACTTCACCTTCTCCTTCTCCTTCTTTTGCTTCTTCTGATTCACCCTCCAGACTTCACCTTCTCCTTCTCCTTCGTCTACTTCTTCTGATTCACCCTCCAGACTACACCTTCTCCTTCTCCTTCTTCTACTTCTTCTGATTCACCCTCCAGACTTCACCTTCTCCTTCCCCTTCTTCTACTTCTTCTGATTCACGCTCCAGACTTCACCTTCTCCTTCTCCTTCTTCTACTTCTTCTGATTCACCCTCCAGACTTCACCTTCTCCTTCTCCTTCTTCTGCTTCTTCTGATTCACCCTCCAGATTTCACCTTCTCCTTCTCCTTCTTCTACTTCTTCTGATTCACCCTCCAGACTTCACCTTCTCCTTATCCTTCTTCTACTTCTTCTGATTCACCCTCCAGACTTCACCTTCTCCTTCTCCTTCTTCTCCTTCTTCTGATTCACCCTCCTGACTTCACCTTCTCCTTCTCCTTCTTCTGCTTCTTCTGCTTCACCCTCCAGACTTCACCTTCTCCTTCTCCTTCTTCTTCTTCTTCTGCTTCACCCTCCAGACTTCACCTTCTCCTTCTCCTTCTTCTGCTTCTTCTGCTTCACCCTCCTGACTTCACCTTCTCCTTCTCCTTCTTCTACTTCTTCTGATTCACCCTCCAGACTTCACCTTCTACTTCTCCTTCTTCTGCTTCTTCTGCTTCACCCTCCAGACTTCAGCTTCTCCTTCTCCTTCTTCTGCTTCTTCTGCTTCGCCCTCCAGACTTCACCTTCTCCTTCTCCTTCTTCTGCTTCTTCTGCTTCACCCTCCAGACTTCACCTTCTCCTTCTCCTTCTACTGCTTCTTCTGCTTCACCCTCCTGACATCATCTTCTCCTTCTCCTTCTTCTACTTCTTCTGATTCACCCTCCAGACCTCACCTTCTCCTTCTCCTTCTTCTACTTCTTCTGATTCACCCTCCAGACTTCATCTGCTCCTTCTCCTTCTTCTGCTTCTTCTGATTTACCCTCCAGACTTCACCTTCTCCTTCTCCTTCTTCTGCTTCTTCTGATTCACCCTCCAGACTTCGCCTTCTCCTTCTTCTTCTACTTCTTCTGATTCACCCTTATGACTTCACCTTCTCCTTCTCCTTCTTCTACTTCTTCTGATTCACCCTCCAGTCTTCACCATCTCCTTCTCCTTCTTCTGCTTCTTCTGATTCACCCTCCTGACTTCACCTTCTCCTTCTCCTTCTTCTGCTTCTTCTGATTCACGCTCCAGACTTCACCTTCTCCTTCTCCTTCTTCTACTTCTTCTGATTCACCCTCCAGACTTCACCTTCTCCTTCTACTTCTTCTGCTTCTTCTGATTCACCCTCCAGACTTCACCTTCTCCTTCTCCTTCTTCTGCTTCTTCTGATTCACCCTCCAGACTTCACCTTCTCCTTCTCCTTCTTCTGCTTCTTCCGATTCACCCTCCAGACTTCACCTTCTCCTTCTCCTTATTCTGCTTCTTCTCATTCACCCTCCAGACTTCACCTTCTCCTTCTCCTTCTTCTACTTCTTCTGATTCACCCTCCAGACTTCACCTTCTCCTTCTCCTTCTTTTGCTTCTTCTGATTCACCCTCCAGACTTCACCTTCTCCTTCTCCTTCGTCTACTTCTTCTGATTCACCCTCCAGACTACACCTTCTCCTTCTCCTTCTTCTACTTCTTCTGATTCACCCTCCAGACTTCACCTTCTCCTTCCCCTTCTTCTACTTCTTCTGATTCACCCTCCAGACTTCACCTTCTCCTTCTCCTTCTTCTACTTCTTCTGCTTCTCCCTCCGGACTTCACCTTCTCCTTCTCCTTCTTCTGCTTCTTCTGATTCACCCTCCAGAATTCACCTTCTCCTTCTTCTACTTCTTCTGATTCACCCTCCAGACTTCACCTTCTCCTTCTCCTTCTTCTAATTCTTCTGATTCACCCTCCAGACTTCATCTTCTCCTTCTCCTTCTTCTGCTTCTTCTGATTCACCCTCCAGACTTCACCTTCTCCTTCTCCTTCTTCTGCTTCTTCTGATTCACCCTGCAGACTTCGCCTTCTCCTTCTCCTTCTTCTACTTCTTCTGATTCACCCTCCAGACGTCACCTTCTCCTTCTCCTTCTTCTAATTCTTCTGATTCACCCTCCAGACTTCATCTTCTCCTTCTCCTTCTTCTGCTTCTTCTGATTCACCCTCCAGACTTCACCTTCTCCTTCTCCTTCTTCTGCTTCTTCTGATTCACCCTACAGACTTCGCCTTCTCCTTCTCCTTCTTCTACTTCTTCTGATTCACCCTCCAGACTTCACCTTCTCCTTCTCCTTCATCTACTTCTTCTGATTCACCCTCCAGTCTTCACCTCCTCCTTCTCCTTCTTCTGCTTCTTCTGATTCACCCTCCAGACTTCACCTTCTCCTTCTCCTTCTTCTGCTTCTTCTGATTCACCCTCCTGACTTCACCTTCTCCTTCTCCTTCTTCTGCTTTTTCTGATTCACCCTCCAGACTTCACCTTCTCCTTCTCCTTCTTCTACTTCTTCTGATTCACCCTCCAGACTTCACCTTCTCTTTCCCCTTCTTCTACTTCTTCTGATTCACCCTCCAGACTTCACCTTCTCCTTCTCCTTCTTCTACTTCTTCTGCTTCTCCCACCGGACTTCACCTTCTCCTTCTCCTTCTTCTGCTTCTTCTGATTCACCCTCCAGAATTCACCTTCTCCTTCTCCTTCTTCTACTTCTTCTGATTCACCCTCCAGACTTCGCCTTCTCCTTCTCCTTCTTCTAATTCTTCTGATTCACCCTCCAGACTTCATCTTCTCCTTCTCCTTCTTCTGCTTCTTCTGATTCACCCTCCAGACTTCACCTTCTCCTTCTCCTTCTTCTGCTTCTTCTGATTCACCCTGCAGACTTCGCCTTCTCCTTCTCCTTCTTCTACTTCTTCTGATTCACCCTCCAGACCTCACCTTCTCCTTCTCCTTCTTCTACTTCTTCTGATTCACCCTCCAGACTTCACCTTCTCCTTCTCCTTCATCTACTTCTTCTGATTCACCCTCCAGTCTTCACCTCCTCCTTCTCCTTCTTCTGCTTCTTCTGATTCACCCTCCAGACTTCACCTTCTCCTTCTCCTTCTTCTGCTTCTTCTGATTCACCCTCCTGACTTCACCTTCTCCTTCTCCTTCTTCTGCTTTTTCTGATTCACCCTCCAGACTTCACCTTCTCCTTCTCCTTCTTCTACTTCTTCTGATTCACCCTCCAGACTTCACCTTCTCCTTCTACTTCTTCTGCTTCTTCTGATTCACCCTCCAGACTTCACCTTCTCCTTCTCCTTCTTCTGCTTCTTCTGATTCACCCTCCATACTTCACCTTCTCCTTCTCCTTCTTCTGCTTCTTCTGATTCACCCTCCAGACTTCACTTTCTCCTTCTCTTTCTTCTGCTTCTTCTGATTCACCCTCCAGACTTCACCTTCTCCTTCTCCTTCTTCTACTTCTTCTCATTCACCCTCCAGACTTCACCTTCTCCTTCTCCTTCTTCTGCTTCTTCTGATTCACCCTCCAGACTTCACCTTCTACTTCTCCTTCGTCTACTTCTTCTGATTCACCCTCCAGACTACACCTTCTCCTTCTCCTTCTTCTACTTCTTCCGATTCAGCCTCCAGACTTCAACTTCTCCTTCTCCTTCTTCTGCTTCTTCTGATTCACCCTCCAGACTTCACCTTCTCCTTCTCCTTCTTCTACTTCTTCTGATTAACCCTCCAGACTTCACCTTTTCCTTCTCCTTCTTCTACTTCTTCTGATTCACCCTCCAGACTTCACCTTCTCCTTCTCCTTCTTCTTCTTCTTCTGCTTCTCCCTCCAGACTTCACCTTCTCCTTCTCCTTCTTCTGCTTCTTCTGATTCACCCTCCAGACTTCATCTTCTCCTTCTCCTTCTTCTACTTCTTCTGATTCACCCTCCAGCCTTCACCTTCTCCTTCTCCTTCTTCTACTTCTTCTGATTCACCCTCCAGACTTCACCTTCTCCTTCTCCTTCTTCTACTTCTTCTGATTCACCCTCCTGACTTCACTTTCTCCTTCTCCTTCTTCTGCTTCTTCTGCTTCACCCTCCAGACTTCACCTTCTCCTTCTCCTTCTCCTGCTTCTTCTGCTTCACCCTCCAGACTTCACCTTCTCCTTCTCCTTCTTCTGCTTCTTCTGCTTCACCCTCCTGACTTCACCTTCTCCTTCTCCTTCTTCTACTTCTTCTGATTCACCCTCCAGACTTCACCTTCTCCTTCTCCTTCTTCTGCTTCTTCTGCTTCACGCTCCAGACTTCACCTTCTCCTTCTCCTTCTTCTGCTTCTTCTGCTTCACCCTCCAGACTTCACCGTCTCCTTCTCCTTCTTCTGCTTCTTCTGCTTCACCCTCCTGACTTCACCTTCTCCTTCTCCTCCTTCTTCTTCTTCTGATTCACCCTCCAGACTTCACCTTCTCCTTCTCCTTCTTCTGCTTCTTCTGCTTCACCCTCCAGACTTCACCTTCTCCTTCTCCTTCTTCTGCTTCTTCTGCTGCGCCCTCCAGACTTCACCTTCTCCTTCTCCTTCTTCTGCTTCTTCTGCTTCACCCTCCTGACTTCACCTTCTCCTTCTCCTTCTTCTACTTCTTCTGCTTCACCCCCCTGACTTCACCTTCTCCTTCTCCTTCTTCTGCTTCTTCTGATTCACTCTCCTAACTTCACCTTCTCGTTCTCCTTCTGCTGCTTCTTCTGATTCACCCTCCTGACTTGGCCTTCTCCTTCTCCTTCTTCTGCTTCTTCTGATTCACCCTCCAGACTTCATCTTCTCCTTCTCCTTCTTCTGCTTCTTCTGATTCACCCTCCAGACTTCACCTTCTCCTTCTCCTTCTTCTGCTTCTTCTGATTCACCCTCCAGACTTCACCTTCTCCTTCTCCTTCTTCTACTTCTTCTGATTAACCCCCAGACTTCACCTTCTCCTTCTCCTTCTTCTACTTCTTCTGATTCACCCTCCAGCCTTCACCTTCTCATTCTGCTTCTTCTGCTTCTTCTGCTTCACCCTCCAGACTTCACCTTCTCCTTCTCTTTCTTCTGCTTCTTCTGATTCACCCTCCAGACTTCACCTTCTCCTTCTCCTTCTTCTGATTCTTCTGATTCACCCTCCAGACTTCACCTCCTCCTTCTCCTTCTTCTGATTCACCCTCCTGACTTCACCTTCTCCTTCTCCTTCTTCTACTTCTTCTGATTCACCCTCCTGACTTCACCTTCTACTTCTCCTTCTTCTACTTCTTCTGCTTCACCCTCCAGACTTCACCTTCTCCTTCTCCTTCTTCTACTTCTTCTGATTCACCCTCCAGACTTCACCTTCTGCTTCTCCTTCTCCTTCTTCTGCTTCTTCTGATTCACCCTCCAGACTTCATCTTCTCCTTCTCCTTATTCTGCTTCTTCTGATTCACCCTCCAGACTTCATCTTCTCCTTCTCCTTCTTCTGCTTCTTCTGATTCACCCTCCAGACTTCACCTTCTCCTTCTCCTTATTCTGCTTCTTCTGATTCACCCTCCAGACTTCACCTTCTCCTTCTCCTTCTTCTACTTCTTCTGATTCACCCTCCAGACTTCATCTTCTCCTTCTCCTTCTTCTGCTTCTTCTGATTCACCCTCCAGACTTCACCTTCTCCTTCTCCTTCTTCTGCTTCTTCTGATTCACCCTCCAGACTTCACCTTCTCCTTCTCCTTCTTCTACTTCTTCTGATTCACCCTCCAGACTTCACCTTCTCCTTCTCCTTCTTCTACTTCTTCTGATTCACCCTCCAGACTTCACCTTCTCCTTCTCCTTCATCTGCTTCTTCTGATTCACCCTCCAGACTTCACCTTCTCCTTCTCCTTCTTCTGCTTCTTCTGATTCACCCTCCAGACTTCACCTTCTCCTTCTCCTTCTTCTGCTTCTTCTGATTCACCCTTCAGCATTCACCTTCTCCTTCTCCTTCTTCTGCTTCTTCTGATTCACCCTCCAGACCTCACCTTCTCCTTCTCCTTCTTCTACTTCTTCTGATTCACCCTCCAGACTTCATCTGCTCCTTCTCCTTCTTCTGCTTCTTCTGATTTACCCTCCAGTCTTCACCTTCTCCTTCTCCTTCTTCTGCTTCTTCTGATTCGCCCTCCAGACTTCGCCTTCTCCTTCTCCTTCTTCTACTTCTTCTGATGTACCCTTCAGACTCCACCTTCTCCTTCTCCTTCTTCTACTTCTTCTGATTCACCCTCCAGTCTTCACCATCTCCTTCTCCTTCTTCTGCTGATTCACCCTCCTGACTTCACCTTCTCCTTCTCCTTCTTCTGCTTCTTCTGATTCACGCTCCAGACTTCACCTTCTCCTTCTCCTTCTTCTACTTCTTCTGATTCACCCTCCAGACTTCACCTTCTCCTTCTACTTCTTCTGCTTCTTCTGATTCACCCTCCAGACTTCACCTTCTCCTTCTCCTTCTTCTGCTTCTTCTGATTCACCCTCCAGACTTCACCTTCTCCTTCTCCTTCTTCTGCTTCTTCTGATTCACCCTCCAGACTTCACCTTCTCCTTCTCCTTCTTCTGCTCCTTCTGATTCACCCTCCAGACTTCACCTTCTCCTTCTCCTTCTTCTACTTCTTCTGATTCACCCTCCAGACTTCACCTTCTCCTTCTCCTTCTTTTGCTTCTTCTGATTCACCCTCCAGACTTCACCTTCTCCTTCTCCTTCGTCTACTTCTTCTGATTCACCCTCCAGACTACACCTTCTCCTTCTCCTTCTTCTACTTCTTCTGATTCACCCTCCAGACTTCACCTTCTCCTTCCCCTTCTTCTACTTCTTCTGATTCACCCTCCAGACTTCACCTTCTCCTTCTCCTTCTTCTACTTCTTCTGCTTCTCCCTCCGGACTTCACCTTCTCCTTCTCCTTCTTCTGCTTCTTCTGATTCACCCTCCAGATTTCACCTTCTCCTTCTCCTTCTTCTACTTCTTCTGATTGACCCTCCAGACTTCACCTTCTCCTTATCCTTCTTCTACTTCTTCTGATTCACCCTCCAGACTTCACCTTCTCCTTCTCCTTCTTCTACTTCTTCTGATTCACCCTCCTGACTTCACCTTCTCCTTCTCCTTCTGCTTCTTCTGCTTCACCCTCCAGACTTCACCTTCTCCTTCTCCTTCTTCTTCTTCTTCTGCTTCACCCTCCAGACTTCACCTTCTCCTTCTCCTTCTTCTGCTTCTTCTGCTTCACCCTCCTGACTTCACCTTCTCCTTCTCCTTCTTCTACTTCTTCTGATTCACCCTCCAGACTTCACCTTCTACTTCTCCTTCTTCTGCTTCTTCTGCTTCACCCTCCAGACTTCAGCATCTCCTTCTCCTTCTTCTGCTTCTTCTGCTTCGCCCTCCAGACTTCACCTTCTCCTTCTCCTTCTTCTGCTTCTTCTGCTTCACCCTCCAGACTTCACCTTCTCCTTCTCCTTCTACTGCTTCTTCTGCTACACCCTCCTGACATCACCTTCTCCTTCTCCTTCTTCTACTTCTTCTGATTCACCCTCCAGACTTCATCTTCTCCTTCTCCTTCTTCTGCTTCTTCTGATTCACCCTCCAGACTTCACCTTCTCCTTCTCCTTCTTCTGCTTCTTCTGATTCACCCTACAGACTTCGCCTTCTCCTTCTCCTTCTTCTACTTCTTCTGATTCACCCTCCAGACTTCACCTTCTCCTTCTCCTTCATCTACTTCTTCTGATTCACCCTCCAGTCTTCACCTCCTCCTTCTCCTTCTTCTGCTTCTTCTGATTCACCCTCCAGACTTCACCTTCTCCTTCTCCTTCTTCTGCTTCTTCTGATTCACCCTCCTGACTTCACCTTCTCCTTCTCCTTCTTCTGCTTTTTCTGATTCACCCTCCAGACTTCACCTTCTCCTTCTCCTTCTTCTACTTCTTCTGATTCACCCTCCAGACTTCACCTTCTCTTTCCCCTTCTTCTACTTCTTCTGATTCACCCTCCAGACTTCACCTTCTCCTTCTCCTTCTTCTACTTCTTCTGCTTCTCCCACCGGACTTCACCTTCTCCTTCTCCTTCTTCTGCTTCTTCTGATTCACCCTCCAGAATTCACCTTCTCCTTCTCCTTCTTCTACTTCTTCTGATTCACCCTCCAGACTTCGCCTTCTCCTTCTCCTTCTTCTAATTCTTCTGATTCACCCTCCAGACTTCATCTTCTCCTTCTCCTTCTTCTGCTTCTTCTGATTCACCCTCCAGACTTCACCTTCTCCTTCTCCTTCTTCTGCTTCTTCTGATTCACCCTGCAGACTTCGCCTTCTCCTTCTCCTTCTTCTACTTCTTCTGATTCACCCTCCAGACCTCACCTTCTCCTTCTCCTTCTTCTACTTCTTCTGATTCACCCTCCAGACTTCACCTTCTCCTTCTCCTTCATCTACTTCTTCTGATTCACCCTCCAGTCTTCACCTCCTCCTTCTCCTTCTTCTGCTTCTTCTGATTCACCCTCCAGACTTCACCTTCTCCTTCTCCTTCTTCTGCTTCTTCTGATTCACCCTCCTGACTTCACCTTCTCCTTCTCCTTCTTCTGCTTTTTCTGATTCACCCTCCAGACTTCACCTTCTCCTTCTCCTTCTTCTACTTCTTCTGATTCACCCTCCAGACTTCACCTTCTCCTTCTACTTCTTCTACTTCTTCTGATTCACCCTCCAGACTTCACCTTCTCCTTCTCCTTCTTCTGCTTCTTCTGATTCACCCTCCATACTTCACCTTCTCCTTCTCCTTCTTCTGCTTCTTCTGATTCACCCTCCAGACTTCACTTTCTCCTTCTCCTTCTTCTGCTTCTTCTGATTCACCCTCCAGACTTCACCTTCTCCTTCTCCTTCTTCTACTTCTTCTCATTCACCCTCCAGACTTCACCTTCTCCTTCTCCTTCTTCTGCTTCTTCTGATTCACCCTCCAGACTTCACCTTCTACTTCTCCTTCGTCTACTTCTTCTGATTCACCCTCCAGACTACACCTTCTCCTTCTCCTTCTTCTACTTCTTCCGATTCAGCCTCCAGACTTCAACTTCTCCTTCTCCTTCTTCTGCTTCTTCTGATTCACCCTCCAGACTTCACCTTCTCCTTCTCCTTCTTCTACTTCTTCTGATTAACCCTCCAGACTTCACCTTTTCCTTCTCCTTCTTCTACTTCTTCTGATTCACCCTCCAGACTTCACCTTCTCCTTCTCCTTCTTCTTCTTCTTCTGCTTCTCCCTCCAGACTTCACCTTCTCCTTCTCCTTCTTCTGCTTCTTCTGATTCACCCTCCAGACTTCATCTTCTCCTTCTCCTTCTTCTACTTCTTCTGATTCACCCTCCAGCCTTCACCTTCTCCTTCTCCTTCTTCTACTTCTTCTGATTCACCCTCCAGACTTCACCTTCTCCTTCTCCTTCTTCTACTTCTTCTGATTCACCCTCCTGACTTCACTTTCTCCTTCTCCTTCTTCTGCTTCTTCTGCTTCACCCTCCAGACTTCACCTTCTCCTTCTCCTTCTCCTGCTTCTTCTGCTTCACCCTCCAGACTTCACCTTCTCCTTCTCCTTCTTCTGCTTCTTCTGCTTCACCCTCCTGACTTCACCTTCTCCTTCTCCTTCTTCTACTTCTTCTGATTCACCCTCCAGACTTCACCTTCTCCTTCTCCTTCTTCTGCTTCTTCTGCTTCACGCTCCAGACTTCACCTTCTCCTTCTCCTTCTTCTGCTTCTTCTGCTTCACCCTCCAGACTTCACCGTCTCCTTCTCCTTCTTCTGCTTCTTCTGCTTCACCCTCCTGACTTCACCTTCTCCTTCTCCTCCTTCTTCTTCTTCTGATTCACCCTCCAGACTTCACCTTCTCCTTCTCCTTCTTCTGCTTCTTCTGCTTCACCCTCCAGACTTCACCTTCTCCTTCTCCTTCTTCTGCTTCTTCTGCTGCGCCCTCCAGACTTCACCTTCTCCTTCTCCTTCTTCTGCTTCTTCTGCTTCACCCTCCTGACTTCACCTTCTCCTTCTCCTTCTTCTACTTCTTCTGCTTCACCCCCCTGACTTCACCTTCTCCTTCTCCTTCTTCTGCTTCTTCTGATTCACTCTCCTAACTTCACCTTCTCGTTCTCCTTCTGCTGCTTCTTCTGATTCACCCTCCTGACTTGGCCTTCTCCTTCTCCTTCTTCTGCTTCTTCTGATTCACCCTCCAGACTTCATCTTCTCCTTCTCCTTCTTCTGCTTCTTCTGATTCACCCTCCAGACTTCACCTTCTCCTTCTCCTTCTTCTGCTTCTTCTGATTCACCCTCCAGACTTCACCTTCTCCTTCTCCTTCTTCTACTTCTTCTGATTAACCCCCAGACTTCACCTTCTCCTTCTCCTTCTTCTACTTCTTCTGATTCACCCTCCAGCCTTCACCTTCTCATTCTGCTTCTTCTGCTTCTTCTGCTTCACCCTCCAGACTTCACCTTCTCCTTCTCTTTCTTCTGCTTCTTCTGATTCACCCTCCAGACTTCACCTTCTCCTTCTCCTTCTTCTGATTCTTCTGATTCACCCTCCAGACTTCACCTCCTCCTTCTCCTTCTTCTGATTCACCCTCCTGACTTCACCTTCTCCTTCTCCTTCTTCTACTTCTTCTGATTCACCCTCCTGACTTCACCTTCTACTTCTCCTTCTTCTACTTCTTCTGCTTCACCCTCCAGACTTCACCTTCTCCTTCTCCTTCTTCTACTTCTTCTGATTCACCCTCCAGACTTCACCTTCTGCTTCTCCTTCTCCTTCTTCTGCTTCTTCTGATTCACCCTCCAGACTTCATCTTCTCCTTCTCCTTATTCTGCTTCTTCTGATTCACCCTCCAGACTTCATCTTCTCCTTCTCCTTCTTCTGCTTCTTCTGATTCACCCTCCAGACTTCACCTTCTCCTTCTCCTTATTCTGCTTCTTCTGATTCACCCTCCAGACTTCACCTTCTCCTTCTCCTTCTTCTACTTCTTCTGATTCACCCTCCAGACTTCATCTTCTCCTTCTCCTTCTTCTGCTTCTTCTGATTCACCCTCCAGACTTCACCTTCTCCTTCTCCTTCTTCTGCTTCTTCTGATTCACCCTCCAGACTTCACCTTCTCCTTCTCCTTCTTCTACTTCTTCTGATTCACCCTCCAGACTTCACCTTCTCCTTCTCCTTCTTCTACTTCTTCTGATTCACCCTCCAGACTTCACCTTCTCCTTCTCCTTCATCTGCTTCTTCTGATTCACCCTCCAGACTTCACCTTCTCCTTCTCCTTCTTCTGCTTTTTCTGATTCACCCTCCAGACTTCACCTTCTCCTTCTCCTTCTTCTACTTCTTCTGATTCACCCTCCAGACTTCACCTTCTCTTTCCCCTTCTTCTACTTCTTCTGATTCACCCTCCAGACTTCACCTTCTCCTTCTCCTTCTTCTACTTCTTCTGCTTCTCCCACCGGACTTCACCTTCTCCTTCTCCTTCTTCTGCTTCTTCTGATTCACCCTCCAGAATTCACCTTCTCCTTCTCCTTCTTCTACTTCTTCTGATTCACCCTCCAGACTTCGCCTTCTCCTTCTCCTTCTTCTAATTCTTCTGATTCACCCTCCAGACTTCATCTTCTCCTTCTCCTTCTTCTGCTTCTTCTGATTCACCCTCCAGACTTCACCTTCTCCTTCTCCTTCTTCTGCTTCTTCTGATTCACCCTGCAGACTTCGCCTTCTCCTTCTCCTTCTTCTACTTCTTCTGATTCACCCTCCAGACCTCACCTTCTCCTTCTCCTTCTTCTACTTCTTCTGATTCACCCTCCAGACTTCACCTTCTCCTTCTCCTTCATCTACTTCTTCTGATTCACCCTCCAGTCTTCACCTCCTCCTTCTCCTTCTTCTGCTTCTTCTGATTCACCCTCCAGACTTCACCTTCTCCTTCTCCTTCTTCTGCTTCTTCTGATTCACCCTCCTGACTTCACCTTCTCCTTCTCCTTCTTCTGCTTTTTCTGATTCACCCTCCAGACTTCACCTTCTCCTTCTCCTTCTTCTACTTCTTCTGATTCACCCTCCAGACTTCACCTTCTCCTTCTACTTCTTCTGCTTCTTCTGATTCACCCTCCAGACTTCACCTTCTCCTTCTCCTTCTTCTGCTTCTTCTGATTCACCCTCCATACTTCACCTTCTCCTTCTCCTTCTTCTGCTTCTTCTGATTCACCCTCCAGACTTCACTTTCTCCTTCTCCTTCTTCTGCTTCTTCTGATTCACCCTCCAGACTTCACCTTCTCCTTCTCCTTCTTCTACTTCTTCTCATTCACCCTCCAGACTTCACCTTCTCCTTCTCCTTCTTCTGCTTCTTCTGATTCACCCTCCAGACTTCACCTTCTACTTCTCCTTCGTCTACTTCTTCTGATTCACCCTCCAGACTACACCTTCTCCTTCTCCTTCTTCTACTTCTTCCGATTCAGCCTCCAGACTTCAACTTCTCCTTCTCCTTCTTCTGCTTCTTCTGATTCACCCTCCAGACTTCACCTTCTCCTTCTCCTTCTTCTACTTCTTCTGATTAACCCTCCAGACTTCACCTTTTCCTTCTCCTTCTTCTACTTCTTCTGATTCACCCTCCAGACTTCACCTTCTCCTTCTCCTTCTTCTTCTTCTTCTGCTTCTCCCTCCAGACTTCACCTTCTCCTTCTCCTTCTTCTGCTTCTTCTGATTCACCCTCCAGACTTCATCTTCTCCTTCTCCTTCTTCTACTTCTTCTGATTCACCCTCCAGCCTTCACCTTCTCCTTCTCCTTCTTCTACTTCTTCTGATTCACCCTCCAGACTTCACCTTCTCCTTCTCCTTCTTCTACTTCTTCTGATTCACCCTCCTGACTTCACTTTCTCCTTCTCCTTCTTCTGCTTCTTCTGCTTCACCCTCCAGACTTCACCTTCTCCTTCTCCTTCTCCTGCTTCTTCTGCTTCACCCTCCAGACTTCACCTTCTCCTTCTCCTTCTTCTGCTTCTTCTGCTTCACCCTCCTGACTTCACCTTCTCCTTCTCCTTCTTCTACTTCTTCTGATTCACCCTCCAGACTTCACCTTCTCCTTCTCCTTCTTCTGCTTCTTCTGCTTCACGCTCCAGACTTCACCTTCTCCTTCTCCTTCTTCTGCTTCTTCTGCTTCACCCTCCAGACTTCACCGTCTCCTTCTCCTTCTTCTGCTTCTTCTGCTTCACCCTCCTGACTTCACCTTCTCCTTCTCCTCCTTCTTCTTCTTCTGATTCACCCTCCAGACTTCACCTTCTCCTTCTCCTTCTTCTGCTTCTTCTGCTTCACCCTCCAGACTTCACCTTCTCCTTCTCCTTCTTCTGCTTCTTCTGCTGCGCCCTCCAGACTTCACCTTCTCCTTCTCCTTCTTCTGCTTCTTCTGCTTCACCCTCCTGACTTCACCTTCTCCTTCTCCTTCTTCTACTTCTTCTGCTTCACCCCCCTGACTTCACCTTCTCCTTCTCCTTCTTCTGCTTCTTCTGATTCACTCTCCTAACTTCACCTTCTCGTTCTCCTTCTGCTGCTTCTTCTGATTCACCCTCCTGACTTGGCCTTCTCCTTCTCCTTCTTCTGCTTCTTCTGATTCACCCTCCAGACTTCATCTTCTCCTTCTCCTTCTTCTGCTTCTTCTGATTCACCCTCCAGACTTCACCTTCTCCTTCTCCTTCTTCTGCTTCTTCTGATTCACCCTCCAGACTTCACCTTCTCCTTCTCCTTCTTCTACTTCTTCTGATTAACCCCCAGACTTCACCTTCTCCTTCTCCTTCTTCTACTTCTTCTGATTCACCCTCCAGCCTTCACCTTCTCATTCTGCTTCTTCTGCTTCTTCTGCTTCACCCTCCAGACTTCACCTTCTCCTTCTCTTTCTTCTGCTTCTTCTGATTCACCCTCCAGACTTCACCTTCTCCTTCTCCTTCTTCTGATTCTTCTGATTCACCCTCCAGACTTCACCTCCTCCTTCTCCTTCTTCTGATTCACCCTCCTGACTTCACCTTCTCCTTCTCCTTCTTCTACTTCTTCTGATTCACCCTCCTGACTTCACCTTCTACTTCTCCTTCTTCTACTTCTTCTGCTTCACCCTCCAGACTTCACCTTCTCCTTCTCCTTCTTCTACTTCTTCTGATTCACCCTCCAGACTTCACCTTCTGCTTCTCCTTCTCCTTCTTCTGCTTCTTCTGATTCACCCTCCAGACTTCATCTTCTCCTTCTCCTTATTCTGCTTCTTCTGATTCACCCTCCAGACTTCATCTTCTCCTTCTCCTTCTTCTGCTTCTTCTGATTCACCCTCCAGACTTCACCTTCTCCTTCTCCTTATTCTGCTTCTTCTGATTCACCCTCCAGACTTCACCTTCTCCTTCTCCTTCTTCTACTTCTTCTGATTCACCCTCCAGACTTCATCTTCTCCTTCTCCTTCTTCTGCTTCTTCTGATTCACCCTCCAGACTTCACCTTCTCCTTCTCCTTCTTCTGCTTCTTCTGATTCACCCTCCAGACTTCACCTTCTCCTTCTCCTTCTTCTACTTCTTCTGATTCACCCTCCAGACTTCACCTTCTCCTTCTCCTTCTTCTACTTCTTCTGATTCACCCTCCAGACTTCACCTTCTCCTTCTCCTTCATCTGCTTCTTCTGATTCACCCTCCAGACTTCACCTTCTCCTTCTCCTTCTTCTGCTTCTTCTGATTCACCCTCCAGACTTCACCTTCTCCTTCTCCTTCTTCTGCTTCTTCTGATTCACCCTTCAGCATTCACCTTCTCCTTCTCCTTCTTCTGCTTCTTCTGATTCACCCTCCAGACCTCACCTTCTCCTTCTCCTTCTTCTACTTCTTCTGATTCACCCTCCAGACTTCATCTGCTCCTTCTCCTTCTTCTGCTTCTTCTGATTTACCCTCCAGACTTCACCTTCTCCTTCTCCTTCTTCTGCTTCTTCTGATTCGCCCTCCAGACTTCGCCTTCTCCTTCTCCTTCTTCTACTTCTTCTGATGTACCCTTCAGACTCCACCTTCTCCTTCTCCTTCTTCTACTTCTTCTGATTCACCCTCCAGTCTTCACCATCTCCTTCTCCTTCTTCTGCTTATTCACCCTCCTGACTTCACCTTCTCCTTCTCCTTCTTCTGCTTCTTCTGATTCACGCTCCAGACTTCACCTTCTCCTTCTCCTTCTTCTACTTCTTCTGATTCACCCTCCAGACTTCACCTTCTCCTTCTACTTCTTCTGCTTCTTCTGATTCACCCTCCAGACTTCACCTTCTCCTTCTCCTTCTTCTGCTTCTTCTGATTCACCCTCCAGACTTCACCTTCTCCTTCTCCTTCTTCTGCTTCTTCTGATTCACCCTCCAGACTTCACCTTCTCCTTCTCCTTCTTCTGCTCCTTCTGATTCACCCTCCAGACTTCACCTTCTCCTTCTCCTTCTTCTACTTCTTCTGATTCACCCTCCAGACTTCACCTTCTCCTTCTCCTTCTTTTGCTTCTTCTGATTCACCCTCCAGACTTCACCTTCTCCTTCTCCTTCGTCTACTTCTTCTGATTCACCCTCCAGACTACACCTTCTCCTTCTCCTTCTTCTACTTCTTCTGATTCACCCTCCAGACTTCACCTTCTCCTTCCCCTTCTTCTACTTCTTCTGATTCACCCTCCAGACTTCACCTTCTCCTTCTCCTTCTTCTACTTCTTCTGCTTCTCCCTCCGGACTTCACCTTCTCCTTCTCCTTCTTCTGCTTCTTCTGATTCACCCTCCAGATTTCACCTTCTCCTTCTCCTTCTTCTACTTCTTCTGATTGACCCTCCAGACTTCACCTTCTCCTTATCCTTCTTCTACTTCTTCTGATTCACCCTCCAGACTTCACCTTCTCCTTCTCCTTCTTCTACTTCTTCTGATTCACCCTCCTGACTTCACCTTCTCCTTCTCCTTCTTCTGCTTCACCCTCCAGACTTCACCTTCTCCTTCTCCTTCTTCTTCTTCTTCTGCTTCACCCTCCAGACTTCACCTTCTCCTTCTCCTTCTTCTGCTTCTTCTGCTTCACCCTCCTGACTTCACCTTCTCCTTCTCCTTCTTCTACTTCTTCTGATTCACCCTCCAGACTTCACCTTCTACTTCTCCTTCTTCTGCTTCTTCTGCTTCACCCTCCAGACTTCAGCATCTCCTTCTCCTTCTTCTGCTTCTTCTGCTTCGCCCTCCAGACTTCACCTTCTCCTTCTCCTTCTTCTGCTTCTTCTGCTTCACCCTCCAGACTTCACCTTCTCCTTCTCCTTCTACTGCTTCTTCTGCTACACCCTCCTGACATCACCTTCTCCTTCTCCTTCTTCTACTTCTTCTGATTCACCCTCCAGACCTCACCTTCTCCTTCTCCTTCTTCTACTTCTTCTGATTCACCCTCCAGACTTCATCTGCTCCTTCTCCTTCTTCTGCTTCTTCTGATTTACCCTCCAGACTTCACCTTCTCCTTCTCCTTCTTCTGCTTCTTCTGATTCACCCTCCAGACTTCGCCTTCTCCTTCTCCTTCTTCTACTTCTTCTGATTCACCCTTATGACTTCACCTTCTCCTTCTCCTTCTTCTACTTCTTCTGATTCACCCTCCAGTCTTCACCATCTCCTTCTCCTTCTTCTGCTTCTTCTGATTCACCCTCCTGACTTCACCTTCTCCTTCTCCTTCTTCTGCTTCTTCTGATTCACGCTCCAGACTTCACCTTCTCCTTCTCCTTCTTCTACTTCTTCTGATTCACCCTCCAGACTTCACCTTCTCCTTCTACTTCTTCTGCTTCTTCTGATTCACCCTCCAGACTTCACCTTCTCCTTCTCCTTCTTCTGCTTCTTCTGATTCACCCTCCAGACTTCACCTTCTCCTTCTCCTTCTTCTGCTTCTTCCGATTCACCCTCCAGACTTCACCTTCTCCTTCTCCTTCTTCTGCTTCTTCTCATTCACCCTCCAGACTTCACCTTCTCCTTCTCCTTCTTCTACTTCTTCTGATTCACCCTCCAGACTTCACCTTCTCCTTCTCCTTCGTCTACTTCTTCTGATTCACCCTCCAGACTACACCTTCTCCTTCTCCTTCTTCTACTTCTTCTGATTCACCCTCCAGACTTCACCTTCTCCTTCCCCTTCTTCTACTTCTTCTGATTCACCCTCCAGACTTCACCTTCTCCTTCTCCTTCTTCTACTTCTTCTGCTTCTCCCTCCGGACTTCACCTTCTCCTTCTCCTTCTTCTGCTTCTTCTGATTCACCCTCCAGAATTCACCTTCTCCTTCTCCTTCTTCTACTTCTTCTGATTCACCCTCCAGACTTCACCTTCTCCTTATCCTTCTTCTACTTCTTCTGATTCACCCTCCAGACTTCACCTTCTCCTTCTCCTTCTTCTACTTCTTCTGATTCACCCTCCTGACTTCACCTTCTCCTTCTCCTTCTTCTGCTTCTTCTGCTTCACCCTCCAGACTTCACCTTCTCCGTCTCCTTCTTCTTCTTCTTCTGCTTCACCCTCCAGACTTCACCTTCTCCTTCTCCTTCTTCTGCTTCTTCTGCTTCACCCTCCTGACTTCACCTTCTCCTTCTCCTTCTTCTACTTCTTCTGATTCACCCTCCAGACTTCACCTTCTACTTCTCCTTCTTCTGCTTCTTCTGCTTCACCCTCCAGACTTCAGCTTCTCCTTCTCCTTCTTCTCCTTCTTCTGCTTCGCCCTCCAGACTTCACCTTCTCCTTCTCCTTCTTCTGCTTCTTCTGCTTCACCCTCCAGACTTCACCTTCTCCTTCTCCTTCTACTGCTTCTTCTGCTTCACCCTCCTGACATCACCTTCTCCTTCTCCTTCTTCTACTTCTTCTGATTCACCCTCCAGACTTCACCTTCTCCTTCTCCTTCTTCTGCGTCTTCTGCTTCACCCTCCTGACTTCACCTTCTCCTTCTCCTTCTTCTACTTCTTCTGCTTCACCCCCCTGACGTTACCTTCTCCTTCTCCTTCTTCTGATTCTTCTGATTCACCCTCCTAACTTCACCTTCTCCTTCTCCTTCTTCTGCTTCTTCTGATTCTCCCTCCTGACTTCACCTTCTCCTTCTCCTTCTTCTGCTTCTTCTGATTCACCCTCCAGACTTCACCTTCTCCTTCTCCTTCTTCTGCTTCTTCTGATTCACCCTCCAGACTTCACCTTCTCCTTCTCCTTCTTCTGCTTCTTCTGATTCACCCTCCAGACCTCACCTTCTCCTTCTCCTTCTTCTACTTCTTCTGATTCACCCTCCAGACTTCATCGTCTCCTTCTCCTTCTTCTGCTTCTTCTGATTCACCCTCCAGACTTCACCTTCTCCTTCTCCTTCTTCTACTTCTTCTGATTCACCCTCCAGACTTCACCTTCTCCTTCTCCTTCTTCTACTTCTTCTGATTCACCCTCCAGCTTTCACCTTCTCCTTCTCCTTCTTCTGCTTCTTCTGCTTCACCCTCCAGACTTCACCTTCTCCTTCTCCTTCTTCTACTTCTTCTGATTCACCCTCCAGACTTCACCTTCTACTTCTCCTTCTTCTGCTTCTTCTGCTTCACCCTCCAGACTTCAGCTTCTCCTTCTCCTTCTTCTCCTTCTTCTGCTTCGCCCTCCATACTTCACCTTTCCTTCTCCTTCTTCTGCTTCTTCTGCTTCACCCTCCAGACTTCACCTTCTCCTTCTCCTTCTACTGCTTCTTCTGCTTCACCCTCCTGACATCACCTTCTCCTTCTCCTTCTTCTACTTCTTCTGATTCACCCTCCAGACTTCACCTTCTCCTTCTCCTTCTTCTGCTTCTTCTGCTTCACCCTCCTGACTTCACCTTCTCCTTCTCCTTCTTCTACTTCTTCTGCTTCACCCCCCTGACGTTACCTTCTCCTTCTCCTTCTTCTGATTCTTCTGATTCACCCTCCTAACTTCACCTTCTCCTTCTCCTTCTTCTGCTTCTTCTGATTCTCCCTCCTGACTTCACCTTCTCCTTCTCCTTCTTCTGCTTCTTCTGATTCACCCTCCAGACTTCACCTTCTCCTTCTCCTTCTTCTGCTTCTTCTGATTCACCCTCCAGACTTCACCTTCTCCTTCTCCTTCTTCTGCTTCTTCTGATTCACCCTCCAGACCTCACCTTCTCCTTCTCCTTCTTCTACTTCTTCTGATTCAACCTCCAGACTTCATCGTCTCCTTCTCTCCTTCTCCTTCTTCTACTTCTTCTGATTCACCCTCCAGACTTCACCTTCTCCTTCTCCTTCTTCTGCTTCTTCTGCTTCACCCTCCTGACTTCACCTTCTCCTTCTCCTTCTTCTACTTCTTCTGCTTCACCCCCCTGACGTTACCTTCTCCTTCTCCTTCTTCTGATTCTTCTGATTCACCCTCCTAACTTCACCTTCTCCTTCTCCTTCTTCTGCTTCTTCTGATTCTCCCTCCTGACTTCACCTTCTCCTTCTCCTTCTTCTGCTTCTTCTGATTCACCCTCCAGACTTCACCTTCTCCTTCTCCTTCTTCTGCTTCTTCTGATTCACCCTCCAGACTTCACCTTCTCCTTCTCCTTCTTCTGCTTCTTCTGATTCACCCTCCAGACCTCACCTTCTCCTTCTCCTTCTTCTACTTCTTCTGATTCAACCTCCAGACTTCATCGTCTCCTTCTCCTTCTTCTGCTTCTTCTGATTCACCCTCCAGACTTCACCTTCTCCTTCTCCTTCTTCTACTTCTTCTGATTCACCCTCCAGACTTCATCTTCTCCTTCTCCTTCTTCTACTTCTTCTGATTCACCCTCCAGCTTTCACCTTCTCCTTCTTCTGCTTCTTCTGCTTCACCCTCCAGACTTCACCTTCTCCTTCTCTTTCGTCTGCTTCTTCTGATTCACCCTCCAGACTTCACCTTCTCCTTCTCCTTCTTCTGATTCTTCTGATTCACCTTCCAGACTTCACCTTCTCCTTCTCCTTCTTCTGATTCTTGTGATTCACCCTCCTGACTTCACCTTCTCCTTCTCCTTCTTCTACTTCTACTGATTCACCCTCCTGACTTCACCTTCTCCTTCTCCTTCTTCTACTTCTTCTGCTTCACCCTCCAAACTTCACCTTCTCCTTCTCCTTCTTCTACTTCTTCTGATTCACCCTCCAGACTTCACCTTCTCCTTCTCCCTCTTCTGCTTCTTCTGATTCACCCTCCAGACTTCACCTTCTCCTTCTGCTTCTTCTGCTTCTTCTGATTCACCCTCCAGACCTCACCTTCTCCTTCTCCTTCTTCTAATTCTTCTGATTCACCCTCCAGACTTCACCTTCTCCTTCTCCTTCTTCTACTTCTTCTGATTCACCCTCCTGACTTCACCTTCTCCTTCTCCTTCTTCTGCTTCTTCTGCTTCACCCTCCAGACTTCACCTTCTCCTTCTCCTTCTTCTTCTTCTTCTGCTTCACCCTCCAGACTTCACCTTCTCCTTCTCCTTCTTCTGCTTCTTCTGCTTCACCCTCCTGACTTCACCTTCTCCTTCTCCTTCTTCTACTTCTTCTGATTCACCCTCCAGACTTCACCTTCTACTTCTCCTTCTTCTGCTTCTTCTGCTTCACCCTCCAGACTTCAGCTTCTCCTTCTCCTTCTTCTCCTTCTTCTGCTTCGCCCTCCAGACTTCACCTTCTCCTTCTCCTTCTTCAGCTTCTTCTGCTTCACCCTCCAGACTTCACCTTCTCCTTCTCCTTCTACTGCTTCTTCTGCTTCACCCTCCTGACATCACCTTCTCCTTCTCCTTCTTCTACTTCTTCTGATTCACCCTCCAGACTTCACCTTCTCCTTCTCCTTCTTCTGCTTCTTCTGCTTCACCCTCCTGACTTCACCTTCTCCTTCTCCTTCTTCTACTTCTTCTGCTTCACCCCCCTGACGTTACCTTCTCCTTCTCCTTCTTCTGATTCTTCTGATTCACCCTCCTAACTTCACCTTCTCCTTCTCCTTCTTCTGCTTCTTCTGATTCTCCCTCCTGACTTCACCTTCTCCTTCTCCTTCTTCTGCTTCTTCTGATTCACCCTCCAGACTTCACCTTCTCCTTCTCCTTCTTCTGCTTCTTCTGATACACCCTCCAGACTTCACCTTCTCCTTCTCCTTCTTCTGCTTCTTCTGATTCACCCTCCAGACCTCACCTTCTCCTTCTCCTTCTTCTACTTCTTCTGATTCACCCTCCAGACTTCATCGTCTCCTTCTCCTTCTTCTGCTTCTTCTGATTCACCCTCCAGACTTCACCTTCTCCTTCTCCTTCTTCTACTTCTTCTGATTCACCCTCCAGACTTCACCTTCTCCTTCTCCTTCTTCTACTTCTTCTGATTCACCCTCCAGCTTTCACCTTCTCCTTCTCCTTCTTCTGCTTCTTCTGCTTCACCCTCCAGACTTCACCTTCTCCTTCTCTTTCGTCTGCTTCTTCTGATTCACCCTCCAGACTTCACCTTCTCCTTCTCCTTCTTCTGATTCTTCTGATTCACCTTCCAGACTTCACCTTCTCCTTCTCCTTCTTCTGATTCTTGTGATTCACCCTCCTGACTTCACCTTCTCCTTCTCCTTCTTCTACTTCTACTGATTCACCCTCCTGACTTCACCTTCTCCTTCTCCTTCTTCTACTTCTTCTGCTTCACCCTCCAAACTTCACCTTCTCCTTCTCCTTCTTCTACTTCTTCTGATTCACCCTCCAGACTTCACCTTCTCCTTCTCCTTCTTCTGCTTCTTCTGATTCACCCTCCAGATTTCACCTTCTCCTTCTCCTTATTCTGCTTCTTCTGATTCACCCTCCAGACTTCACCTTCTCCTTCTCCTTCTTCTGCTTCTTCTGCTTCACCCTCCAGACTTCACCTTCTCCTTCTCCTTCTTCTGCTTCTTCTGATTCACCCTCCAGACTTCACCTTCTCCTTCTCCTTCTTCTACTTCTTCTGATTCACCCTCCAGACTTCATCTTCTCCTTCTCCTTCTTCTGCTTCTTCTGATTCACCCTCCAGACATCACCTTCTCCTTCTCCTTCTTCTGCTTCTTCTGATTCACCCTCCAGACATCACCTTCTCCTTCTCCTTCTTCTACTTCTTCTGATTCACCCTCCAGACTTCACCTTCTCCTTCTCCTCCTTCTACTTCTTCTGATTCACCCTCCAGACTTCACCTTCTCCTTCTCCTTCTTCTGCTTCTTCTGATTCACCCTCCAGACTTCACCTTCTCCTTCTCCTTCTTCTGCTTCTTCTGATTCACCCTCCAGACTTCACCTTCTCCTTCTCCTTCTTCTGCATCTTCTGATTCACCCTTCAGACTTCACCTTCTCCTTCTCCTTCTTCTGCTTCTTCTGATTCACCCTCCAGACCTCACCTTCTCCTTCTCCTTCTTCTACTTTTTCTGATTCACCCTCCAGACTTCATCTTCTCCTTCTCCTTCTTCTGCTTCTTCTGATTCACCCTCCAGACTTCACCTTCTCCTTCTCCTTCTTCTGCTTCTTCTGATTCACCCTCCAGACTTCGCCTTATCCTTCTCCTTCTTCTACTTCTTCTGATTCACCCTCCAGACTTCACCTTCTCCTTCTCCTTCTTCTACTTCTTCTGATTCACCCTCCAGTCTTCACCTTCTCCATCTCCTTCTTCTGCTTCTTCTGAATCTCGCTCCAGACTTCACCTTCTCCTTCTCCTTCTTCTGCTTCTTCTGATTCACCCTCCTGACTTCACCTTCTCCTTCTCCTTCTTCTGCTTCTTCTGATTCACCCTCCAGATTTCACCTTCTCCTTCTCCTTCTTCTACTTCTTCTGATTCACCCTCCAGACATCACCTTCTCCTTCTACTTCTTCTGCTTCTTCTGATTCACCCTCCAGACTTCACCTTCTCCTTCTCCTTCTTCTGCTTCTTCTGATTCACCCTCCAGACTTCACCTTCTCCTTCTCCTTCTTCTGCTTCTTCTGATTCACCCTCCAGACTTCACCTTCTCCTTCTCCTTCTTCTGCTTCTTCTGATTCACCCTCCAGACTTCACCTTCTCCTTCTTCTACTTCTTCTGATTCACCCTCCAGACTTCACCTTCTCCTTCTCCCTCTTCTACTTCTTCTGATTCACCCTCCAGACTTCACCTTCTCCTTGTCCTTCTTCTGCTTCTTCTGATTCACCCTCCAGACTTCACCTTCTCCTTCTCCTTCTTCTGCTTCTTCTGATTCACCCTCCAGACTTCAACTTCTCCTTCTCCTTCTTCTGCTTCTTCTGATTCACCCTTCAGACTTCACCTTCTCCTTCTCCTTCTTCTGCTTCTTCTGATTCACCCTCCAGACCTCACCTTCTCCTTCTCCTTCTTCTAATTCTTCTGATTCACCCTCCAGACTTCACCTTCTCCTTCTTCTACTTCTTCTGATTCACCCTCCTGACTTCACCTTCTCCTTCTCCTTCTTCTGCTTCTTCTGCTTCACCCTCCAGACTTCACCTTCTCCTTCTCCTTCTTCTTCTTCTTCTGCTTCACCCTCCAGACTTCACCTTCTCCTTCTCCTTCTTCTGCTTCTTCTGCTTCACCCTCCTGACTTCACCTTCTCCTTCTCCTTCTTCTACTTCTTCTGATTCACCCTCCAGACTTCACCTTCTACTTCTCCTTCTTCTGCTTCTTCTGCTTCACCCTCCAGACTTCAGCTTCTCCTTCTCCTTCTTCTGCTTCTTCTGCTTCGCCCTCCAGACTTCACCTTCTCCTTCTCCTTCTTCTGCTTCTTCTGCTTCACCCTCCAGACTTCACCTTCTCCTTCTCCTTCTACTGCTTCTTCTGCTTCACCCTCCTGACATCACCTTCTCCTTCTCCTTCTTCTACTTCTTCTGATTCACCCTCCAGACTTCACCTTCTCCTTCTCCTTCTTCTGCTTCTTCTGCTTCACCCTCCTGACTTCACCTTCTCCTTCTCCTTCTTCTACTTCTTCTGCTTCACCCCCCTGACTTCACCTTCTCCTTCTCCTTCTTCTGCTTCTTCTGATTCACCCTCCTAACTTCACCTTCTCCTTCTCCTTCTTCTGCTTCTTCTGATTCTCCCTCCTGACATCACCTTCTCCTTCTCCTTCTTCTGCTTCTTCTGATTCACCCTCCAGACTTCACCTTCTCCTTCTCCTTCTTCTGCTTCTTCTGATTCACCCTCCAGACTTCACCTTCTCCTTCTCCTTCTTCTGCTTCTTCTGATTCACCCTCCAGACCTCACCTTCTCCTTCTCCTTCTTCTACTTCTTCTGATTCACCCTCCAGACTTCATCGTCTCCTTCTCCTTCTTCTGCTTCTTCTGATTCACCCTCCAGACTTCACCTTCTCCTTCTCCTTCTTCTACTTCTTCTGATTCACCCTCCAGACTTCACCTTCTCCTTCTCCTTCTTCTACTTCTTCTGATTCATCCTCCAGCTTTCACCTTCTCCTTCTCCTTCTTCTGCTTCTTCTGCTTCACCCTCCAGACTTCACCTTCTCCTTCTCTTTCTTCTGCTTCTTCTGATTCACCCTCCAGACTTCACCTTCTCCTTCTCCTTCTTCTGATTCTTCTGATTCACCTTCCAGACTTCACCTTCTCCTTCTCCTTCTTCTGATTCTTCTGATTCACCCTCCTGACTTCACCTTCTCCTTCTCCTTCTTCTACTTCTACTGATTCACCCTCCTGACTTCACCTTCTCCTTCTCCCTCTTCTACTTCTTCTGCTTCACCCTCCAAACTTCACCTTCTCCTTCTCCTTCTTCTACTTCTTCTGATACACCCTCCAGACTTCACCTTCTCCTTCTCCTTCTTCTGCTTCTTCTGATTCACCCTCCAGACTTCACCTTCTCCTTCTCCTTATACTGCTTCTTCTGATTCACCCTCCAGACTTCACCTTCTCCTTCTCCTTCTTCTGCTTCTTCTGCTTCACCCTCCAGACTTCACCTTCTCCTTCTCCTTCTTCTGCTTCTTCTGATTCACCCTCCAGACTTCACCTTCTCCTTCGCCTTCTTCTACTTCTTCTGATTCACCCTCCAGACTTCATCTTCTCCTTCTCCTTCTTCTGCTTCTTCTGATTCACCCTCCAGACATCACCTTCTCCTTCTCCTTCTTCTGCTTCTTCTGATTCACCCTCCAGACATCACCTTCTCCTTCTCCTTCTTCTACTTCTTCTGATTCACCCTCCAGACTTCACCTTCTCCTTCTCCTCCTTCTACTTCTTCTGATTCACCCTCCAGACTTCACCTTCTCCTTCTCCTTCTTCTGCTTCTTCTGATTCACCCTCCAGACTTCACCTTCTCCTTCTCCTTCTTCTGCTTCTTCTGATTCACCCTCCAGACTTCACCTTCTCCTTCTCCTTCTTCTGCTTCTTCTGCTTCACCCTCCAGACTTCACCTTCTCCTTCTCCTTCTTCTGCTTCTTCTGATTCACCCTCCAGACTTCACCTTCTCCTTCTCCTTATTCTGCTTCTTCTGATTCACCCTCCAGACTTCACCTTCTCCTTCTCCTTCTTCTGCTTCTTCTGCTTCACCCTCCAGACTTCACCTTCTCCTTCTCCTTCTTCTGCTTCTTCTGATTCACCCTCCAGACTTCACCTTCTCCTTCTCCTTCTTCTACTTCTTCTGATTCACCCTCCAGACTTCATCTTCTCCTTCTCCTTCTTCTGCTTCTTCTGATTCACCCTCCAGACATCACCTTCTCCTTCTCCTTCTTCTGCTTCTTCTGATTCACCCTCCAGACATCACCTTCTCCTTCTCCTTCTTCTACTTCTTCTGATTCACCCTCCAGACTTCACCTTCTCCTTCTCCTCCTTCTACTTCTTCTGATTCACCCTCCAGACTTCACCTTCTCCTTCTCCTTCTTCTGCTTCTTCTGATTCACCCTCCAGACTTCACCTTCTCCTTCTCCTTCTTCTGCTTCTTCTGATTCACCCTCCAGACTTCACCTTCTCCTTCTCCTTCTTCTGCATCTTCTGATTCACCCTTCAGACTTCACCTTCTCCTTCTCCTTCTTCTGCTTCTTCTGATTCACCCTCCAGACCTCACCTTCTCCTTCTCCTTCTTCTACTTTTTCTGATTCACCCTCCAGACTTCATCTTCTCCTTCTTCTTCTTCTGCTTCTTCTGATTCACCCTCCAGACTTCACCTTCTCCTTCTCCTTCTTCTGCTTCTTCTGATTCACCCTCCAGACTTCGCCTTCTCCTTCTCCTTCTTCTACTTCTTCTGATTCACCCTCCAGACTTCACCTTCTCCTTCTCCTTCTTCTGCTTCTTCTGATTCACCCTCCAGACTTCACCTTCTCCTTCACCTTCTTCTGCTTCTTCTGATTCACCCTCCAGACATCACCTTCTCCTTCTCCTTCTTCTGCTTCTTCTGATTCACCCTCCAGACTTCACCTTCTCCTTCTTCTACTTCTTCTGATTCACCCTCCAGACTTCAACTTCTCCTTCTCCTTTTCTGCTTCTTCTGATTCACCCTCCAGACTTCACCTTCTCCTGCTCCTTCTTCTACTTCTTCTGATTCACCCTCCAGACTTCACCTTCTCCTTCTCCTTCTTCTACTTCTTCTGATTCACCCTCCAGACTTCACCTTCTCCTTGTCCTTCTTCTGCTTCTTCTGATTCACCCTCCAGACTTCACCTTCTCCTTCTCCTTCTTCTGCTTCTTCTGATTCACCCTCCAGACTTCAACTTCTCCTTCTCCTTCTTCTGCTTCTTCTGATTCACCCTTCAGACATCACCTTCTCCTTCTCCTTCTTCTGCTTCTTCTGATTCACCCTCCAGACCTCACCTTCTCCTTCTCCTTCTTCTAATTCTTCTGATTCACCCTCCAGACTTCATCTTCTCCTTCTCCTTCTTCTGCTTCTTCTGATTCACCCTCCAGACTTCACCTTCTCCTTCTCCTTCTTCTGCTTCTTCTGATTCACCCTCCAGACTTCACCTTCTCCTTCTCCTTCTTCTACTTCTTCTGATTCACCCTCCAGACTTCACCTTCTCCTTCTCCTTCTTCTACTTCTTCTGATTCACCCTCCAGTCTTCACCTCCTCCTTCTCCTTCTTCTGCTTCTTCTGATTCACCCTCCAGACTTCACCTTCTCCTCCTCCTTCTTCTGCTTCTTCTGATTCACCCTCCTGACTTCACCTTCTCCTTCTCCTTCTTCTGCTTTTTCTGATTCACCCTCGAGACTTCACCTTCTCCTTCTCCTTCTTCTACTTCTTCTGATTCACCCTCCAGACTTCACCTTCTCCTTCTACTTCTTCTGCTTCTTCTGATTCACCCTCCAGACTTCACCTTCTCCTTCTCCTTCTTCTGCTTCTTCTGATTCACCCTCCATACTTCACCTTCTCCTTCTCCTTCTTCTGCTTCTTCTGATTCACCCTCCAGACTTCACTTTCTCCTTCTCCTTCTTCTGCTTCTTCTGATTCACCCTCCAGACTTCACCTTCTCCTTCTCCTTCTTCTACTTCTTCTCATTCACCCTCCAGACTTCACCTTCTCCTTCTCCTTCTTCTGCTTCTTCTGATTCACCCTCCAGACTTCACCTTCTACTTCTCCTTCGTCTACTTCTTCTGATTCACACTCCAGACTACACCTTCTCCTTCTCCTTCTTCTACTTCTTCTGATTCACCCTCCAGACTTCACCTTCTCCTTCTCCTTCTTCTACCTCTTCTGATTCACCCTCCAGACTTCACCTTTTCCTTCTCCTTCTTCTACTTCTTCTGATTCACCCTCCAGACTTCACCTTCTCCTTCTCCTTCTTCTTCTTCTTCTGCTTCTCCCTCCAGACTTCACCTTCTCCTTCTTCTGCTTCTTCTGATTCACCCTCCAGACTTCACCTTCTCCTTCTCCTTCTTCTGCTTCTTCTGCTTCACCCTCCAGACTTCACCTTCTCCTTCTCCTTCTTCTGCTTCTTCTGATTCACCCTCCAGACTTCACCTTCTCCTTCGCCTTCTTCTACTTCTTCTGATTCACCCTCCAGACTTCATCTTCTCCTTCTCCTTCTTCTGCTTCTTCTGATTCACCCTCCAGACATCACCTTCTCCTTCTCCTTCTGCTTCTTCTGATTCACCCTCCAGACATCACCTTCTCCTTCTCCTTCTTCTACTTCTTCTGATTCACCCTCCAGACTTCACCTTCTCCTTCTCCTCCTTCTACTTCTTCTGATTCACCCTCCAGACTTCACCTTCTCCTTCTCCTTCTTCTGCTTCTTCTGATTCACCCTCCAGACTTCACCTTCTCCTTCTCCTTCTTCTGCTTCTTCTGATTCACCCTCCAGACTTCACCTTCTCCTTCTCCTTCTTCTGCATCTTCTGATTCACCCTTCAGACTTCTCCTTCTCCTTCTCCTTCTTCTGCTTCTTCTGATTCACCCTCCAGACCTCACCTTCTCCTTCTCCTTCTTCTACTTTTTCTGATTCAACCTCCAGACTTCATCTTCTCCTTCTCCTTCTTCTGCTTCTTCTGATTCACCCTCCAGACTTCACCTTCTCCTTCTCCTTCTTCTGCTTCTTCTGATTCACCCTCCAGACTTCGCCTTCTACTTCTCCTTCTTCTACTTCCTCTGATTCACCCTCCAGACTTCACCTTCTCCTTCTCCTTCTTCTACTTCTTCTGATTCACCCTCCAGTCTTCACCTTCTCCATCTCCTTCTTCTGCTTCTTCTGATTCACCCTCCAGACTTCACCTTCTCCTTCTCCTTCTCCTGCTTCTTCTGATTCACCCTCCTGACTTCACCTTCTCCTTCTCCTTCTTCTGCTTCTTCTGATTCACCCTCCAGATTTCACCTTCTCCTTCTCCTTCTTCTACTTCTTCTGATTCACCCTCCAGACATCACCTTCTCCTTCTACTTCTTCTGCTTCTTCTGATTCACCCTCCAGACTTCACCTTCTCCTTCTCCTTCTTCTGCTTCTTCTGATTCACCCTCCAGACTTCACCTTCTCCTTCACCTTCTTCTGCTTCTTCTGATTCACCCTCCAGACATCACCTTCTCCTTCTCCTTCTTCTGCTTCTTCTGATTCACCCTCCAGACTTCACCTTCTCCTTCTTCTACTTCTTCTGATTCACCCTCCAGACTTCAACTTCTCCTTCTCCTTTTCTGCTTCGTCTGATTCACCCTCCAGACTTCACCTTCTCCTGCTCCTTCTTCTACTTCTTCTGATTCACCCTCCAGACTTCACCTTCTCCTTCTCCTTCTTCTACTTCTTCTGATTCACCCTCCAGACTTCACCTTCTCCTTGTCCTTCTTCTGCTTCTTCTGATTCACCCTCCAGACTTCACCTTCTCCTTCTCCTTCTTCTGCTTCTTCTGATTCACCCTCCAGACTTCAACTTCTCCTTCTCCTTCTTCTGCTTCTTCTGATTCACCCTTCAGACATCACCTTCTCCTTCTCCTTCTTCTGCTTCTTCTGATTCACCCTCCAGACCTCACCTTCTCCTTCTCCTTCTTCTAATTCTTCTGATTCACCCTCCAGACTTCATCTTCTCCTTCTCCTTCTTCTGCTTCTTCTGATTCACCCTCCAGACTTCACCTTCTCCTTCTCCTTCTTCTGCTTCTTCTGATTCACCCTCCAGACTTCACCTTCTCCTTCTCCTTCTTCTACTTCTTCTGATTCACCCTCCAGACTTCACCTTCTCCTTCTCCTTCTTCTACTTCTTCTGATTCACCCTCCAGTCTTCACCTCCTCCTTCTCCTTCTTCTGCTTCTTCTGATTCACCCTCCAGACTTCACCTTCTCCTCCTCCTTCTTCTGCTTCTTCTGATTCACCCTCCTGACTTCACCTTCTCCTTCTCCTTCTTCTGCTTTTTCTGATTCACCCTCGAGACTTCACCTTCTCCTTCTCCTTCTTCTACTTCTTCTGATTCACCCTCCAGACTTCACCTTCTCCTTCTACTTCTTCTGCTTCTTCTGATTCACCCTCCAGACTTCACCTTCTCCTTCTCCTTCTTCTGCTTCTTCTGATTCACCCTCCATACTTCACCTTCTCCTTCTCCTTCTTCTGCTTCTTCTGATTCACCCTCCAGACTTCACTTTCTCCTTCTCCTTCTTCTGCTTCTTCTGATTCACCCTCCAGACTTCACCTTCTCCTTCTCCTTTTTCTACTTCTTCTCATTCACCCTCCAGACTTCACCCTCTCCTTCTCCTTCTTCTGCTTCTTCTGATTCACCCTCCAGACTTCACCTTCTACTTCTCCTTCGTCTACTTCTTCTGATTCACCCTCCAGACTACACCTTCTCCTTCTCCTTCTTCTACTTCTTCTGATTCACCCTCCAGACTTCACCTTCTCCTTCTCCTTCTTCTACCTCTTCTGATTCACCCTCCAGACTTCACCTTTTCCTTCTCCTTCTTCTACTTCTTCTGATTCACCCTCCAGACTTCACCTTCTCCTTCTCCTTCTTCTTCTTCTTCTGCTTCTCCCTCCAGACTTCACCTTCTCCTTCTTCTGCTTCTTCTGATTCACCCTCCAGACTTCACCTTCTCCTTCTCCTTCTTCTACTTCTTCTGATTCACCCTCCAGCCTTCACCTTCTCCTTCTCCTTCTTCTACTTCTTCTGATTCACCCTCCAGACTTCACCTTCTCCTTCTCCTTCTTCTACTTCTTCTGATTCACCCTCCTGACTTCACTTTCTCCTTCTCCTTCTTCTGCTTCTTCTGCTTCACCCTCCAGACTTCACCTTCTCCTTCTCCTTCTTCTACTTCTACTGATTCACCCTCCTGACTTCAACTTCTCCTTCTCCTTCTTCTACTTCTTCTGATTCACCCTCCAGACTTCACCTTCTCCTTCTCCTTCTTCTGCTTCTTCTGATTCACCCTCCAGACTTCACCTTCTCCTTCTCCTTCTTCTGCTTCTTCCGATTCACCCTCCAGACTTCACCTTCTCCTTCTCCTTCTTCTACTTCATCTGATTCACCCTCCAGACTTCACCTTCTCCTTCTCCTTCTTCTGCTTCTTCTGATTCACCCTCCAGACTTCACCTTCTCCTTCTCCTTCGTCTACTTCTTCTGATTCACCCTCCAGACTACACCTTCTCCTTCTCCTTCTTCTACTTCTTCTGATTCACCCTCCAGACTTCACCTTCTCCTTCTCCTTCTTCTGTTTCTTCTGATTCACCCTCCAGACTTCATGTTCTCCTTCTCCTTCTTCTACTTCTTCTGATTCACCCTCCAGACTTCACCTTCTCCTTCTCCTTCTTCTACTTCTTCTGATTCACCCTCCAGACTTCATCTTCTCCTTCTCCTTCTTCTGCTTCTTCTGATTCACCCTCCAGACTTCACCTTCTCCTTCTCCTTCTTCTGCTTCTTCTGATTCACCCTCCAGACTTCAACTTCTTCTTCTCCTTCTTCTACTTCTTCTGATTCACCCTCCAGACTTCACCTTCTCCTTCTCCTTCTTCTACTTCTTCTGATTCACCCTCCAGTCTTCACGTTCTTCTTCTCCTTCTTCTGTTTCTTCTGCTTCACCCTCCAGACTTCACCTTCTCCTTCTCTTTCTTCTGCTTCTTCTGATTCACCCTCCAGACTTCACCTTCTCCTTCTCCTTCTTCTGATTCTTCTGATTCACCCTCCAGACTTCACCTTCTCCTTCTCCTTCTTCTGCTTCTTCTGATTCACCCTACTGACTTCACCTTCTCCTTCTCCTTCTTCTACTTCTTCTGATTCACCCTCCTGACTTCACCTTCTCCTTCTCCTTCTTCTACTTCTTCTGCTTCACCCTCCAGACTTCACCTTCTCCTTCTCCTTCTTCTACTTCTTCTGATTCAACCTCCAGACTTCACCTTCTCCTTCTCCTTCTTCTGCTTCTTCTGATTCACCCTCCAGACTTCACCTTCTCATTCTCCTTCTTCTGCTTCTTCTGCTGCGCCCTCCAGACTTCACCTTCTCCTTCTCCTTCTTCTGCTTCTTCTGCTTCACACTCCAGACTTCACCTTCTCCTTCTCCTTCTTCTGCTTCTTCTGCTGCGCCCTCCAGGCTTCACCTTCTCCTTCTCCTTCTTCTGCTTCCTCTGCTTCACCGTCCTGACTTCACCTTCTCCTTCTCCTTCTTCTACTTCTTCTGCTACACCCCCCTGACTTCACCTGCTCCTTCTCCTTCTTCTGCTTCTTCTGATTCACCCTCCTAACTTCACCTTTTCCTTCTCCTTCTTCTGCTTCTTCTGATTCACCCTCCTGACTTCACCTTCTCCTTCTCCTTCTTCTGCTTCTTCTGATTCACCCTCCAGACTTCACCTTCTTCTTCTCCTTCTTCTGCTTCTTCTGATTCACCCTCCAGACTTCACCTTCTCCTTCTCCTTCTTCTGCTTCTTCTGATTCACCCTCCAGACCTCACCTTCTCCTTCTCCTTCTTCTTCTTCTTCTGATTCACCCTCCAGACTTCATCTTCTCCTTCTCCTTCTTCTGCTTCTTCTGATTCATCCTCCAGACTTCACCTTCTCCTTCTCCTTCTTCTACTTCTTCTGATTCACCCTCCAGACTTCACCTTCTCCTTCTACTTCTTCTGCTTCTTCTGATTCACCCTCCAGACTTCACCTTCTCCTTCTCCTTCTTCTGCTTCTTCTGATTCACCCTCCATACTTCACCTTCTCCTTCTCCTTCTTCTGCTTCTTCTGATTCACCCTCCAGACTTCACTTTCTCCTTCTCCTTCTTCTGCTTCTTCTGACTCACCCTCCAGACTTCACCTTCTCCTTCTCCTTCTTCTACTTCTTCTCATTCACCCTCCAGACTTCACCTTCTCCTTCTCCTTCTTCTGCTTCTTCTGATTCACCCTCCAGACTTCACCTTCTACTTCTCCTTCGTCTACTTCTTCTGATTCACCCTCCAGACTACACCTTCTCCTTCTCCTTCTTCTACTTCTTCTGATTCACCCTCCAGACATCACCTTCTCCTTCTCCTTCTTCTACCTCTTCTGATTCACTCTCCAGACTTCACCTTTTCCTTCTCCTTCTTCTACTTCTTCTGATTCACCCTCCAGACTTCACCTTCTCCTTCTCCTTCTTCTTCTTCTTCTGCTTCTCCCTCCAGACTTCACCTTCTCCTTCTTCTGCTTCTTCTGATTCACCCTCCAGACTTCACCTTCTCCTTCTCCTTCTTCTACTTCTTCTGATTCACCCTCCAGCCTTCTCCTTCTCCTTCTCCTTCTTCTACTTCTTCTGATTCACCCTCCAGACTTCACCTTCTCCTTCTCCTTCTTCTACTTCTTCTGATTCACCCTCCTGACTTCACTTTCTCCTTCTCCTTCTTCTGCTTCTTCTGCTTCACCCTCCAGACTTCACCTTCTCCTGCTCCTTCTTCTACTTCTTCTGATTCACCCTCCAGACTTCACCTTCTCCTTCTCCTTCTTCTACTTCTTCTGATTCACCCTCCAGACTTCACCTTCTCCTTGTCCTTCTTCTGCTTCTTCTGATTCACCCTCCAGACTTCACCTTCTCCTTCTCCTTCTTCTGCTTCTTCTGATTCACCCTCCAGACTTCAACTTCTCCTTCTCCTTCTTCTGCTTCTTCTGATTCACCCTTCAGACATCACCTTCTCCTTCTCCTTCTTCTGCTTCTTCTGATTCACCCTCCAGACCTCACCTTCTCCTTCTCCTTCTTCTAATTCTTCTGATTCACCCTCCAGACTTCATCTTCTCCTTCTCCTTCTTCTGCTTCTTCTGATTCACCCTCCAGACTTCACCTTCTCCTTCTCCTTCTTCTGCTTCTTCTGATTCACCCTCCAGACTTCACCTTCTCCTTCTCCTTCTTCTACTTCTTCTGATTCACCCTCCAGACTTCACCTTCTCCTTCTCCTTCTTCTACTTCTTCTGATTCACCCTCCAGTCTTCACCTCCTCCTTCTCCTTCTTCTGCTTCTTCTGATTCACCCTCCAGACTTCACCTTCTCCTCCTCCTTCTTCTGCTTCTTCTGATTCACCCTCCTGACTTCACCTTCTCCTTCTCCTTCTTCTGCTTCTTCTGATTCACCCTCCAGACTTCACTTTCTCCTTCTCCTTCTTCTGCTTCTTCTGATTCACCCTCCAGACTTCACCTTCTCCTTCTCCTTCTTCTACTTCTTCTCATTCACCCTCCAGACTTCACCTTCTCCTTCTCCTTCTTCTGCTTCTTCTGATTCACCCTCCAGACTTCTCCTTCTACTTCTCCTTCGTCTACTTCTTCTGATTCACACTCCAGACTACACCTTCTCCTTCTCCTTCTTCTACTTCTTCTGATTCACCCTCCAGACTTCACCTTCTCCTTCTCCTTCTTCTACCTCTTCTGATTCACCCTCCAGACTTCACCTTTTCCTTCTCCTTCTTCTACTTCTTCTGATTCACCCTCCAGACTTCACCTTCTCCTTCTCCTTCTTCTTCTTCTTCTGCTTCTCCCTCCAGACTTCACCTTCTCCTTCTTCTGCTTCTTCTGATTCACCCTCCAGACTTCACCTTCTCCTTCTCCTTCTTCTGCTTCTTCTGCTTCACCCTCCAGACTTCACCTTCTCCTTCTCCTTCTTCTGCTTCTTCTGATTCACCCTCCAGACTTCACCTTCTCCTTCGCCTTCTTCTACTTCTTCTGATTCACCCTCCAGACTTCATCTTCTCCTTCTCCTTCTTCTGCTTCTTCTGATTCACCCTCCAGACATCACCTTCTCCTTCTCCTTCTGCTTCTTCTGATTCACCCTCCAGACATCACCTTCTCCTTCTCCTTCTTCTACTTCTTCTGATTCACCCTCCAGACTTCACCTTCTCCTTCTCCTCCTTCTACTTCTTCTGATTCACCCTCCAGACTTCACCTTCTCCTTCTCCTTCTTCTGCTTCTTCTGATTCACCCTCCAGACTTCACCTTCTCCTTCTCCTTCTTCTGCTTCTTCTGATTCACCCTCCAGACTTCACCTTCTCCTTCTCCTTCTTCTGCATCTTCTGATTCACCCTTCAGACTTCTCCTTCTCCTTCTCCTTCTTCTGCTTCTTCTGATTCACCCTCCAGACCTCACCTTCTCCTTCTCCTTCTTCTACTTTTTCTGATTCAACCTCCAGACTTCATCTTCTCCTTCTCCTTCTTCTGCTTCTTCTGATTCACCCTCCAGACTTCACCTTCTCCTTCTCCTTCTTCTGCTTCTTCTGATTCACCCTCCAGACTTCGCCTTCTACTTCTCCTTCTTCTACTTCCTCTGATTCACCCTCCAGACTTCACCTTCTCCTTCTCCTTCTTCTACTTCTTCTGATTCACCCTCCAGTCTTCACCTTCTCCATCTCCTTCTTCTGCTTCTTCTGATTCACCCTCCAGACTTCACCTTCTCCTTCTCCTTCTCCTGCTTCTTCTGATTCACCCTCCTGACTTCACCTTCTCCTTCTCCTTCTTCTGCTTCTTCTGATTCACCCTCCAGATTTCACCTTCTCCTTCTCCTTCTTCTACTTCTTCTGATTCACCCTCCAGACATCACCTTCTCCTTCTACTTCTTCTGCTTCTTCTGATTCACCCTCCAGACTTCACCTTCTCCTTCTCCTTCTTCTGCTTCTTCTGATTCACCCTCCAGACTTCACCTTCTCCTTCACCTTCTTCTGCTTCTTCTGATTCACCCTCCAGACATCACCTTCTCCTTCTCCTTCTTCTGCTTCTTCTGATTCACCCTCCAGACTTCACCTTCTCCTTCTTCTACTTCTTCTGATTCACCCTCCAGACTTCAACTTCTCCTTCTCCTTTTCTGCTTCTTCTGATTCACCCTCCAGACTTCACCTTCTCCTGCTCCTTCTTCTACTTCTTCTGATTCACCCTCCAGACTTCACCTTCTCCTTCTCCTTCTTCTACTTCTTCTGATTCACCCTCCAGACTTCACCTTCTCCTTGTCCTTCTTCTGCTTCTTCTGATTCACCCTCCAGACTTCACCTTCTCCTTCTCCTTCTTCTGCTTCTTCTGATTCACCCTCCAGACTTCAACTTCTCCTTCTCCTTCTTCTGCTTCTTCTGATTCACCCTTCAGACATCACCTTCTCCTTCTCCTTCTTCTGCTTCTTCTGATTCACCCTCCAGACCTCACCTTCTCCTTCTCCTTCTTCTAATTCTTCTGATTCACCCTCCAGACTTCATCTTCTCCTTCTCCTTCTTCTGCTTCTTCTGATTCACCCTCCAGACTTCACCTTCTCCTTCTCCTTCTTCTGCTTCTTCTGATTCACCCTCCAGACTTCACCTTCTCCTTCTCCTTCTTCTACTTCTTCTGATTCACCCTCCAGACTTCACCTTCTCCTTCTCCTTCTTCTACTTCTTCTGATTCACCCTCCAGTCTTCACCTCCTCCTTCTCCTTCTTCTGCTTCTTCTGATTCACCCTCCAGACTTCACCTTCTCCTCCTCCTTCTTCTGCTTCTTCTGATTCACCCTCCTGACTTCACCTTCTCCTTCTCCTTCTTCTGCTTTTTCTGATTCACCCTCGAGACTTCACCTTCTCCTTCTCCTTCTTCTACTTCTTCTGATTCACCCTCCAGACTTCACCTTCTCCTTCTACTTCTTCTGCTTCTTCTGATTCACCCTCCAGACTTCACCTTCTCCTTCTCCTTCTTCTGCTTCTTCTGATTCACCCTCCATACTTCACCTTCTCCTTCTCCTTCTTCTGCTTCTTCTGATTCACCCTCCAGACTTCACTTTCTCCTTCTCCTTCTTCTGCTTCTTCTGATTCACCCTCCAGACTTCACCTTCTCCTTCTCCTTCTTCTACTTCTTCTCATTCACCCTCCAGACTTCACCCTCTCCTTCTCCTTCTTCTGCTTCTTCTGATTCACCCTCCAGACTTCACCTTCTACTTCTCCTTCGTCTACTTCTTCTGATTCACCCTCCAGACTACACCTTCTCCTTCTCCTTCTTCTACTTCTTCTGATTCACCCTCCAGACTTCACCTTCTCCTTCTCCTTCTTCTACCTCTTCTGATTCACCCTCCAGACTTCACCTTTTCCTTCTCCTTCTTCTACTTCTTCTGATTCACCCTCCAGACTTCACCTTCTCCTTCTCCTTCTTCTTCTTCTTCTGCTTCTCCCTCCAGACTTCACCTTCTCCTTCTTCTGCTTCTTCTGATTCACCCTCCAGACTTCACCTTCTCCTTCTCCTTCTTCTACTTCTTCTGATTCACCCTCCAGCCTTCACCTTCTCCTTCTCCTTCTTCTACTTCTTCTGATTCACCCTCCAGACTTCACCTTCTCCTTCTCCTTCTTCTACTTCTTCTGATTCACCCTCCTGACTTCACTTTCTCCTTCTCCTTCTTCTGCTTCTTCTGCTTCACCCTCCAGACTTCACCTTCTCCTTCTCCTTCTTCTACTTCTACTGATTCACCCTCCTGACTTCAACTTCTCCTTCTCCTTCTTCTACTTCTTCTGATTCACCCTCCAGACTTCACCTTCTCCTTCTCCTTCTTCTGCTTCTTCTGATTCACCCTCCAGACTACACCTTCTCCTTCTCCTTCTTCTACTTCTTCTGATTCACCCTCCAGACTTCACCTTCTCCTTCTCCTTCTTCTGTTTCTTCTGATTCACCCTCCAGACTTCATGTTCTCCTTCTCCTTCTTCTACTTCTTCTGATTCACCCTCCAGACTTCACCTTCTCCTTCTCCTTCTTCTACTTCTTCTGATTCACCCTCCAGACTTCATCTTCTCCTTCTCCTTCTTCTGCTTCTTCTGATTCACCCTCCAGACTTCACCTTCTCCTTCTCCTTCTTCTGCTTCTTCTGATTCACCCTCCAGACTTCAACTTCTCCTTCTCCTTCTTCTACTTCTTCTGATTCACCCTCCAGACTTCACCTTCTCCTTCTCCTTCTTCTACTTCTTCTGATTCACCCTCCAGTCTTCACGTTCTCCTTCTCCTTCTTCTGTTTCTTCTGCTTCACCCTCCAGACTCCACCTTCTCCTTCTCTTTCTTCTGCTTCTTCTGATTCACCCTCCAGACTTCACCTTCTCCTTCTCCTTCTTCTGATTCTTCTGATTCACCCTCCAGACTTCACCTTCTCCTTCTCCTTCTTCTGCTTCTTCTGATTCACCCTACTGACTTCACCTTCTCCTTCTCCTTCTTCTACTTCTTCTGATTCACCCTCCTGACTTCACCTTCTCCTTCTCCTTCTTCTACTTCTTCTGCTTCACCCTCCAGACTTCACCTTCTCCTTCTCCTTCTTCTACTTCTTCTGATTCAACCTCCAGACTTCACCTTCTCCTTCTCCTTCTTCTGCTTCTTCTGATTCACCCTCCAGACTTCACCTTCTCATTCTCCTTCTTCTGCTTCTTCTGCTGCGCCCTCCAGACTTCACCTTCTCCTTCTCCTTCTTCTGCTTCTTCTGCTTCACACTCCAGACTTCACCTTCTCCTTCTCCTTCTTCTGCTTCTTCTGCTGCGCCCTCCAGGCTTCACCTTCTCCTGCTCCTTCTTCTGCTTCTTCTGCTTCACCGTCCTGACTTCACCTTCTCCTTCTCCTTCTTCTACTTCTTCTGCTACACCCCCCTGACTTCACCTGCTCCTTCTCCTTCTTCTGCTTCTTCTGATTCACCCTCCTAACTTCACCTTTTCCTTCTCCTTCTTCTGCTTCTTCTGATTCACCCTCCTGACTTCACCTTCTCCTTCTCCTTCTTCTGCTTCTTCTGATTCACCCTCCAGACTTCACCTTCTTCTTCTCCTTCTTCTGCTTCTTCTGATTCACCCTCCAGACTTCACCTTCTCCTTCTCCTTCTTCTGCTTCTTCTGATTCACCCTCCAGACCTCACCTTCTCCTTCTCCTTCTTCTTCTTCTTCTGATTCACCCTCCAGACTTCATCTTCTCCTTCTCCTTCTTCTGCTTCTTCTGATTCATCCTCCAGACTTCACCTTCTCCTTCTCCTTCTTCTACTTCTTCTGATTCACCCTCCAGACTTCACCTTCTCCTTCTACTTCTTCTGCTTCTTCTGATTCACCCTCCAGACTTCACCTTCTCCTTCTCCTTCTTCTGCTTCTTCTGATTCACCCTCCATACTTCACCTTCTCCTTCTCCTTCTTCTGCTTCTTCTGATTCACCCTCCAGACTTCACTTTCTCCTTCTCCTTCTTCTGCTTCTTCTGACTCACCCTCCAGACTTCACCTTCTCCTTCTCCTTCTTCTACTTCTTCTCATTCACCCTCCAGACTTCACCTTCTCCTTCTCCTTCTTCTGCTTCTTCTGATTCACCCTCCAGACTTCACCTTCTACTTCTCCTTCGTCTACTTCTTCTGATTCACCCTCCAGACTACACCTTCTCCTTCTCCTTCTTCTACTTCTTCTGATTCACCCTCCAGACATCACCTTCTCCTTCTCCTTCTTCTACCTCTTCTGATTCACTCTCCAGACTTCACCTTTTCCTTCTCCTTCTTCTACTTCTTCTGATTCACCCTCCAGACTTCACCTTCTCCTTCTCCTTCTTCTTCTTCTTCTGCTTCTCCCTCCAGACTTCACCTTCTCCTTCTTCTGCTTCTTCTGATTCACCCTCCAGACTTCACCTTCTCCTTCTCCTTCTTCTACTTCTTCTGATTCACCCTCCAGCCTTCTCCTTCTCCTTCTCCTTCTTCTACTTCTTCTGATTCACCCTCCAGACTTCACCTTCTCCTTCTCCTTCTTCTACTTCTTCTGATTCACCCTCCTAACTTCACCTTTTCCTTCTCCTTCTTCTGCTTCTTCTGATTCACCCTCCTGACTTCACCTTCTCCTTCTCCTTCTTCTGCTTCTTCTGATTCACCCTCCAGACTTCACCTTCTTCTTCTCCTTCTTCTGCTTCTTCTGATTCACCCTCCAGACTTCACCTTCTCCTTCTCCTTCTTCTGCTTCTTCTGATTCACCCTCCAGACCTCACCTTCTCCTTCTCCTTCTTCTTCTTCTTCTGATTCACCCTCCAGACTTCATCTTCTCCTTCTCCTTCTTCTGCTTCTTCTGATTCATCCTCCAGACTTCACCTTCTCCTTCTCCTTCTTCTACTTCTTCTGATTCACCCTCCAGACTTCACCTTCTCCTTCTACTTCTTCTGCTTCTTCTGATTCACCCTCCAGACTTCACCTTCTCCTTCTCCTTCTTCTGCTTCTTCTGATTCACCCTCCATACTTCACCTTCTCCTTCTCCTTCTTCTGCTTCTTCTGATTCACCCTCCAGACTTCACTTTCTCCTTCTCCTTCTTCTGCTTCTTCTGACTCACCCTCCAGACTTCACCTTCTCCTTCTCCTTCTTCTACTTCTTCTCATTCACCCTCCAGACTTCACCTTCTCCTTCTCCTTCTTCTGCTTCTTCTGATTCACCCTCCAGACTTCACCTTCTACTTCTCCTTCGTCTACTTCTTCTGATTCACCCTCCAGACTACACCTTCTCCTTCTCCTTCTTCTACTTCTTCTGATTCACCCTCCAGACATCACCTTCTCCTTCTCCTTCTTCTACCTCTTCTGATTCACTCTCCAGACTTCACCTTTTCCTTCTCCTTCTTCTACTTCTTCTGATTCACCCTCCAGACTTCACCTTCTCCTTCTCCTTCTTCTTCTTCTTCTGCTTCTCCCTCCAGACTTCACCTTCTCCTTCTTCTGCTTCTTCTGATTCACCCTCCAGACTTCACCTTCTCCTTCTCCTTCTTCTACTTCTTCTGATTCACCCTCCAGCCTTTTCCTTCTCCTTCTCCTTCTTCTACTTCTTCTGATTCACCCTCCAGACTTCACCTTCTCCTTCTCCTTCTTCTACTTCTTCTGATTCACCCTCCTGACTTCACTTTCTCCTTCTCCTTCTTCTGCTTCTTCTGCTTCACCCTCCAGACTTCACCTTCTCCTTCTCCTTCTTCTACTTCTACTGATTCACCCTCCTGACTTCAACTTCTCCTTCTCCTTCTTCTACTTCTTCTGATTCACCCTCCAGACTTCACCTTCTCCTTCTCCTTCTTCTGCTTCTTCTGATTCACCCTCCAGACTTCACCTTCTCCTTCTCCTTCTTCTGCTTCTTCCGATTCACCCTCCAGACTTCACCTTCTCCTTCTCCTTCTTCTACTTCATCTGATTCACCCTCCAGACTTCACCTTCTCCTTCTCCTTCTTCTGCTTCTTCTGATTCACCCTCCAGACTTCACCTTCTCCTTCTCCTTCGTCTACTTCTTCTGATTCACCCTCCAGACTACACCTTCTCCTTCTCCTTCTTCTACTTCTTCTGATTCACCCTCCAGACTTCACCTTCTCCTTCTCCTTCTTCTGTTTCTTCTGATTCGCCCTCCAGACTTCATGTTCTCCTTCTCCTTCTTCTACTTCTTCTGATTCACCCTCCAGACTTCACCTTCTCCTTCTCCTTCTTCTACTTCTTCTGATTCACCCTCCAGACTTCATCTTCTCCTTCTCCTTCTTCTGCTTCTTCTGATTCACCCTCCAGACTTCACCTTCTCCTTCTCCTTCTTCTGCTTCTTCTGATTCACCCTCCAGACTTCAACTTCTCCTTCTCCTTCTTCTACTTCTTCTGATTCACCCTCCAGACTTCACCTTCTCCTTCTCCTTCTTCTACTTCTTCTGATTCACCCTCCAGTCTTCACCTTCTCCTTCTCCTTCTTCTGTTTCTTCTGCTTCACCCTCCAGACTTCACCTTCTCCTTCTCTTTCTTCTGCTTCTTCTGATTCACCCTCCAGACTTCACCTTCTCCTTCTCCTTCTTCTGATTCTTCTGATTCACCCTCCAGACTTCACCTTCTCCTTCTCCTTCTTCTGCTTCTTCTGATTCACCCTCCTGACTTCACCTTCTCCTTCTCCTTCTTCTACTTCTTCTGATTCACCCTCCTGACTTCACCTTCTCCTTCTCCTTCTTCTACTTCTTCTGCTTCACCCTCCAGACTTCACCTTCTCCTTCTCCTTCTTCTACTTCTTCTGATTCAACCTCCAGACTTCACCTTCTCCTTCTCCTTCTTCTGCTTCTTCTGATTCACCCTCCAGACTTCACCTTCTCATTCTCCTTCTTCTGCTTCTTCTGCTGCGCCCTCCAGACTTCACCTTCTCCTTCTCCTTCTTCTGCTTCTTCTGCTTCACACTCCAGACTTCACCTTCTCCTTCTCCTTCTTCTGCTTCTTCTGCTGCGCCCTCCAGGCTTCACCTTCTCCTTCTCCTTCTTCTGCTTCTTCTGCTTCACCGTCCTGACTTCACCTTCTCCTTCTCCTTCTTCTACTTCTTCTGCTACACCCCCCTGACTTCACCTGCTCCTTCTCCTTCTTCTGCTTCTTCTGATTCACCCTCCTAACTTCACCTTCTCCTTCTCCTTCTTCTGCTTCTTCTGATTCACCCTCCTGACTTCACCTTCTCCTTCTCCTTCTTCTGCTTCTTCTGATTCACCCTCCAGACTTCACCTTCTCCTTCTCCTTCTTCTGCTTCTTCTGATTCACCCTCCAGACTTCACCTTCTCCTTCTCCTTCTTCTGCTTCTTCTGATTCACCCTCCAGACCTCACCTTCTCCTTCTCCTTCTTCTTCTTCTTCTGATTCACCCTCCAGACTTCATCTTCTCCTTCTCCTTCTTCTGCTACTTCTGATTCATCCTCCAGACTTCACCTTCTCCTTCTCCTTCTTCTACTTCTTCTGATTCACCCTCCAGTCTTCACCTTCTCCTTCTCCTTCTTCTGTTTCTTCTGCTTCACCCTCCAGACTTCACCTTCTCCTTCTCTTTCTTCTGCTTCTTCTGCTTCACCCTCCAGACTTCACCTTCTCCTTGTCCTTCTTCTGATTCTTCTGATTCACCCTCCAGACTTCATCTTCTCTATCTCCTTCTTCTGCTTCTTCTGATTCACCCTCCTGACTTCACCTTCTCCTTCTCCTTCTTCTACTTCTTCTGATTCACCCTCCTGACTTCACCTTCTCCTTCTCCTTCTTCTACTTCTTCTGCTTCACCCTCCAGACTTCACCTTCTCCTTCTCCTTCTTCTACTTCTTCTGATTCACCCTCCAGACTTCACCTTCTCCTTCTCCTTCTTCTGCTTCTTCTGATTCATCCTCCAGACTTAACCTTCTCCTTCTCCTTATTCTGCTTCTTCTGATTCAACCTCCAGACTTCACCTTCTCCTTCTCCTTCTTCTGCTTCTTCTGATTCACCCTCCAGACTTCACCTTCTCCTTCTCCTTCTTCTGCTTCTTCTGATTCACCCTCCAGACTTCACCTTCTCCTTCTGCTTCTTCTACTTCTTCTGATTCACCCTCCAGACTTCACCTTCTCCTTCTCCTTCTTCTGCTTCTTCTGATTCACCCTCCTGACTTCACCTTCTCCTTCTCCTTCTTCTACATCTTCTGATTCACCCTCCTGACTTCACCTTCTCCTTCTCCTTCTTCTACTTCTTCTGATTCACCCTCCAGACTTCACCTTCTCCTTCTCCTTCTTCTGCTTCTTCTGATTCACCCTCCAGACTTCACCTTCTCATTCTCCTTCTTCTGCTTCTTCTGCTGCGCCCTCCAGACTTCACCTTCTCCTTCTCCTTCTTCTGCTTCTTCTGCTTCACACTCCAGACTTCACCTTCTCCTTCTCCTTCTTCTGCTTCCTCTGCTGCGCCCTCCAGGCTTCACCTTCTCCTTCTCCTTCTTCTGCTTCTTCTGCTTCACCGTCCTGACTTCACCTTCTCCTTCTCCTTCTTCTGCTTCTTCTGCTTCACACTCCAGACTTCACCTTCTCCTTCTCCTTCTTCTGTTTCTTCTGCTTCACCCTCCAGACTTCACCTTCTCCTTCTCCTTCTTCTGCTTCTTCTGATTGACCCTCCAGACTTCACCTTCTCCTTCTCCTTCTTCTGCTTCTTCTGATTCACCCTCCAGACTTCATCTTCTCCTTCTCCTTCTTCTGCTTCTTCTGATTCACCCTCCAGACTTCACCTTCTCCTTCTCCTTCTTCTGCTTCTTCTGATTCACCCTCCAGACTTCACCTTCTCCTTCTCCTTCTTCTACTTCTTCTGATTCACCCTCCAGACTTAACCTTCTCCTTCTCCTTCTTATACTTCTTCAGATTCACCCTCCAGTCTTCACCTTCTCCTTCTCCTTCTTCTGTTTCTTCTGCTTCACCCTCCAGACTTCACCTTCTTCTTCTCTTTCTTCTGCTTCTTCTGATTCACCCTCGAGACTTCACCTTCTCCTTCTCCTTCTTCTGATTCTTCTGATTCACCCTCCAGACTTCACCTTCTCCTTCTCCTTCTTCTGCTTCCTCTGATTCACCCACCTGACTTCACCTTCTCCTTCTCCTTCTTCTACTTCTGATTCACCCTCCTGACTTCACCTTCTCCTTCTCCTTCTTCTACTTCTTCTGCTTCACCCTCCAGACTTCACCTTCTCCTTCTCCTTCTTCTACTTCTTCTGATTCACCCTCCAGACTTCACCTTCTCCTTCTCCTTCTTCTGCTTCTTCTGATTCACCCTCCAGACTTCACCTTCTCCTTCTCCTTATTCTGCTTCTTCTGATTCACCCTCCAGACTTCACCTTCTCCTTCTCCTTCTTCTGCTTCTTCTGATTCACCCTCCAGACTTCACCTTCTCCTTCTCCTTCTTCTGCTTCTTCTGATTCACCCTCCAGACTTCACCTTCTCCTTCTCCTTCTTCTACTCCTTCTGATTCACCCTCCAGACTTCACCTTCTCCTTCTCCTTCTTCTGCTTCTTCTGATTCACCCTCCAGACTTCACCTTCTCCTTCTCCTTATTCTGCTTCTTCTGATTCACCCTCCAGACTTCACCTTCTCCTTCTCCTTCTTCTGCTTCTTCTGATTCACCCTCCAGACTTCACCTTCTCCTTCTCCTTCTTCTGCTTCTTCTGATTCACCCTCCAGACTTCACCTTCTCCTTCTCCTTCTTCTACTTCTTCTGATTCACCCTCCAGACTTCACCTTCTCCTTCTCCTTCTTCTGCTTCTTCTGATTCACCCTCCAGACTTCACCTTCTCCTTCTCCTTCTTCTACTTCTTCTGCTTCACCCTCCAGACTACACCTTCTCCTTCTCCTTCTTCTACTTCTTCTGATTCACCCTCCAGACTTCACCTTCTCCTTCTCCTTCTTCTGCTTCTTCTGATTCACCCTCCAGACTTCACCTTCTCCTTCTCCTTATTCTGCTTCTTCTGATTCACCCTCCAGACTTCACCTTCTCCTTCTCCTTCTTCTGCTTCTTCTGATTCACCCTCCAGACTTCACCTTCTCCTTCTCCTTCTTCTGCTTCTTCTGATTCACCCTCCAGACTTCACCTTCTCCCTCTCCTTCTTCTACTTCTTCTGATTCACCCTCCAGACTTCACCTTCTCCTTCTCCTTCTTCTGCTTCTTCTGATTCACCCTCCTGACTTCACCTTCTCCTTCTCCTTCTTCTACATCTTCTGATTCACCCTCCTGACTTCACCTTCTCCTTCTCCTTCTTCTACTTCTTCTGCTTCACCCTCCAGACTTCACCTTCTCCTTCTCCTTCTTCTACTTCTTCTGATTCACCCTCCAGACCTCACCTTCTCCTTCTCCTTCTTCTACTTCTTCTGATTCACCCTCCAGACTTCACCTTCTCCTTCTCCTTCTTCTACTTCTTCTGATTCACCCTCCAGACTTCACCTTCTCCTTCTCCTTCTTCTGCTTCTTCTGTTTCACCCTCCAGACTTCACCTTCTCCTTCTCCTTATTCTGCTTCTTCTGAATCACCCTCCAGACTTCACCTTCTCCTTCTTCTGCTTCTTCTGATTCACCCTCCAGACTTCACCTTCTCCTTCTCCTTCTTCTACTTCTTCTGATTCACCCTCCAGACTTCACCTTCTCCTTCTCTTTCTTCTGCTTCTTCTGATTCACCCTCCAGACTTCACCTTCTCCTTCTCCTTCTTCTGATTCTTCTGCTTCACCCTCCAGACTTCACCTTCTCCTTCTCCTTCTTCTGCTTCGTCTGCTTCACTCTCCTGACTTCACCTTCTCCTTCACCTTCTTCTACTTCTTCTGATTCACCCTCCAGACTTCACCTTCGCCTTCTCCTTCTTCTGCTTCTTCTGCTTCACCCTCCAGACTTCACCTTCTCCTTCTCCTTCTTCTGCTTCTTCTCCTGCGCCCTCCAGACTTCACCTTCTCCTTCTCCTTCTTCTGCTTCTTCTGCTTCACCCTCCTGACTTCACCTTCTCCTTCTCCTTCTTCTACTTCTTCTGCTTCACCCCCTGACTTCACCTGCTCCTTCTCCTTCTTCTGCTTCTTCTGATTCACCCTCCTAACTTTACCTTCTCCTTCTCCTTCTTCTGCTTCTTCTGATTCACCCTCCTGACTTCACCTTCTCCTTCTCCTTCTTCTGCTTCTTCTGATTCACCCTCCAGACTTCACCTTCTCCTTCTCCTTCGTCTACTTCTTCTGATTCACCCTCCAGACTACACCTTCTCCTTCTCCTTCTTCTACTTCTTCTGATTCACCCTCCAGACTTCACCTTCTCCTTCTCCTTCTTCTGTTTCTTCTGATTCACCCTCCAGACTTCATGTTCTCCTTCTCCTTCTTCTACTTCTTCTGATTCACCCTCCAGACTTCACCTTCTCCTTCTCCTTCTTCTACTTCTTCTGATTCACCCTCCAGACTTCATCTTCTCCTTCTCCTTCTTCTGCTTCTTCTGATTCACCCTCCAGACTTCACCTTCTCCTTCTCCTTCTTCTGCTTCTTCTGATTCACCCTCCAGACTTCAACTTCTCCTTCTCCTTCTTCTACTTCTTCTGATTCACCCTCCAGACTTCACCTTCTCCTTCTCCTTCTTCTACTTCTTCTGATTCACCCTCCAGTCTTCACGTTCTCCTTCTCCTTCTTCTGTTTCTTCTGCTTCACCCTCCAGACTTCACCTTCTCCTTCTCTTTCTTCTGCTTCTTCTGATTCACCCTCCAGACTTCACCTTCTCCTTCTCCTTCTTCTGATTCTTCTGATTCACCCTCCAGACTTCACCTTCTCCTTCTCCTTCTTCTACTTCTTCTGATTCACCCTCCTGACTTCACTTTCTCCTTCTCCTTCTTCTGCTTCTTCTGCTTCACCCTCCAGACTTCACCTTCTCCTTCTCCTTCTTCTACTTCTACTGATTCACCCTCCTGACTTCAACTTCTCTTTCTCCTTCTTCTACTTCTTCTGATTCACCCTCCAGACTTCACCTTCTCCTTCTCCTTCTTCTACTTCTTCTGATTCACCCTCCAGACTTCACCTTCTCCTTCTCCTTCTTCTGCTTCTTCTGATTCACCCTCCAGACTTCACCTTCTCCTTCTCCTTATTCTGCTTCTTCTGAATCACCCTCCAGACTTCACCTTCTCCTTCTCCTTCTTCTGCTTCTTCTGATTCACCCTCCAGACTTCACCTTCTCCTTCTCCTTCTTCTGCTTCTTCTGATTCACCCTCCAGACTTCACCTTCTCCTTCTCCTTCTTCTACTTCTTCTGATTCACCCTCCAGACTTCACCTTCTCCATCTCCTTCTTCTGCTTCTTCTGATTCACCCTCCAGACTTCACCTTCTCCTTCTCCTTCGTCTACTTCTTCTGATTCACCCTCCAGACTACACCTTCTCCTTCTCCTTCTTCTACTTCTTCTGATTCACCCTCCAGACTTCACCTTCTACTTCTCCTTCTTCTGTTTCTTCTGATTCACCCTCCAGACTTCACCTTCTCCTTCTCCTTCTTCTACTTCTTCTGATTCACCCTCCAGACTTCACCTTCTCCTTCTCCTTCTTCTACTTCTTCTGATTCACCCTCCAGACTTCACCTTCTCCTTCTCCTTCTTCTACTTCTTCTGATTCACCCTCCAGACTTCACCTTCTCCTTCTCCTTCTTCTGCTTCTTCTGATTCACCCTCCAGACTTCACCTTCTCCTTCTCCTTATTCTGCTTCTTCTGAATCACCCTCCAGACTTCACCTTCTCCTTCTCCTTCTTCTGCTTCTTCTGATTCACCCTCCAGACTTCACCTTCTCCTTCTTCTGCTTCTTCTGATTCACCCTCCAGACTTCACCTTCTCCTTCTCCTTCTTCTACTTCTTCTGATTCACCCTCCAGACTTCACCTTCTCCATCTCCTTCTTCTGCTTCTTCTGATTCACCCTCCAGACTTCACCTTCTCCTTCTCCTTCTTCTACTTCTTCTGATTCACCCTCCAGACTTCACCTTCTCCTTCTCCTTCTTCTGCTTCTTCTGCTTCGCCCTCCAGACTTCACCTTCTCCTTCTCCATCTTCTGCTTCTTCTGCTTCACTCTCCTGACTTCACCTTCTCCTTCTCCTTCTTCTGCTTCTTCTGATTCACCCTCCAGACTTCACCTTCTCCTTCTCCTTCTTCTGCTTCTTCTGCTTCACCCTCCAGGCTTCACCTTCTCCTTCTCCTTCTTCTGCTTCTTCTGCTTCACCGTCCTGACTTCACCTTCTCCTTCTCCTTCTTCTGCTTCTTCTGCTTCACCGTCCTGACTTCACCTTCTCCTTCTCCTTCTTCTACTTCTTCTGCTTCACCCCCCTGACTTCACCTGCTCCTTCTCCTTCTTCTGCTTCTTCTGATTCACCCTCCCAACTACACCTTCTCCTTCTCCTTCTTCTGCTTCTTCTGATTCACCCTCCTGACTTCACCTTCTCCTTCTCCTTCTTCTGCTTCTTCTGATTCACCCTCCAGACTTCACCTTCTCCTTCTCCTTCTTCTGCTTCTTCTGATTCACCCTCCAGACTTCATCTTCTCCTTCTCTTTCTTCTGCTTCTTCTGATTCACCCTCCAGACTTCACCTTCTCCTTCTCCTTCTTCTGCTTCTTCTGATTCACCCTCCAGACTTCACCTTCTCCTTCTCCTTCTTCTACTTCTTCTGATTCACCCTCCAGACTTCACCTTCTCCTTCTCCTTCTTCTACTTCTTCTGATTCACCCTCCAGACTTCACCTTCTCCTTCTCCTTCTTCTGCTTCTTCTGATTCACCCTCCAGACTTCACCTTCTCCTTCTCCTTATTCTGCTTCTTCTGAATCACCCTCCAGACTTCACCTTCTCCTTCTCCTTCTTCTGCTTCTTCTGATTCACCCTCCAGACTTCACCTTCTCCTTCTCCTTCTTCTGCTTCTTCTGATTCACCCTCCAGACTTCACCTTCTCCTTCTCCTTCTTCTACTTCTTCTGATTCACCCTCCAGACTTCACCTTCTCCATCTCCTTCTTCTGCTTCTTCTGATTCACCCTCCAGACTTCACCTTCTCCTTCTCCTTCGTCTACTTCTTCTGATTCACCCTCCAGACTACACCTTCTCCTTCTCCTTCTTCTACTTCTTCTGATTCACCCTCCAGACTTCACCTTCTACTTCTCCTTCTTCTGTTTCTTCTGATTCACCCTCCAGACTTCACCTTCTCCTTCTCCTTCTTCTACTTCTTCTGATTCACCCTCCAGACTTCACCTTCTCCTTCTCCTTCTTCTACTTCTTCTGATTCACCCTCCAGACTTCACCTTCTCCTTCTCCTTCTTCTACTTCTTCTGATTCACCCTCCAGACTTCACCTTCTCCTTCTCCTTCTTCTGCTTCTTCTGATTCACCCTCCAGACTTCACCTTCTCCTTCTCCTTATTCTGCTTCTTCTGAATCACCCTCCAGACTTCACCTTCTCCTTCTCCTTCTTCTGCTTCTTCTGATTCACCCTCCAGACTTCACCTTCTCCTTCTTCTGCTTCTTCTGATTCACCCTCCAGACTTCACCTTCTCCTTCTCCTTCTTCTACTTCTTCTGATTCACCCTCCAGACTTCACCTTCTCCATCTCCTTCTTCTGCTTCTTCTGATTCACCCTCCAGACTTCACCTTCTCCTTCTCCTTCTTCTACTTCTTCTGATTCACCCTCCAGACTTCACCTTCTCCTTCTCCTTCTTCTGCTTCTTCTGCTTCGCCCTCCAGACTTCACCTTCTCCTTCTCCATCTTCTGCTTCTTCTGCTTCACTCTCCTGACTTCACCTTCTCCTTCTCCTTCTTCTGCTTCTTCTGATTCACCCTCCAGACTTCACCTTCTCCTTCTCCTTCTTCTGCTTCTTCTGCTTCACCCTCCAGACTTCAGATTCTCCTTCTCCTTCTTCTGCTTCTTCTGCTGCGCCCTCCAGACTACACCTTCTCCTTCTCCTTCTTCTGCTTCTTCTGCTTCACCGTCCTGACTTCACCTTCTCCTTCTCCTTCTTCTACTTCTTCTGCTTCACCCCCCTGACTTCACCTGCTCCTTCTCCTTCTTCTGCTTCTTCTGATTCACCCTCCCAACTACACCTTCTCCTTCTCCTTCTTCTGCTTCTTCTGATTCACCCTCCTGACTTCACCTTCTCCTTCTCCTTCTTCTGCTTCTTCTGATTCGCCCTCCAGACTTCACCTTCTCCTTCTCCTTCTTCTGCTTCTTCTGATTCACCCTCCAGACTTCATCTTCTCCTTCTCTTTCTTCTGCTTCTTCTGATTCACCCTCCAGACTTCACCTTCTCCTTCTCCTTCTTCTGCTTCTTCTGATTCACCCTCCAGACTTCACCTTCTCCTTCTCCTTCTTCTACTTCTTCTGATTCACCCTCCAGACTTCACCTTCTCCTTCTCCTTCTTATACTTCTTCAGATTCACCCTCCTGTCTTCACCTTCTCCTTCTCCTTCTTCTGTTTCTTCTGCTTCACCCTCCAGACTTCACCTTCTTCTTCTCTTTCTTCTGCTTCTTCTGATTCACCCTTCAGACTTCACCTTCTCCTTCTCCTTTATCTGATTCTTCTGATTCACCCTCCAGACTTCACCTTCTCCTTCTCCTTCTTCTTCTAATTCACCCTCCTGACTTCACCTTCTCCTTCTCCTTCTTCTACTTCTTCTGATTCACCCTCCTGACTTCACCTTCTCCTTCTCCTACTTCTACTTCTTCTGATTCACCCTCCAGACTTCACCTTCTCCTTCTCCTTCTTCTGCTTCTTCTGATTCACCCTCCAGACTTCACCTTCTCCTTCTCCTTATTCTGCTTCTTCTGATTCACCCTCCAGACTTCACCTTCTCCTTCTCCTTCTTCTGCTTCTTCTGATTCACCCTCCAGACTTCCCCTTCTCCTTCTCCTTCTTCTGCTTCTTCTGATTCACCCTCCAGACTTCACCTTCTCCTTCTCCTTCTTCTGCTTCTTCTGCTTCACCCTCCAGACTTCAGCTTCTCCTTCTCCTTCTTCTACTTCTTCTGATTCACCCTCCAGACTTCACCTTCTCCTTCTCCTTCTTCTACTTCTTCTGATTCACCCTCCAGACTTCACCTTCTCCTTCTCCTTCTTCTACTTCTTCTGATTCACCCTCCAGACTTCACCTTCTCCTTCTCCTTCTTCTGCTTCTTCTGATTCACCCTCCAGACTTCACCTTCTCCTTCTCCTTATTCTGCTTCTTCTGAATCACCCTCCAGACTTCACCTTCTCCTTCTCCTTCTTCTGCTTCTTCTGATTCACCCTCCAGACTTCACCTTCTCCTTCTCCTTCTTCTGCTTCTTCTGATTCACCCTCCAGACTTCACCTTCTCCTTCTCCTTCTTCTACTTCTTCTGATTCACCCTCCAGACTTCACCTTCTCCATCTCCTTCTTCTGCTTCTTCTGATTCACCCTCCAGACTTCACCTTCTCCTTCTCCTTCGTCTACTTCTTCTGATTCACCCTCCAGACTACAACTTCTCCTTCTCCTTCTTCTACTTCTTCTGATTCACCCTCCAGACTTCACCTTCTCCTTCTCCTTCTTCTGTTTCTTCTGATTCACCCTCCAGACTTCACCTTCTCCTTCTCCTTCTTCTACTTCTTCTGATTCACCCTCCAGACTTCACCTTCTCCTTCTCCTTCTTCTACTTCTTCTGATTCACCCTCCAGACTTCACCTTCTCCTTCTCCTTCTTCTACTTCTTCTGATTCACCCTCCAGACTTCACCTTCTCCTTCTCCTTCTTCTGCTTCTTCTGATTCACCCTCCAGACTTCACCTTCTCCTTCTCCTTATTCTGCTTCTTCTGAATCACCCTCCAGACTTCACCTTCTCCTTCTCCTTCTTCTGTTTCTTCTGCTTCACCCTCCAGACTTCACCATCTACTTCTCTTTCTTCTACTCCTTCTGATTCACCCTCCAGACTTCACCTTCTCCTTCTCCTTCTTCTACTTCTTCTGATTCAACCTCCAGACTTCATCTTCTCCTTCTCCTTCTTCTGCTTCTTCTGATTCACCCTCCAGACTTCACCTTCTCCTTCTCCTTCTTCTGCTTCTTCTGATTCACCCTCCAGACTTCACCTTCTCCTTCTCCTTCTTCTACTTCTTCTGATTCACCCTCCAGACTTCACCTTCTCCTTCTCCTTCTTCTGCTTCTTCTGATTCACCCTCCAGACTTCACCTTCTCCTTCTCCTTATTCTGCTTCTTCTGAATCACCCTCCAGACTTCACCTTCTCCTTCTCCTTCTTCTGCTTCTTCTGCTTCACCCTCCAGACTTCACCATCTCCTTCTCTTTCTTCTACTCCTTCTGATTCACCCTCCAGACTTCACCTTCTCCTTCTCCTTCTTCTACTTCTTCTGATTCAACCTCCAGACTTCATCTTCTCCTTCTCCTTCTTCTGCTTCTTCTGATTCACCCTCCAGACTTCACCTTCTCCTTCTCCTTCTTCTGCTTCTTCTGATTCACCCTCCAGACTTCACCTTCTCCTTCTCCTTCTTCTACTTCTTCTGATTCACCCTCCAGACTTCACCTTCTCCTTCTCCTTCTTCTACTTCTTCTGATTCACCCTCCAGTCTTCACCTTCTCCTTCTCCTTCTTCTGTTTCTTCTGCTTCACCCTCCAGACTTCACCATCTCCTTCTCTTTCTTCTACTCCTTCTGATTCACCCTCCAGACTTCACCTTCTCCTTCTCCTTCTTCTGCTTCTTCTGATTCACCCTCCAGACTTCACCTTCTCCTTCTACTTATTCTGCTTCTTCTGATTCACCCTCCAGACTTCACCTTCTCCTTCTCCTTCTTCTGCTTCTTCTGATTCACCCTGCAGACTTCACCTTCTCCTTCTCCTTCTTCTGCTTCTTCTGATTCACCCTCCAGACTTCAGCTTCTCCTTCTCCTTCTTCTGCTTCTTCTGATTCACCCTCCAGACTTCACCTTCTCCTTCTCCTTCTTCTACATCTTCTGATTCACCCTCCAGACTTCACCTTCTCCTTCTCCTTCTTCTGCTTCTTCTGATTCTCCCTCCTGACTTCACCTTCTCCTTCTCCTTCTTCTACTTCTTCTGCTTCACCCTCCAGACTACACCTTCTCCTTCTCCTTCTTCTGCTTCTTCTGATTCACCCTCCAGACTTCACCTTCTCCTTCTCCTTATTCTGCTTCTTCTGATTCACCCTCCAGACTTCACCTTCTCCTTCTCCTTCTTCTGCTTCTTCTGATTCACCCTCCAGACTTCACCTTCTCCTTCTCCTTCTTCTGCTTCTTCTGATTCACCCTCCAGACTTCACCTTCTCCTTCTCCTTCTTCTACTTCTTCTGATTCACCCTCCAGACTTCACCTTCTCCTTCTCCTTCTTCTGCTTCTTCTGATTCACCCTCCTGACTTCACCTTCTCCTTCTCCTTCTTCTACATCTTCTGATTCACCCTCCTGACTTCACCTTCTCCTTCTCCTTCTTCTACTTCTTCTGCTTCACCCTCCAGACTTCACCTTCTCCTTCTCCTTCTTCTACTTCTTCTGATTCACCCTCCAGACTTCACCTTCTCCTTCTCCTTATTCTGCTTCTTCTGAATCACCCTCCAGACTTCACCTTCTCCTTCTCCTTCTTCTGCTTCTTCTGATTCACCCTCCAGACTTCACCTTCTCCTTCTCCTTCTTCTGCTTCTTCTGATTCACCCTCCAGACTTCACCTTCTCCTTCTCCTTCTTCTACTTCTTCTGATTCATCCTCCAGACTTCACCTTCTCCATCTCCTTCTTCTGCTTCTTCTGATTCACCCTCCAGACTTCACCTTCTCCTTCTCCTTCGTCTACTTCTTCTGATTCACCCTCCAGACTTCACCTTCTCCTTCTCCTTCTTCTGCTTCTTCTGATTCACCCTCCAGACTTCACCTTCTCCTTCTCCTTCTTCTACTTCTTCTGATTCACCCTCCAGACTTCACCTTCTCCTTCTCTTTCTTCTGCTTCTTTTGATTCACCCTCCAGACTTCACCTTCTCCTTCTCCTTCTTCTGATTCTTCTGATTCACCCTCCAGACTTCACCTTCTCCTTCTCCTTCTTCTGCTTCTTCTGATTCACCCTCCTGACTTCATCTTCTCCTTCTCCTTCTTCTACATCTTCTGATTCACCCTCCTGACTTCACCTTCTCCTTCTCCTTCTTCTACTTCTTCTGCTTCACCCTCCAGACTTCAGCTTCTCCTTCTCCTTCTTCTACTTCTTCTGATTCACCCTCCAGACTTCACCTTCTCCTTCTCCTTCTTCTACTTCTTCTGATTCACCCTCCAGACTTCACCTTCTCCTTCTCCTTCTTCTACTTCTTCTGATTCACCCTCCAGACTTCACCTTCTCCTTCTCCTTCTTCTGCTTCATCTGATTCACCCTCCAGACTTCACCTTCTCCTTCTCCTTATTCTGCTTCTTCTGAATCACCCTCCAGACTTCACCTTCTCCTTCTCCTTCTTCTGCTTCTTCTGATTCACCCTCCAGACTTCACCTTCTCCTTCTCCTTCTTCTGCTTCTTCTGATTCACCCTCCAGACTTCACCTTCTCCTTCTCCTTCTTCTACTTCTTCTGATTCACCCTCCAGACTTCACCTTCTCCATCTCCTTCTTCTGCTTCTTCTGATTCACCCTCCAGACTTCACCTTCTCCTTCTCTTCGTCTACTTCTTCTGATTCACCCTCCAGACTACACCTTCTCCTTCTCCTTCTTCTACTTCTTCTGATTCACCCTCCAGACTTCACCTTCTCCTTCTCCTTCTTCTGTTTCTTCTGATTCACCCTCCAGACTTCACCTTCTCCTTCTCCTTTTTCTACTACTTCTGATTCACCCTCCAGACTTCACCTTCTCCTTCTCCTTCTTCTGCTTCTTCTGATTCACCCTCCAGACTTCATCTTCTCCTTCTCCTTCTTCTACTTCTTCTGATTCACCCTCCAGACTTCACCTTCTCCATCTCCTTCTTCTGCTTCTTCTGATTCACCCTCCAGACTTCACCTTCTCCTTCTCCTTCGTCTACTTCTTCTGATTCACCCTCCAGACTACACCTTCTCCTTCTCCTTCGTCTACTTCTTCTGATTCAACCTCCAGACTTCATCTTCTCCTTCTCCTTCTTCTGCTTCTTCTGATTCACCCTCCAGACTTCACCTTCTCCTTCTCCTTCTTCTGCTTCTTCTGATTCACCCTCCAGACTTCACCTTCTCCTTCTCCTTCTTCTACTTCTTCTGATTCACCCTCCAGACTTCACCTTCTCCTTCTCCTTCTTCTACTTCTTCTGATTCACCCTCCAGTCTTCACCCTTCTCCTTCTCCTTCTTCTGTTTCTTCTGCTTCACCCTCCAGACTTCACCTTCTCCTTCTCTTTCTTCTGCTTCTTCTGACTCACCCTCCAGACTTCACCTTCTCCTTCTCCTTCTTTTGATTCTTCTGATTCACCCTCCAGACTTCACCTTCTCCTTCTCCTTCTTCTGCTTCTTCTGATTCACCTCCTGACTTCACCTTCTCCTTCTCCTTCTTCTACTTCTTCTGATTCACCAACCTGACTTCACCTTCTCCTTCTCCTTCTTCTACTTCTTCTGCTTCACCCTCCAGACTTCACCTTCTCCTTCTCCTTCTTCTACTTCTTCTGATTCACCCTCCAGACTTCACCTTCTCCTTCTCCTTCTTCTGCTTCTTCTGATTCACCCTCCAGACTTCACCTTCTCCATCTCCTTCTTCTCCTTCTTCTGATTCACCCTCCAGACTTCACCTTCTCCTTCTCCTTCGTCTACTCTTCTGATTCACCTCCAGACTTCACCTTCTCCTTCTCCTTCTCTGCTTCTTCTGATTCACCCTCCAGACTTCACCTTCTCCTTCTCCTTCTTCTACTTCTTCTGATTCACCCTCCAGACTTCACCTTCTCCTTCTCTTTCTTCTGCTTCTTCTGATTCACCCTCCAGACTTCACCTTCTCCTTCTCCTTCTTCTGATTCTTCTGATTCACCCTCCAGACTTCACCTTCTCCTTCTCCTTCTTCTGCTTCTTCTGATTCACCCTCCTGACTTCACCTTCTCCTTCTCCTTCTTCTACATCTTCTGATTCACCCCTCCTGACTTCACCTTCTCCTTCTCCTTCTTCTACTTCTTCTGCTTCACCCTCCCAGACTTCAGCTTCTCCTTCTCCTTCTTCTACTTCTTCTGATTCACCCTCCAGACTTCACCTTCTCCTTCTCCTTCTTCTACTTCTTCTGATTCACCCTCCAGACTTCACCTTCTCCTTCTCCTTCTTCTACTTCTTCTGATTCACCCTCCAGACTTCACCTTCTCCTTCTCCTTCTTCTGCTTCTTCTGATTCACCCTCCAGACTTCACCTTCTCCTTCTCCTTATTCTGCTTCTTCTGAATCACCCTCCAGACTTCACCTTCTCCTTCTCCTTCTTCTGCTTCTTCTGATTCACCCTCCAGACTTCACCTTCTCCTTCTCCTTCTTCTGCTTCTTCTGATTCACCCTCCAGACTTCACCTTCTCCTTCTCCTTCTTCTACTTCTTCTGATTCACCCTCCAGACTTCACCTTCTCCATCTCCTTCTTCTGCTTCTTCTGATTCACCCTCCAGACTTCACCTTCTCCTTCTCCTTCGTCTACTTCTTCTGATTCACCCTCCAGACTACACCTTCTCCTTCTCCTTCTTCTACTTCTTCTGATTCACCCTCCAGACTTCACCTTCTCCTTCTCCTTCTTCTGTTTCTTCTGATTCACCCTCCAGACTTCACCTTCTCCTTCTCCTTCTTCTACGTCTTCTGATTCACCCTCCAGACTTCACCTTCTCCTTCTCCTTCTTCTACTTCTTCTGATTCACCCTCCAGACTTCACCTTCTCCTTCTCCTTCTTCTACTTCTTCTGATTCACCCTCCAGACTTCACCTTCTCCTTCTCCTTCTTCTGCTTCTTCTGATTCACCCTCCAGACTTCACCTTCTCCTTCTCCTTATTCTGCTTCTTCTGAATCACCCTCCAGACTTCACCTTCTCCTTCTCCTTCTTCTGCTTCTTCTGATTCACCCTCCAGACTTCACCTTCTCCTTCTCCTTCTTCTGCTTCTTCTGATTCACCCTCCAGACTTCACCTTCTCCTTCTCCTTCTTCTACTTCTTCTGATTCACCCTCCAGACTTCACCTTCTCCATCTCCTTCTTCTGCTTCTTCTGATTCACCCTCCAGACTTCACCTTCTCCTTCTCCTTCGTCTACTTCTTCTGATTCACCCTCCAGACTACACCTTCTCCTTCTCCTTCTTCTACTTCTTCTGATTCACCCTCCAGACTTCACCTTCTCCTTCTCCTTCTTCTGTTTCTTCTGATTCACCCTCCAGACTTCACCTTCTCCTTCTCCTTCTTCTACTACTTCTGATTCACCCTCCAGACTTCACCTTCTCCTTCTCCTTCTTCTACTTCTTCTGATTCAACCTCCAGACTTCATCTTCTCCTTCTCCTTCTTCTGCTTCTTCTGATTCACCCTCCAGACTTCACCTTCTCCTTCTCCTTCTTCTGCTTCTTCTGATTCACCCTCCAGACTTCACCTTCTCCTTCTCCTTCTTCTACTTCTTCTGATTCACCCTCCAGTCTTCACCTTCTCCTTCTCCTTCTTCTGTTTCTTCTGCTTCACCCTCCAGACTTCACCATCTCCTTTCTCTTTCTTCTGCTTCTTCTGATTCACCCTCCAGACTTCACCTTCTCCTTCTCCTTCTTCTGATTCTTTCTGATTCACCCTCCCAGACTTCACCTTCTCCTTCTCCTTCTTCTGCTTCTTCTGATTCACCCTCCTGACTTCACCTTCTCCTTCTCCTTCTTCTACTTCTTCTGATTCACCCACCTGACTTCACCTTCTCCTTCTCCTTCTTCTACTTCTTCTGCTTCACCCTCCAGACTTCACCTTCTCCTTCTCCTTCTTCTTCTTCTTCTGATTCACCCTCCAGACTTCACCTTCTCCTTCTCCTTCTTCTGCTTCTTCTGATTCACCCTCCAGACTTCACCTTCTCCATCTCCTTCTTCTGCTTCTTCTGATTCACCCTCCAGACTTCACCTTCTCCTTCTCCTTCGTCTACTTCTTCTGATTCACCCTCCAGACTTCACCTTCTCCTTCTCCTTCTTCTGCTTCTTCTGATTCACCCTCCAGACTTCACCTTCTCCTTCTCCTTCTTCTACTTCTTCTGATTCACCCTCCAGACTTCACCTTCTCCTTCTCCTTCTTCTACTTCTTCTGATTCACCCTCCAGACTTCACCTTCTTCCTTCTCCTTCTTCTACTTCTTCTGATTCACCCTCCAGACTTCACCTTCTCCTTCTCCTTCTTCTGCTTCTTCTGATTCACCTCCAGACTTCACCTTCTCCTTCTCCTTATTCTGCTTCTTCTGAATCACCCTCCAGACTTCACCTTCTCCTTCTCCTTCTTCTGCTTCTTCTGATTCACCCTCCAGACTTCACCTTCTCCTTCTCCTTCTTCTGCTTCTTCTGATTCACCCTCCAGACTTCACCTTCTCCTTCTCCTTCTTCTACTTCTTCTGATTCACCCTCCAGACTTCACCTTCTCCATCTCCTTCTTCTGCTTCTTCTGATTCACCCTCCAGACTTCACCTTCTCCTTCTCCTTCGTCTACTCTTCTGATTCACCCTCCAGACTACACCTTCTCCTTCTCCTTCTTCTACTTCTTCTGATTCACCCTCCAGACTTCACCTTCTCCTTCTCCTTCTTCTGTTTCTTCTGATTCACCCTCCAGACTTCACCTTCTCCTTCTCCTTCTTCTACTACTTCTGATTCACCCTCCAGACTTCACCTTCTCCTTCTCCTTCTTCTACTTCTTCTGATTCACCCTCCAGACTTCATCTTCTCCTTCTCCTTCTTCTGCTTCTTCTGATTCACCCTCCAGACTTCACCTTCTCCTTCTCCTTCTTCTACTTATTCTGATTCACCCTCCAGACTTCACCTTCTCTTCTCCTTCTTCTACTTCTTCTGATTCACCCTCCAGACTTCACCTTCTCCTTCTCCTTCTTCTGCTTCTTCTGATTCACCCTCCAGACTTCACCTTCTCCTTCTCCTTATTCTGCTTCTTCTGAATCACCCTCCAGACTTCACCTTCTCCTTCTCCTTCTTCTGCTTCTTCTGATTCACCTCCAGACTTCACCTTCTCCCTTCTTCTGCTTCTTCTGATTCACCCTCCAGACTTCACCTTCTCCTTCTCCTTCTTCTACTTCTTCTGATTCACCCTCCAGACTTCACCTTCTCCATCTCCTTCTTCTGCTTCTTCTGATTCACCCTCCAGACTTCACCTTCTCCTTCTCCTTCTTCTACTTCTTCTGATTCACCCTCCAGACTTCACCTTCTCCTTCTCCTTCTTCTGCTTTCTTCTGCTTCGCCCTCCAGACTTCACCTTCTCCTTCTCCAATCTTCTGCTTCTTCTGCTTCACTCTCCTGACTTCAGCTTCTCCTTCTCCTTCTTCTGCTTCTTCTGATTCACCCTCCAGACTTCACCTTCTCCTTCTCCTTCTTCTGCTTCTTCTGCTTCACCCTCCAGACTTCAGATTCTCCTTCTCCTTCTTCTGCTTCTTCTGCTGCGCCCTCCAGACTACACCTTCTCCTTCTCCTTCTTCTGCTTCTTCTGCTTCACCGTCCTGACTTCACCTTCTCCTTCTCCTTCTTCTACTTCTTCTGCTTCACCCCCCCTGACTTCACCTGCTCCTTCTCCTTCTTCTGCTTCTTCTGATTCACCCTCCCAACTACACCTTCTCCTTCTCCTTCTTCTGCTTCTTCTGATTCACCCTCCTGACTTCACCTTCTCCTTCTCCTTCTTCTGCTTCTTCTGATTCACCCTCAGACTTCACCTTCTCCTTCTCCTTCTTCTGCTTCTTCTGATTCACCCTCCAGACTTCATCTTCTCCTTCTCTTTCTTCTGCTTCTTCTGATTCACCCTCCAGACTTCACCTTCTCCTTCTCCTTCTTCTGCTTCTTCTGATTCACCCTCCAGACGTCACCTTCTCCTTCTCCTTCTTCTACTTCTTCTGATTCACCCTCCAGACTTCACCTTCTCCTTCTCCTTCTTATACTTCTTCAGATTCACCCCTCCTGTCTTCACCTTCTCCTTCTCCTTCTTCTGTTTCTTCTGCTTCACCTCCAGACTTCACCTTCTTCTTCTCTTTCTTCTGCTTCTTCTGATTCACCTTCAGACTTCACCTTCTCCTTCTCCTTTATCTGATTCTTCTGATTCACCCTCCAGACTCACCTTTCCCTTCTCCTTCTTCTTCTGATTCACCCTCCTGACTTCACCTTCTCCTTCTCCTTCTTCTACTTCTTCTGATTCACCTCCTGACTTCACCTTCTCCTTCTCCTACTTCTACTTCTTCTGATTCACCCTCCAGACTTCA